>NC_051081.1:52444796-52744796 GCF_004664715.2 Peromyscus leucopus | reverse complement strand
TAGTAGTGTAACGGTCCTGGATAACACCGGGCTTTTCAGGTCTGCTGTCCTGGGGGATTGGAGCTCCTGAAGTCAGGGTGTTAGTCATGGGTCACAGTACACTGGCTCTGGGGCTGTGGGTGGCTGAGCAAAGGCCTTTGTTCCTCTGATTGGATGCAGGGGAGGAAAGGTTGGGGCCTTGGGTCTGTGTTGAAGGCTTAAGCAAGGGAGAGCACCTAAGGGAGGGAACGATCCAGGCCTTGACTCGGGATGAGAGGAGCCATTGTGAGGAGAGGCCAGGGGCCAGGAGAGGCCAGGCCGTCCTGGTGGATGAGTCTGAGCGTGTGTTCCCCTAGGGATAACCAGCTGGGTTCAGGGCTGGAAGAAGAATGGCTGGAGAACCAGTGCAGGGAAAGACGTGATCAACAAGGAGGACTTCATGGAGCTGGACAAGCTCACCCAGGGCATGGACATCACGTGGGTGAGTCACACTTCCCATCACATGTCTGAATTTGCTAGAGGATGGAGTTGGGAAGATTAAAGTAGCAGCTTCCATAAAGTCAGTGTGTGTGTTAGAGGTGTTAACTGGACACAAGGATGGGTTTCATTGTGACATCCTCATATGTGTGTGCACACCATACTTTGGGCATACCTGCCCCCTCCTCATCCCCTCCTATCATGGTTTTGTTTCCTGTGATGCAGTATGTTTAGTTGGGTGCTTACAGGATTACGAGTGGTTGTTTACAGAAGCATGGGCACCTTAGAAAGTCTGCCCTTCCTCATAAACCATTAACCGCCTGTGGAGGCTCAGGGCGTGGGAGGGCCTCAGGCAACCATCCCCCAACCCCCCCCCCACCTCCTGGAGAGACAGGCCCCGCCCTGTGTTCCCGATCACAGCTCGGAGGGGTTCATGAGTGCAGTGCCATGTCTTGCCGGAAGGCAGCGTTCTGTAACATTCTGCTCCTTACTCTCTCCATGTTGTGCCCTGCCTGAGCCGTGGAGGGTGACGAACATGTCCCACTTATGGCTGAGCACTCAATAGTCACTTATCTCAGGCCAGGTGTGGGTCTGCAGTAAAAAGAAGAAGAAGCTGACAGCATTGATCTGTGAGCAAAGCCACGACATTCAGACATTTAACCCAGTGGCTTCTCCCGCTAGGACCTGTGACTGCCCGGCACACACACACCGTTTGCAGTGCTGGGCGTGAGTCCCTCCTGGTGGGGGCTGTAACTCCAGTCAGAAGGTGATGGTTACCCCCCAACAGACTTGTCACTGTTACTCTAGTGGGCACGTCTTACCTGTTGGTTGGTGTTATGGCCTGTTCACAGCTGAGTAAGACTTTTCTTCTTCCCCGGCCGCCTACACAGTGCCTTCCCAAGAGAGGAAAGCTACCCAGCGGGGAGGCAGCTTCCAGATCAGTGTCAGGTTGACTTCCGCATGTGCTGCAGCCAGGGTGTGTGTTGTCTTCGGCGTGGGGTCCCAGCGTCCAGTTCTGGTGGCCACCAAGAACAGTCGAACAGCCTGTATTGTGTGGGGGACCCTGTGAACCCCTTAACCCAAGAGTCTGTATATTCTTGTCATCTTGAGTCGGGTGGTTGGTTGGAGGTGAGCAGTTGTAGCCCACGTTGGTCTCAAACCTGCTGTGTAGCCAGGGTGATCTTGATTGAGTCTCAGCTACTGCCCGTGTTGGGGTTGCAAGCGCATGTCGCCTCACCCAGTTTATGGGGCTCTGAGGAGGAGCCCCGGGCGAATACCCTGCCAGCTGAGCCGTGGCTCCAGCTGTTGAGAGGAGGGGCCGTGAACATGAGCTTTGGCCCCTGGTCTCCTCTGGATGGGAGGTCTAGCCATGCGCCACACACGTGAACGTCAGAACAACTAAAGGGGATCTTGGTTTTAACAGATGCACATTCCTGGTCACTCCGGATTCGTGGGTAATGAAGAAGCTGACAGGCTGGCAAGGGAAGGCGCGAAGCAGTCTGAAGACTGAGCAAAGTTGCTGCTGTGCCCTCAGACGCCAGGAGTGGTTGTTCCTTTACCCTGATGTGCAGTGAGGACACAGCGTGGAGGACCTGACCGAGACCTGTGACGCAGCTTGATGAGAAGTGCTTGGATAACGAAAGGGGAAGCTTGAACTCAACCTTCTGTGGACATTCAGTCATGGCCTTCTGGGTCTGACATTCTGCCCCACCTGCAGGGCTACAACGGGTTCTCGACCACCCTAAGGAGGGAATGTAGGGACAGGAGATACAAAGGAAAATACACCAAGTCTAGATTCTGATCAAGGTGCAACTTTATTTTCTCCACAAGGGTTTATATAGTTCCTACAGGGTGGGGGGAGCAAGAAGCTCTCATCTGCATAAGGTGGGGCAAGCTAACAGGATCTTTGTATAAGATGTTTACAGGGTGAAAGGGTCAAGGGCTCTGACTCAATGTCCTGTTGCTAGGCAACCTGACTGTAAGATGATCTAGTTCCCTGTCTTATGGGGGGGGTCTGTATTTTTCCACTAACTATGTCCCTGACAACATTCTTTTTTTTGTTTGGTTTTTCGAGACAGGGTTTCTCTGTGTAGCTTTGCACCTTTCCTGGAACTCACTTGGTAGCCCAGGCTGGCCTCGAACTCACAGAGATCCACCTGGCTCTGCCTCCTGAGTGCTGGGATTAAAGGCGTGCGCCACCACCGCCCGGTGCCTGACAACATTCTTGTCTGATTTGTTGCAGTCTGGCCCAAAATGCTCCAGCTTGCTTTCAGTAGGAGTCAGTGAAACACTGGCCAGTAGGTGTGGCCTGAAGGGGATGTTCATTTTCCTTCCTGTGTGCACAAGTACAAGCCTCCTGCCTGTGCAGGCGTCCTGTGCCGCTGTCTGCATCAGAGATGATGTGACCACGAGGTACCCAAGGCTGGTCTTGTGGCAGGCAGAGCCTGCACATAGGTGACCTTGGCTCCTGGACCACCTTGTAGGAACAGCCGAGAACTTTAAAAACCAAGATGCGTGAATATACTGCTAATGGATTTCTTTAGCTATTTTTCCTAAAAATACTGTGTAAATTTAAAACATGTTTGAAATCATCCTTATTTATTTTCATAATAAAAATATACAGGAATGACACAAAACACATTTAGTTTATTGAGTTACTATTAAAGGTGACTGTCCCTTACTATCTAAGACTAGAACTTGGGAAAATCACTAGAGAAATGGGCTGGTGAGACTGTCCTCAGTCAAACCCTCACAGCCCCTAAGCAGTGGAATGTGGTGCCGCTTTGCTCTAGAGAAGATAGGAAAGACGGGCACTGGGACAGTGCTGCCGCCTGAGCTGACTCCTCCTTAGACTGGGAAGCTGGGCCTTCTGCCGGAGTCACCTGAGAACCAGTGCCGGCCACGGTTCACGCGCTCTCCAGCTTGCTCTGCAGTCTGTCGCTGTGAGAGCTGCACATGTGAAGATAGTGTCCCTGATGTCACAGCAGGCCTCGAGCACACGTGTGTCTCGGGGACAGCAGGGTGGGTGGTGTCCATCTCTGCTGGCTTGGCGAGTATCTGTGGAGTAAGGCCAGCTCAAAGGCACGCGTGAGGGTGCGGGAGTGGGTGACAGTGCACACTTCCTAAACGTGAGGACCCGACCTGTGTTCAGAACCCCAGCTCCAGCACCATGTGACAAGATGGGCATGGCCAAAGCATGCTTGGACCCCCAGCCCTGTGAGGGTAAAGGCTGGAGGGTTGCTGAAGCTCACAGGACATCCAGCCTGGCCAAAAATCCGAGCTCCAGGTTCAGTGGTGAGAGCCAGTCTCGAGGGAACAGGACACCCAGTGTCCTGTGTCTTCTGCTACACCTGCACATGTGCATAAGTTCGAAGTCCTATATTAGAACCAGGCGTGGTGGGCACACACCTGTAATTTCAGGGTTTGAAAGGCAGAGGCAAGGAGGGTCAGGAGTTCAAGATCAGCTTAGGCTATGTAGCAAGTTTGAGGCTTGCCTGGCTACCTGAAACCATATCCTAAAACAAAAGCTCCTAACATTGTTTTCTGTATGTTCGTGTAGTAGAATATCATTTTAAGGTGTGTTACTTTTGTTCACGTTGCATTTGTTTAACTCTGCGAAGCTGTTACTGTGCCTGTGTAAAACTCCTGATAATAACTAAATGGCCAATAGCAAGGCAGGAGAAAGGACAGGTGGGGCTGGCAGGCAGAGAGAGTATATAGAAGGAGAAAACTGGGAGGAGAGATCTGAGATCAGCAATCAGAGGAGGAGGTCCCCAGGGGCCAGCCACCCAGCTACACAGCAAACCACCGAGTAAGAGTAAGATTTACAGAAGCAAGAGAACGGGAAAAGCCTAGAGGCAAAAGGTAGATGGGATAAGTTGAGGAAAGCCAGCTAGAAACTATTTGGGGGGCTGGAGAGATGGCTCAGAGGTTAAGAGCACTGACTGCTCTTCCAGAGGTCCTGAGTTCAATTCCCAGCACCCACATGGTGGCTCACAACCATCTGTAATGAGATCTGGCACCCTCTTCTGTGCACATAATAAATAAATTAAAAAAAAAAAAAAAGAAAAGAAACTATTTGGGGGTTGAGTGGCAGGTGTCCCCCCTCAAAAAGAGTAAAATACCAACGACAACATGTTTGTTTACTGGAGACTGAACGTAGTGGGTAAGCACTCTACTACTGAGCTACATCTCAGCTCACACTGGGTATGCAGGCTGGAGAGTATACCAATTGTCAATAATTCTCAACCCCTAAAATTTTTTACTAGCATATATTATATGTAACTAGTTTTTTTTTTTTTTTTTTAAAGATTTGTTTATTATGTATACAGTGTTCTGCCCGCATATATGGCTGCAGGCCAGAAAAGGGCACCAGATCTCATTACAGATGGTTGTGAGCCATCATGTGGTTGCTGGGAATTAAACTCAGGACCTCTGGAAGAGCAAGCAGTACTCTTAACCTCTGAGCCATCTCTCCAGCCCCCAAGTTTTATTAAATTTTTATACACATGCTTGATGTGTTTTGACCATTTTAACCACCCATAACCCTGTCTTGTCTGTCCCCACACCCCAGTGGCCCCTCCCTTTTCTGAACCAGCCCCTTTCCACAGATTGACAGCTTTTGAAAGCTGTTCTATCTAGAGAGAGCAAAGACCTCACTATTGGCTCGATGAGAAGATCAGGCAGAGGACAGGAGCCAGCTCTCATGTGTTTACAGTCTCGAGCCATGCTTAAACCCTAGGATCATACGCCACTAAGAATGCCACATGGCAAGTCCTGTGACACTGTTGCAAATTTAACTGTTTTTTAAGGGTAATAAAAATAAAAGCATAATAAAATTGCTTTTGGATTCTGGCCCCCACAGGCACCAGGACCATGAAGACAAAATACTCATACACATAAGATTTTTTTTTAAAAAAAAATTTCTTTTGGAAATAGCTGCATAGTCTGGTTGGTCAGTCGACCGACATACCTGTCTCATGGAATGGGTACATGTTACAGTTGGAACATGTCCTCAGGCCACCTTCCTTTTTCACGTGTGTGTGTGTGTGTGTGTGTGTGTGTGTGTGTGTGTGTGTGTGTGTGTGTGTCTGTCTGTCTGTCTGTCTGTCTGTCTGTCTGTCGGTGCTCTCCAAGGTCAGAAGGGTATTGGGTCCTCAGGAGCTGTACTTGTAAAATAACCTAATGTGGGTGCTGGGAACTGACCTTGGATCCTCTTTCTGTAAGAGCAGCAAGCACTCTCAGCCATCGCCGTCTCCGCAGCTCCACATCTTGTTTTGTTTGAAACAGTACGTCTCACTGGATCTGGAGCTCACTGATTCAGCTAGACTGACCAGCAAGCCATGCCCCAGGAACCCTCCTGTCCCCACCTCCCCAGTGTCAGGATTATAGGGTGCATACAGCTGTGCCTAGGTTGTGTGTGTGTGTGTGTGTTCTCATTCCTGTGTGTGGGGTTTTTGGTTTTTGGTTTGTTTTAGATTTATTTTTTATATATGCGGTGATTTGCCTGCATGTATCCCTGCAGGCCAGAAGAGGGCACCAGATCTCATTACAGATGGTTGTGAGCCACCATGTGGTTGCTGGGAATTGAACTCAGGACCTCTGGAAGAGCAGCCTGTGCTCTTAACCACTGAGCCATACGCCCCTCCCCCCCCCAGCCCCGTGTGCAGGTTTTTATGGAGGTGTGTGATGGGTGTTTTCTTCAGTTGCTCTCCATCTTAATTATTTTGAGATAGGGTGTTACTATGTGGCAGCCCTGGCTGGCCTAGATCTCTATGGATTTGTACACCAGGATGACCTCAAACTCAAGAGATCGCTCTTCCTGCTGCTTGGATTAAAGGCATGTGCCTCCACACCTAACCACCTTGTTTTTGATGCTGACTCACTGAACCTGGAGCTCACCAATTTAGCTAGACTGTCTGGTTAGCAAGCCCTAGTAACTGCCTATCTCCCTCTCCCCAGGGCTGGCATTTTAGGCACATGTGGCCATGCCCAGCTTTTGCCCAGGTGCTAAGGATCTGAACTCAGGTCCTCATACTTGTGTGGGAAGCACTTTGTCTGAAGAAATCCAAACTGGGACTCCCCTCTTTGTACAGCAAGCACTTTACCAACAGACCTGGGTCCCCAGCCCCCTCTGACATTTTGTGGCAGAGTCTTGCTAAGCTGCTTGGGCCAGTCTTGAACTCTTGGTAGCCTATGAAGTCCTTGAAGCTGTTACTCTCTGCCTCAGCCTCCAGATTAGTTAGAATTACAGGCTTGTACCACCAGACATGGCTCATTCTTCTCAAGACAGGTTCGCAGCTTTACAGTCCCGCCTCAGCCTCCCAAGGGTTAGCATCATAGGTGTGTACCACCAGGCTGGAGAGATGGCTCAGCCGCTAAGAGCACTTGACCACTCCCAGTGACCCCATGGTGGCTCATAACCATCTGTATTGGGATCTGATGCCCTCTTCTGGTGTGTGTGAAGACAGAGCACTCATGAACATAAAATACATGAATAAATAAATCTTGAATAGAAAAAAAAAAAAACCCTCCATATAGGTGTGCACTACCATGCCCAGTTTATACTGCACTGAGGACTGGACAGAGCTTTGAGTATGCTGGCGAGCAGTCTACCAACTAGCCACACCCCCAGCTTAATAGTGGCTTTACATTTTTCTCTTTTTAAGTTATGCATGTGGTAGTTTCAATGAGAGGTCGAGTGTGAGTGAGTTCTTGGTCCCCGATGGGTAGCTCTGTTTGGGGAGGCTGAGGAGGTGTGGCATTGCTGGAGGATGTACGTCACTGGAGGGTGAGGTTTAAGAGCTTCCGGATTTGCACATTTTGAGTTTGCCTCTTTTGCTTCCTACTTGCAGTTTGAGAACGTGAGCTCTCAGCTGTTCATGCCGCCGTGTCTGGTCCTGGCTGACAGGTTTCCCTGTAGTGATGGTGATGGGCTCATCCCTCTGGAACCCTAAACCCCAAATATATCCTTCTGTGAGTTGCCTTGGTCATGATGTTTTATCATGCCAGTAGACAAGTACAATACGTATTATGTGTTGTTGGGAGGTATGGCAGGCATCAGAGGAGACCAGAGGCCACTGCTCCCCTGCAGCTAGTTACAGGTAGTTGTGAGCTGCCAGATGTGCGTGCTGGTAACCAAACTCTGGTCCTCTGCAAGAGCAGCCAGTGTTCTTAACTGCGGAGTCATCTCTCCACACCTGCATCACATTGGTGGCTTTTTAAAAGAGGGAGACCTGAGCTGACGTTTCCCACCTCCTTATGTGATGCACCTGCCCCTTACCTGTCACGTGTGGCCTATCCATATTGGACTTCCCAACCTCATTAACTGTGTGAAATAAAGTTCCATTTTTAAAAATGAATTATTTAATCTATTCTGGGCCTGATGTCACAAGCCTGAGACAGGAGGATGTCAAATTCAAGGCTAGCCTGAGCTTCCTAGAGTCTTGTCTCAAACATTAAAAAGAGGGCTGGGAACAGAGCTGAGCTGTAGAGTGCTTGCCTGGTGTATGAGGTCCGGGTTCAATCCCCGGGACCATCATGGAAAGGACCCCCTAATTGGTGGTTGTTCATCACAGCTGCACAGAATGGATTGGCAGGGTGGGTGTGCAGGGATTGCACTCGGGGGTGTGTACATGCTAGGAAAGTACACAGCCATTCAGTGGTCTGGTTCTTAATGTAATTAATGGCAAGAGTATTGTTCAGAAAAGCCACTGCCTCTTGAAAGCAGTATAACTGCTTGTGGCGCTCCTCTTAGTGGCCCCCCTCCCCCTGCTAAATGCCTTGCACTTCCCAGGCAAGCGCCCCGCCGCCTGCTGAGGGCACTCACCCCTTCCCGTACTAATTACCTGTCTCCGTGCACTTCCCACTCAGGTGGGAATGGCTGGAGTGCATCCGAGAGAGAGCACCTGTGGGTAAGGTGGTCTCTCAACCTTCGCCATTTAGGATGCTCTTCTGTGATTATCTCTTGGCAACCCTGGCAGCCAAAAATACATCACCGAGGTGATATACAAGCACCTGCTGGCTGCTCACCCATCACTGTCCGGGCACCACCTGGACACCTGCTCCCCAGGAGGCTTTCCTTGTCAGTGCGCCTATCTGTTTACCCTCTACCTGGACAGGGTGGAGTCCCAAAGGATGTGGGAAGCATCTCTGTGTGTTGGGTTAACAGGCCCAAAGGAAACTCCACTTCCCCAGATCCGGAAAGGCAGAAAGGACAAATGGCCACCTCTGGTGCCTATTAGCATACCAAAGAGCATGCCACCCACCCAGATCCCTCCATACCTGGCTCTCCTCACCTCCCCCAACCCTAAATTTTTCCAGCTCGCAGGCTTCCCTTTCCCCAGCAGTTCAGTTCTCCCTATAACCTTGATATTTTGGCTATGTACTCTCCATCTGTCTGTCTGTTGTCTCCCTCCTCTCTCTCTGCTCTCCCCAGCTCTGCCTCTCTCTATGTTCCTCTCTCTACTCTGCTCCTGCTTCTCTCATGGTCAGGTCCTCTGCTGGCCATGTTCAGTCTACCTCTATTTTCTCTGCTCTGGACTCTTCCAGGTCTGTAGTTGGCATTTTCTTTGGGCCACCAACCAGCTCCCCAATAAAGACTTATTATTAATTATGAACGTTCGGTCTTAGCTTAGGCTTATCCCACTAGCTCTTTTAATTTAACCTGTTTCTATTAATCTGCATTTTGTCTCCGGTCTTTTTACCTTTTGTTTATTTTGTGTGTCCTACTTTCCTACTTCCTCCATGTCTGGCTGGCTCTCTTTTTCTTTCTTCCCCAGCCTAAATTCCTCCTCCTACTTACTTTCCCCGCCTGGAAGTCCCACCTATACGTTCTCCTGGCTATTAGTCGTTCAGTTCAGCTTATGCAACACATCTTTGCATAGTTAAACACAGGTGCCTCTCTCTGTTTTCGCTCTCATGTCTACAATATAAAACTTCCACTTAACATGCCATGGAGCAGTCATGTCAGTTTATACAGTGTGGACTCACAGGGTGCCCAGGGCCTCTCCAGAACTGGAAAGTGGTAAGCTACAGTCCCAGGAGTCCTTATCTTCAGCACTAGGCCACAAGTCCTTCCCATGATGTCACATTCCTGTGAAGCAGCTGTTCTGGGATGACTTGATCAAAGTAACTTGAAAGTTCAGCATGGAACAGGACATGGAGGTGGGAAAGGTTACCCCGAGACTCCAAGCTCCGAAAATTTTCAGTAGAGGCCTGTCAGATGGATGCTGCTGAGCCTGATGACCCATGTTCCATTCCTGGAATGCACATGACAGAAGGAAAGAACATATTCCTGAAAGCTGTCCTCTGACCACATACATGCCATCACATAAGTACACCCATACATATAGACACACAGACAGACATGTGTACACACAGAGATACACAGTGAAACAAACATATACATTAAATGTTCTTAAAAAAAAATTACACTGGGTTTGAGTTGTACACATCCTGTTGTGCCCAGATCGTGACCCCCAGAGAGACCACCAAAGACGAGCATGCTGGAATGCAAAAGCAAGGTTTAATTCTGGATATCCAAAAGCAATACAAGCCTAGGCAGGGACTTCGTCCAATACATCCAACGCAGTTGAGGCTGGAGGAAGCGTCCACCTGTCTGCAAGCTCAGTTTTTAAAGGGAAAAGTCACAAGGTTACATCATTTAGGGGTGCTAGTATGGATACAATTCTGATTGGCTCACTTCTAGGGACTTCTAGAAATTACTTCTAAGGGAGTGGTTGCCCGCCACCATTTCTCATTGGCTGCCCTCAGGTGGGGGCATTTCTGTGGTCAGTTACCCTGGAAGCCAGGGAGAGGACATTCCATAGTCTGGCAGGCATTACCTCGTGACTATCTTGTGACTCTACTTTTACACTTCCTGGTTTCTGGAATCTGAACTGACTGGTTTCAGTAACTAATGGCTTATTCCCAAAAGGAGAAACCTTAGGCCTTAGTTTTTGGGTGAAAGCATTTCTAAGATGGCTCATTTTGGTCTCACAATCCCACTAGGGAATTGTACTGGCTGGTTTTGTGTGTGAACTTGACACAAACTAGAGTCATCAGAGGAAGGAGCCTCAGTTGAGGAAATGCCTCCATGAGACCCAGCTGTAAGGTGTTTTCTCATTTAGTGACCAGTGGGGGAGAGCCTAGTACATGGTGGGTGATGTCATCCCTGGGCTGCTGGTCCTGGGTCCTAGAGGAAGGTGGGCTGAGCAAGCCATGGCAAGCAAGCCAATAAGTAGCTCCCCTCTACCGCCTCTGCATCAGCCCTGCCTCCAGGTTACTGTCCTGACTTCCTTCAGTGATGAACAGTGATGTGGAAGTGTGAGCCACATAACCCTTTCCTCCCCAGCTTGCTTAGGTCACGGTGTTTCATCGCAGCAATAGGAACCCTGACTAAGACAGGAATGAAAAATCTCTGTCTTCATAGGTATATTTTTCTTTCAGTGGCTACCAAGGTGTTGGGGTGCTGTACTGTCTACTTTTGTTTGTTGTGAGTACATCCTTTACAGAAGCTACCTAAGGAAGTATTTATTTTGGCTCATGGCTTGAGGTGGTCCTGTCCAGTATGGCAGGGAAGCCATGGTAGCAGGAATATAAGGCATCTGGTCCCATTGCCTCTGCAGTCAGGACACACAGAGAGATGAATGCTGGCACTCAGCTTGCCTTCTCACTCCAGGCTCTTAACCCGGTCCAGACACTCCTTCACAAACACAACCAGAGGTGTGTCACAAATGGCATCCATGTTGTTTTGACCCTTGCGTGTCTGGTCAACAGCAGCCGGATAGCGGGTGGCTCAGGCTGGGATGAAGAGAGCCTCAGCTGGCCCAGTGGGGCTTTCTCCCTGATCTCCACAGTCACTCCGGGCTTGCCTCCCTAATGTGAGTCCTTTGGGGGCAGTTTTAAACAAGCCGCGTCTCTGCTGTAGGTTCAATCTACTCCACGAGGATTTAGACACCTCCTGTCACGTCTGCAGCCCCACGGGGCTGTCAGGAGGATGCTGATGAGGACTGTGGAGGCTGAGAGCTCTCTGGAGAGAGCCTGTCTGACAGGAAGGAAATGTCAGAGCAGGCACCCTTCATCAGCTTGAGGGCTCCTGTTTACATTCCAGGCTCTGCAATCAGCCTCTCACCAGAACAGTGAGGAGCCTGTGCGCTAGCTGCTCAGTGCTTCCCGAGCCCGAGGGCACACACCTGACGGGATTTCATAACCGGGAGGAGTTGAGGTTGCTGGAAGGAGTAACTTGACCCAAAGAGCCCCAGCTGCAGCTGGCCAACCTGGCCCTCTTGAAGAGTAGCCCTGGGTTTGGGATGGCCTTCATGGAACGTGATCAGAATGCCTGTACCCAAATCTCTGCAAAGGGTGGACGCAAGGAGAAGGGGGGGGGGGGAGTGTGTCATCCTTGAATTTCAGCAGAGGGCTGGCATGTCTTAGCACCTAAAGGTGCGGGGACCAGCTGTAGCCACTACTGTAGGAAGTCACAGAGGTAGCCGAAAGGGCTTTCACAGACTGCCAGGGCAGGAGAGAGAGAAATGGCACCTGAGGTCGCTGGGGTAGTGCCCCTGGTACAGAAGGATGCCACTGTGAAGGTGAGGCCACATGCCTGCTTTGTACCAGGGAAATCATCAAGCTGGGTGGGTCCTGTAGCAAGACAGACAGGCTGGAGACAGGGAGGGGAGAGTGCAGTTCCTGGGGCTTCTCTTTTTAATTTTTATTTTTCACATGTATGTATGCTTTTCCTGAATGTATGTATGTCTGTGTACCATGTGCATGCCTGGTGCTCTCAGAGACCAGAAAAAGGTATTGGATCCCCTGGAACTGGAGTTAAAATTTGTAAGCCCGGCCAGGCGGTGGTGGTGCATGCCTTTAATCCCAGCACTCAGGAGGCAGAGGCAGGCGGATCTCTGTGAGTTCGAGGCTAGCCTGGGCTACCAAGTGAGTCCCAGAACAGGCTCCAAAATTACACAGAGAAACCCTGTCTCGAAAAAAAAGAACAAAAAGAACAAAGAAAAAAAAAAGATGAAATCAAATTTGTAAGCTACCACCAGCAGCAAATACTGTTAACCATTGAGGAATCTCTCTAATCCCATTGTGAGTCTTAGAAGTCAGGGTAGAGGATTGATATTGGGACTCTATAGAGGCGGAGGCAGGGGGGCAGTGACAGCTTTGCCACCTCAGATTCAAGATGTGGGGTATTAGCTCCTCCAGTGTGGAGACCTGCTAGTCATTGGCACTGGCTGCCAGGTACCTGCAGGGTGAGAACCTGTCACTGTAAGAAATGCCCTATGAAACTCTATCTGCATAATCCACCTCTCGTATCAACTATTCTTACATCTCCACGCTTATTAGGATTGGGCTATCAAATTCCTCATTTCACTTGGTCTTGAGTTTCTGCCCTCCTTCCATGGCCCCATTCCCCAATGCCACAACATGGGGTTTAATCACAGAATATTTTGTGGAATGTTCAGAAACAGTAGATGCCATGATGCCTCCCCAAATAGCAAAATGTTTTATCATCACTGAACATTTTGTTTTTTAACTCAGGTGGTTAGACTGTCATTTCACATGTTGGGAAGTGTAAGGTAAAAGGGCCAGTGAAAGAAACCCACCCTGGCCCAGAAACCAGAGCCAGCCAAAGAAACCACCCTGGCCCTGGAATCAGAGCCAGTGAAACCCACCCTGGCCCTGAAACCAGAGCCAAATTTGCCCCTGACCAACTGAACATGAATCCTGGAGCAAGAAAATCAACCAATTCCTGAGCAGAAAACCAACCAACCCCTGAGCATGAAATCTAGCCAATCTGAGCTTGCCCAAGCTAAGGGGATGGAAATCTGACCAATTCCCTCCCTGAAAATCTTCTCCCTGCAAAAACTTCACCATCACTCAGCCTATTTTTTTTTTTTTTTTTTTTTTTCCAGACAGGTTTTTCACTAAGCAGACTAGGCTGGCCTAGAACTTACTATGCAGACCAGGCTGGGCTCCAACTCATAGCGATCCACCTGCCTCTGTCTCTGTGTGTGGGGCTTAAAGGTATGACCCACCACACCCAGGGCATCAGCAGTTTCAAAAGATGAAGAGACCTGCCATTTCTCTCATGTGACCTGGAAATATTTCACTGCATGTTTAGCGGGACAGTGAAATCCTGGCTCTCAGGAAAAATGGCCTCTCATCAAATGTTTGGGTTGATTTTTGGCTCATTCAACATCTTGATGATATACCTCCATTTTTCTTCTAGGAGAAAGAGCCTAGCGTGATGCTCATGTCATCCATGTTTCCTTCAGAGACGTATCATTAGGATCAAGAGGCAGGATTTCCTTTTAATTAGTTTGAACAAAATTTTGCTGAGTGTGGCCTCCAAGCAGCTGTTCCTAGGCATGGCTTCTTAAGATATCCAGCCCCTTACTCCTCTCTCAATTAAGGAAATTTACACGCACAGATGGCTTGTTTCTTAATAGATAACTTAAAAATCTTACTGAACATTTTCAAACCTAGATAAATAAAGAAGAATAGCTTGATGAACAGCTATCTCTGTCACCCAGCTTCAATAATTCCCACATTTGATAACCTAGTTCTGAATGGCATTCTGGGATTGTTCCTCCTTGAAGCCTGAGGCAGGAATACATTCATCTCCTGTCTGCGTTTCCTTGATGCAAAGGCTTTCTGCGTCAGTCTCCCTGATTCCCGTTATCCATGTCTTCTGGTTAGCCATGCTTATTTATAGACGGGCCCTTGAGTTTCACAGTGCACTTTTATTTGTTGTCTGAGCCAGCTCCTATACCCCAGGGCCTCACGTAGCTTCCAGCCATCGCTGCATCTTCAATTAGTTATTATGCCCACCCCCCTTAGCATTTTCTATTTCCCACAAAGCCCTCCAGGCTCTTCCATTTTGAAGACATTAATTCAGTTCTGACCTTAACAGGGAAAGTAGTTTGAAGCTGGGCTCCACAAGGGGTAGGGTCCCCATTTTTCTGCCTGGGTCTGAGTAGCACTGGCCATGAAGAGGGCCTGAGGACCCCGGCCCATTGCAGTTCTGAATCCCCCGCTCTGCTAGACACACAGAAAGCAAGAGGCTTGGACAGGTTGGCAGTGGGTGTGGACATCTTCTTTGGAATGCCCCCCTTTGCCCCCTCCTGCCTGATGTTGACCCCAACTGGCTGCACAGAGCCCCTCGTCCAGTTCTACAGAGAGATCCACAGGATTTTTGTTTGCTTTTGTTTTTAAACTTTAGCTAGGCTGCCTGGACTTTTTCAGAAGACTGGATGCTGGATGTTACATAAAGAGCTCTTCCTCTGAGTTACGAGTAAGCTGCTGGTGGCTGTCCCGAGGTTTGCATCTGTCCCCAAAGCTCCTATGTGGGAAGTTCCCGCTGGTCCTCAGCACAGAGGTGGTGGGACCTTTAACAGGCGGTAAAGTCCCCACGTACTTCCCAGGAGAGTGAATGACAGAAGACCTCCGCTCCAGCACATCTCTGGCTTCCTGGCTCCCCACACAGCCTCTCCCTCAGACGTGTTCCCACCACGGTGCTCTCTGCTGTGAAGCAGAGTGCAGCTCGTGTTCCTTACCAGAGGCCAAGCAGATGAGGCCGGTTAATCCCGGACCCTCAACCCACCCACCTGGGACCCAAATCAATCCTTTTCCTCATAAAGAACAGAGCCTCAGGTTTTGTGTTATAGTAATGGGAAATGAGTTAATACGTTTAATTAAAAAAAAAACAAATGTATAGTTAAATTAGTAAATTAAATAAGCCACCACACAGATAAAGAGCGTTGAGGGGTGGAGAGAGACGGGGCGGGGGGGGGGCAGAAAGAGGGGAGATAGCACAACATACAAGGAAGGAAGGAGAGAGAAGGGAAGGGAAGAGAGATGGAGACAGACCTGTTGACATCCCATGAGCGGCGTCTGGCCACGGCGAAAGCCACTCTAATCCTCCTCAGCTGTGTGAACTGAAAAGACTTGGAGTCCTGCCCTCTGCATCCTAAAGTATCCAAACAATAAGGACAAGAAATAGAGCCCTCAAAGTGTGGTGAGGATTGGGGTGACGGCACAGAGCAGAAGTCATGTGATAATGGAGCCCACTGGAGGCTCAGCGGTCTGTTCCTGAGGTGAGGCAAACCTCATGACCGGCTCTTCACACAGGTTAACAAAGATTAAAAAAAAAAAAAAGACATTCCTTAGAACTGTCCTTGCTGAAGCAAGAAAATGTCACTGACCCTGTTGAATCACAACCAGAAGACATGACCTCAACACTGTCCGGGAAGCCCGGCAACCACACATCTGCCCACCTGAAGGGCAGATCTTGGTTCCCCCAGCTCCGGGTTCCTCTCCTCCATTCAGCCCACTGGGTGAAGCTGCAGGACTCATCCCCATCCTGGTGGGCACCGTGCTCAGGAACTTGTGCAAAAATGCTGGCCGTCTGGCTACATTTCCTGCTAATCCCTGTGTGAGGTCTCTGGGTTACATCCATCCACTCGCTAGGCAGGGCTAACCTGCTAGCTGGCAGACAAGGTGAAACGTCAAGACTATGCATCCCCAGCCCCCAGGTCAGCAGAGTAGGCACATGGTGATCAGATAAAAATAATTAATAGCACACAGCAGGACCCACAAGTCAAACAGAGCCAGGTGCAGCCTGTTGCCTCTTCCGAGTGCTCTCTGAGCTAAGGATTTTGTTGTTTTTGAGTCCTGTGATGTAGTCAGGCTGGCCTAATTGACTATCTTTCTGCCTTGGCATCTCTTGGTGCTGGGATTATAGGCAAGCATGACTTTCCAGTTTAAGAATGTTTTGTGGTCTGGAGAGTGGTTAAGGGCAGGGGATCCCAGTTTGGCTGCCAGAGCCCACAAGGTGGCTCACAACGGTTTGTAATTCCAGTACCAGGAGATCTGACATCTTTTTCTGGCCTCCTCAGGCACTGAAGGCCTGCGCAGCATAGCCACACACACAAGCAAACATTCATACACATAAAAAACAAAAGAAAAATAAATAAATCTTTAAGAGTGCTTTCATGTGTTTTTCATTTTTATGTAGTGCTGGCTACACTCCCCGCCTTTTTTTTTTTTTTTATTATTATTACTATTGTCATTTGAGACAGGATCTTTCTTATCAGGCCAGCCTGGTCTTGAATTCTCAATCCTCCTGCCTCAACTTGTCAAATCCTAGAATTACATGAGTGTCCCCTATGCTCAAGCCTAAGAATAGCCTTTATATTTAGCAATGACTGCCATAGGGTTGGGCATGGTGATACACACCTTTAATCCCAGCACTTGAGAGGGAGATACAGGTGGAACTCTATGAGTGTGAGGCCAGCTTGTTCTGCACAGAAAGTTCTGAACCAGCCAAGGCTACACAGTGAAACCCTGTCTAAAAAAGGGTTTTTATATAGAGACTATACTCTACCTTCACGTTCTCACAGAAGCCTAGAGGGGTAGCAGCAGCCCAGGCAGGTCTGCAACGATGGAGACCAGCTGTCTTTCAAAACATCTGAACTGTTCTTCCCAAGTGTCTTAACTGGGGCAATAAATTCTGGTCATGAAAACGATTCTGGGCTGCTGCTGGCTATTCTGGAAGAAACAGTTCAAGTTCAGAAGAGTCTCCTTCAAAGGGGAACTCTCGAGGGCAGAGCGGCTGCAGATCAACGGTGCTGTTTCCATGATTCTGCTTGAACTGGTCGGTGCCGGTGAATGCAGAGCTCCCCTTCCCAGTTCCTCGGGGGCATCTCCACCACCTCGCTTTCCTAAAGTATGATTTTCTGGGCATGCACCTGCTGCCCTCCCGCATCCCAATGGGGAGTCTGACAGACAGAAAAGGCTCCGCTCTGCAACACCAGCAGACAGAGGCAGCAGCACAACGCAGCAGCCAGTAGGCTGGAGGCAGCGCCTGCAGTGCTGCTGCAGCCAGCAGAGGCAGGAGCGCAGCAGCCAGCAGAGGCAGGAGCGGAGCAGCCAGCAGAGGCAGGAGCGGAGCAGCCAGCAGAGGCAGAGCCGAGCAGCCTCCCAGTTTCAAGACTGTTTTTGTCTATGGCTGAACAAAGGTTTTGCTTCTTGCTCTGTATTTTGGCAGCTCTATGCAGAGACTTTTGGGTTCAAACTTGTCACTTCCTGTGGACACAGATTCCTTAAAGCCATCAGGGCCTCGGTTGTCTTACCTTTAAAATATGAGAATGTTAGCCGGGCAGTAGTGACGCACACCTTTAATCCCAGCACTCGGGAGGCAGAGGCATGGTGGATCTCTGTGAGTTCGAGGCCAGCCCGGTCTACAGAGTGAGTCCCAGGAAAAGGCGCCAAAGCTACACAGAGAAACCCTGTCTCGAAAAAAAAAAAAAAACAAAACCAATAAATAAATAAAAATATGAGAATGTTTTTTTTTTCTGTCAAAGATGGCTAGTCCACCAAGGACCATTATTCCATAAACTCCCCCATTTGTGAAAATCTTGTGTGCTCCAGTGTATCCAACCCTGAACTGACAGACATTTGTCATCTGCGAGTGAACCTTTATCACACCCTTGCCTGTTGCACAGATCATGAATTAGCCAGTACATCACATTCTGAGGTCTAAGTCCTACCAATGGGGCTTTCTTAATCAGATTATTTGAAGAAGGAAGATCTATCCTTAATCCGTGCCATGCCTTCTAATAGCATGGTGGTTAGTTTTATTTATTTTAGATTTATTTGTAAGTGTTTTGCTTGCAGGTATGTGCATCATATGTGAGCATACCCACCGAAGCCGAAGTCAGAAGAGGGCACCAGATCCCCCGGAACTGGAGTTATGGGTGGTTGTGAACTACCAAGTGGCTGCTGGGGACAGCACCTGGATCCTCTGAAAGAGCAGCAAGTGCTCTTAACTGCTGAGTCACCTTTCCAGCTCCATGATGGTTAATTTTAACTGTCATCTTAACACAGCCTCGGATTACCTAGGAAGAGGGTATCAGTGAGAAACTGTCTAGATCAGGCTGGCCTGTGGCATGTCTGTGGGGGACTGTCTAGATTACATTAATTCCAGTAAGACCTGCTCCTGTGGGTGGCGCCATTCCCTAGGCAAGCAAGTATGGAGAGGGGCCTGAGCACAGTAAGCACGTATGCATTCATTTCTCTCTACCCTAGGCTGTGGACGCGACCAGCCGCTTCAAGTTCCTGCTCTGACAGCTCCGCTGCCCGCAGTGCTGGACTTGAACATGGCCTTGTGTGCCAAATAGACCCTTTTTGCCTTTAAGACGCTCTTGTCACAGTATTTTACCACAGCAAGGAAAGCCGGGCAGACACATAACTGCGGCGGCTGTGGACATGCTTTCATCTGCCGGTGGAGAGCCCAGCGACCTGCCCTGACCCCGGGGTCTTTTGTGTGACTGCATCTGCAGACGCAGCTGAGCCCCCGAGCTGTTTAGGCAATCACGCTTTTCGGTTTGCATTTGCTTTTACTCCTGTGAAATAAGAATTGCTGGATCTACCAGCCACGCAGGTCGGTGGGTACCTAAAGTCCAAGCACAGCCTTTCCCAGGCCACATCAGGTGGTGCTCCAGGCCCAACAGAGCTCCGCGGCCCATGCGGCGAGGTGGCACCTTCTTAGATTCCACCTGAGCCACAGCCCCGCCCTCCCGACGGCCCCCCCACAGGCCCCGCCACAGCCCCGCCCAAAGCGGTCCTGGCTCCTCTCGGCCCCGCCCCCTCCAGTGCTGCTCGCGGAAGCCGCCGTCGACATGGTGCAGGCCTGGTACATGGACGAGTCCGCCGCCGACCCGCGGCTGCCCCACCGCGCGCAGCCGGACCGCCCGGTGGGCCTGGAGCAGCTGCGCACGCTCGGAGTGCTCTATTGGAAGGTACGGGTGCGGGCTGGAGCACCGCGCGCCTGCGCACGCTGTGTGTGTGTGTGTGGGGGGGGGGCCCGGGGCGCCGCGCATGCTCAGCATGGCCGCTCCCTCCCTCGATCTCTTTTAACTGCGGTGTTTGGGCCCCGCTTTCCTCGTGGCATGCGCCCGGCCTCACAGCTAATGTTTGCAAACGCAATGCCGCCTGTCAGTCACGTGGTAGTGTCATGGGTGACGCAGTTCAGACACGAGAGGGCCGCAGACATCCCGGGCCTGGTGAAGAAGGGACAGGCTCTAGCCTGTCTGCATTGGTGTGGTCAAATTGAAGTGCAAACCAGCCGGCTTAAAGTCTAGTCCGGGGAACTTTGCAGAGTCATGTCCCCTAAAACCATGGAGGCCTGGGGCTGGAGAGATGGCCCAGCGGTTAAGAGCCCCACTGGCTGCTCTTCTAGGTCCTGAGTTCAATTCCCAGCAACCCCATGGTGGCTCACAACCATCTATAATGGGATCTGATGCCCTCTTCTGGCATGCAGGTGTACATGCAGACAGAGCACTCATGCCAAACACAAACAAAAAAAAACCCCCAAAGCCATGGAGGCCTGCTCACCACATGGTGTGCCCACAGCTGAAGTAAGGATGTGTGGATGCAGCAGAGCTGATGCGTGGGTGGCCATATGATCAAATCCACCTCCGCTGGGATATTTTTGGGTTAGGAAGCAGGGTGAAAGGTGATTGTAGAAGAGTCCGGTGTGCACATGCGCAACCAAGGCTCTGCATGGGACGCATGCCCAGAAAAATCATGCGGTTGATGCACTTTGGCCTCTTGAATCAAAAATGATCGACACCAGCTCAGGCGTCGGGGGGTGGTTTCAAAAAACACAGCCTTCCAATTTGTGAGAAGTAACCTAGGCGTCCATGATGACCTCTGTGCACTCACCTGGTGACCTCCAAAATTAGTGACTTTGAGTTAACTGGAGCCGCGTCACCTCAGTCATGCAGTGGCTCCGGGGCTCGGGCGGGAGGTTTGCTCAGCGAGGCCTCTGGCAATCCTGTTGGGTGAAGGAGGTAGTCTTCCCTCCCACTGCAGAAGTGGCGAGGGGAAGGGGACGGAGCAGGGTGACAGAAGACCCCCCTCCTCACCACACAGTTGGAGTGAGAGCTCTTGTTTGGAATAGTGTCTTAGTCCCTCACGGAAACCTTAGACTAGGAGACGAACTCAAGACCCTGCAAACACCAGCTAGTCTGAGAACAGCAAATTGGTTGCACAGTCGTTGAAACTGGAGTCCGATCGGGGCCTTTGGTGTCTGGTGGAGGCCCACTAACAGCTGCTGACGGAAGGCTTAAACCACTCACCTCATTCAGGAGCAATCCTGACTCCACCAGGAGGCCCTCCTTTTATGTTGTTAGGAAGGAGCACGTTCAGCACTGAAAATGGCGTTAAGTGTCCTGCAGCAGGCTTGCTAAAAAACGATGTATGAGGGCTGGAGAGCTGGGTCAGCACTAACTGCGCGGGTTCCATTGCCACGGTCTCACAGTTGTCTGTAACTCCAGCTCCAGGGGATCTCATGTTCTCTTCTGGCCTCTGTGGACACTAGGCCCGAGAGTGGTGCACAGACAAACAGACATGCATGCAAAGCACTCATACACATAAAATGTGTTGGTGCCTGTGCGTGGTGTGCTGTTCTGTGATGATGATAAAATAAAGGTGCCACTTCATTGCAAAACAAAAACTAAGCGTCACTAAGTTCATTGTCAGGGGTTTCATGTAGGATTTCAGATTAGTTCTCCCAGGAGCCTTTGGAGAGCATGTCAGGAAGAGGGGGTCAGTCCTTGGCTTTGGACTTCAAAGAATAGGTAGGAACATGATAAATGAAAACTGTCAGCAGGAATTTGAGGTATGGGACCCTGCCACAGAAGGGTGTGAGTATATATTCTTTTTTTTGTTTAATGTAGCCCAGGCTAGTTCCCAACTCACAACTCTCTCCTGCATTCTGAGTAGCTAGAATTACAGTCATGGGCTACCACAATACTTTTCAGTAATTAAAAGAAAGCCCTCTTTCCTTTTCTTTTTTAATTTATTTACTTTTATTTTATGTGCATTGGTGTTTTGTCTGCAAGTAAGTCTGTGAGAGAAGTGTCAGATCTTGGAGTTACAAACAGGTGTTAGCTGCCATGTGGGTGCTGGGATTTGAACCTGAGTCCTTGGGGAAAGCAGTCAGTGCCCTTAACTGCTGAGCCATCTTTCCAGCCCCAACTTTTTAGTAATTTTTTAAGAGTGGCAAGTTGTTGTTTAGCCTAGAATCTAGATTTCTTTAACAGTAGAGTGATGGGGCAGATGGAAAGGTCAAGTGGGCTGGGGGACAGCAGCTCTCAGTCCATCCTGATGAACTTGAGCTTGGTCTGTGAGCATGGGAAGCATGCTGATCACAGAGAGCCTAGTAAGACTGCCTGGAAGGTGGCAGAGTAGTCACACACAACGAGGGAGCTGTGTCTCGGCAGGTCTGAGGGATAAGAACTTCACCTGGAAATGTGGAGGACCCAGCGGGACTGTGGCAGAAGGGAGCCGGACTTCATCAGAGTTGGGGTTTCCACCTGACGCGGTGGAAAATGGACAGTTCATGAGAAGAGGAGGTGGAGGCCTGGGCTAGGACCGGCAAAGACTAAACGATGCTCTGATAGGGTGATCCAGCCGCAGGTCTGGAAGGAGCATGTTGCTATGCTTCCTTCATATCGGACTGGAGAGCAAACCTAGGGCCTTGTGCCCTGCTAGGCAGGCATTGCACCAGGGAACTAAACTCCCGCTCACTTGCTGTGTACACATCCTTGTGCCAAGGTGACCTCCATTTTGCTTAAACTCGTATAGCTGGATGCTGACAAGTATGAGAATGATCCAGAACTGGAAAAGATCCGGAAAGAGAGAAACTACTCCTGGATGGACATCATCACCATATGCAAAGAGAAACTTCCCAATTATGAGGAGAAGGTGAGCAGGCCCCACTTGGAGAGGATCAATTCCCTCTTGCCTGTTAACACAAGACTTTCCATTTAGTGTGGTTTTGGGGCGGGCGGAGAGATGCTGGGTGAGTCCCTCCCTCTCAGCTCTTGAGGGGCATGACTCTTTGTGGATCAGCTTGTGGTTTTCTCCATGGGATTCATAGTTCTGCACCTGCTGCTTCCCTAGACTTGAAGGTTTTCCTGGGAGCTTAAGGGGTGGTGTCTTCAGGGTACCTGACCCCTTCCCTGGGGCCATTCGAGTTTAGTGGCATAGAGTTCTTCAGAATGTCCTCACAAAGTGGAGCATGTAATCTCAGCGCTTGGAAGGTGAAAACAGGATCAGAAGTTCAAAGTCATCTCAGCTACAAAGCGAGTTTGAGGCCAGCCTAGGCTACCTGAGACCCTGTTTTAGTTGGCTCCTTCCACCATTTAGGTTCTGGGCATTAAATTCAAGACATCAGTCTAGGTGGCAGATGTCTTTACCAACTGTGCCATCTCCCTGGCTCAGCTCTTGGCACTTTTATTAACCCGTAGCATTCACTGTAGTCTGGCTGTAAGGGCAGGGGCTGCATGACGGCTTCCCTCTTGGACTAGATCAAGATGTTCTTCGAGGAGCATCTGCACCTGGATGAGGAGATCCGCTACATCCTGGAGGGCAGTGGGTACTTCGATATCAGGGACAAGGAGGACAAGTGGATCCGGATTTCCATGGAGAAGGGGGACATGATCACGCTTCCCGCTGGCATCTACCACCGTTTCACGCTGGATGAGAAGGTGAGAGTGTGCTGTGCTGTGGCCTGGCCTGTGCGTGGACATCACAGGTGGCCGTGACTCACTGGCTGTGTTGTGCGGGGGCCCGTCTCCCGGATACACGGGCAGTCACAGAGAGAGCCAGTGGAGCCTGTGGCCAGGGAGCCTTGGCGGGAAGGATCAGAATCTCACTTTTGTTCTTGGTGGACAGTGGCACAGCATTAATCCACAGGCTTTAGCCAAGGGAGCAGATATCTTCAGGAGAGAGACCCACTCCTCCACTGAGGGGTGGGCGCTCTCATTTGGGGACCTCAGCAGTCATGCGGTACAGTTATTAGGACTGGAAGTAAGCGCAGGAAATTAGTTTTTAGGGTCTCAGAGGATGTTTTGGGTTAAACCTGACATGTAGGTATCATTTTTGGTTTTAAAGACAGGGTCTCATGTACTCCAGGCTGGCCTTGAACTCACTATGTAGTTGAGGAGGACCTCGAAATTCTGATCTTCGATGTCTTGACCTCCTCAGTGCTGGGATTACAGGTGTTTACCACCAAATCTAGTTTCTGTGGTGCTGGGGATGCAACTGAGGGCTTTGTCCAGGCTGGACAGCCAGTTTACCAACTGAGCTACATCTCCAGCCCAAGTTAATTAAAAGAAAACAATTACTTCTATTTTTAAATTACGTATGTGTCTGTTGGGGTAAGTGTACATGAGTGCAGGTTCCTTAGAATCCAGAAGAGGGCATTGGATCTCCTGGAACTGGAGTTGTGGTTGTGGGCCACCTGACATGGGTGCTGGAGGAGCTGACCTGGGCCCCCCCAAGAGCATATGCACTCTTAACTCCTGAGCCATCTCTCTAGCCTTCCAAATTAACAGTAAATCATATGGTTTAAACTTCAGAATTATGAAGCCAGGTATGGTGGCATATACCTGTCCTCTTAGCATTTGGGACGTTCAGACAGGAGGATCAGGACTTCAAGGTCATCCTCAGCTACAGATCAAGTTTTGAGGATAAGGCTGGGTAAGATGAGACCCTGGATCAAAACAAAGAACAAAATAAAATAAAAATTAGGGCTGGAGAGATGGCTCAGAGGTTAAGAGCACCGACTGTTCTTCCAGAGGTCCTGAGTTCAATTCCCAGCACCCACATGGTGGCTTACAACCATCTATAGTGAGATCTGGTGTCCTCTTCTGGTGTGCAGACATATATATATATAAACAGAACACTGTATACATAATAAATAAATAAATCTTTAAAAAAATAAAAATTAAGAAGTATGAGATGTAGACAACAGTGTTCTCTCCCCTGTTCCTCAGGGCCCCAGGTCTATCCCTCAAGGGTGGGTGCCAGAGACTACATTGCAATAATTCCTTTAGGAATTATTATCTCAACCTCCTTGATGCTATGACCCTTTAATACAGTTCCTCATGGTATGTTCACCTCCAACCATAAAATTATTGCATTGCTACTTCATAACTGTAGTTTTGCTACTGTTATGAGTTGTCATGTAAATATCTGATATGCATGATATCTGATATATGATTCCAAAGGGGTCATGAGCCACAGGTTGAGAGCCGCTGCTTTAGAGGGTGTTTGCATATTCAGGGCACAATTCTTTCTTTCCTCCTTTCACCCCGGAGGCAACGGGTTCTGTATTTTACTTTTCCACTTGGTATGCTTCCAGGGTGCATAAAGAGTCCTTGAAGATGGACATTTCCTCTCTAGAAAGCCTAGTCCCAAATAAACACATAGAGGCTTATGTGAATTATAAATACTCGGCCAGTAGCTCAGGCTTATTACCAACTAGCTCTTACATTTTCAGTTAACCCATATTCCTTATTTACGCTCTACCACATGGCACATTCATCTTTTGTTCCCTCTGTCTCTGGCTGGTGTCTCTTGACTCTACCCTTCTCCTTCCCATCATCCTTAGTTTGGTCTCCCATCCTATACTTCCTGCCTGGCTACTGGCCAATCAGCGTTTTACTGAACCAATTCGAGTGACCAATCTTTACAGTGTACAAGAGGATTATCCACAGCAAGCCCTGTCTCTTGTTCACAGCTTCACTGTCATGCTTGATTTATTTAACCTCGATTTAATTACCTACTGTGTGGGGAGTCCCTAGGGATGAGCTTACTTCCACTTTGTTTGTGGCGGCCTGTAGTTCTGTAAGTAACATACATTTGTCGTTTTTTACCTGGGTATGCTTATTTGTAGAATAATGGTAAGGCTGCATGAAAACTGAATTTCTGGTTCAGGTCAGTGCTGGCAAATTATTCTCTTACCAGCAGCCAGCAGCAGGGGCCTGGTGCTGGTCCTTAGGAGAGCGGTGCCCAGGGGAGGGAGTAAAGAGGGTGGGTGGAGTCCAGACCTGTTTCTACTCAGTATGGACCAGGAGCAGCAGCTGCAGATGCTTATGCTGCTTGGAAGTGGCCACACTGCTTGCACTAAAGGAGCTGAGTGCTATGTAGATGAGCCAGCTTTGAAGGCTGCCTCGATGGTTCCCATGGAGATGAGCAGACTTGTTCAATGAGATGTGGGGATTGTTTTCTAGAACTATGTGAAGGCCATGCGGCTGTTTGTGGGAGAGCCTGTGTGGACACCGTACAACCGTCCAGCTGACCATTTTGATGCCCGGGTACAGTATGTGAAGTTTTTGGAAGGAAGAGCATAGCGGTGCTTCCGGAAGAGTAACTGCACTGTGTGAGGTTCTTGCTGCAGTCACCGATGGGAAAGTTGCTCACCTCTCTGCGTTTGTATGTGGACTTGACACTAGACCAGCTTTCCTTGGCAAGATTGCCAGATCAGATTCTTTTTAATGAAAGCATCTATAAAGGTGATTATTATATGAATGCCTCAAAAATGTGAACAAGTGATCTTAATTTTCCCTAACTCTGTCAAGCCTTAGAGGTATGGGAGCTATGGGTTGGTGTATGCATCATGCATGACAGATGGTCATGTCCCAGAAGGTCCTTCCGTAGGTGTGTATTGGAATGTGACAATGTGCCCTTTGGAAGGGGGCAGTTATACCCAGCACAAGTAACCAGAAGGAAGATGTTTTTCTCCCTCGCTGATCTCTGGGTGGGGAAGTGGGATTGTTTGTTTTTCTTCCTTCAGATTAAAGCAGCTACCTTAATTATATGCTCATGGTGAGCTGTATTATGCTCATGTTCATTAAATCCTCTCACTAGAGTCCTTATATGATTTTATGTGTGCATGGCTAATTTCTACATCAGGGTAGAATCTTTTCAGAGTGATTTCAGGTCCTTTTGCAATCAAGAGTCAAAAGAAGTAACATGATTTTCCTCCTCAAGTGCCTTGGGGCTAGACTGATATAGCTTAGATGTAGACCTCAAACCTAACATATGCAAGGCCCTGGGCATGGGCCCCAGCACGACAATAAAGAATAAGAATGCTGAAACATGTTTATGTGTAGTGTGTTATGATTTCAGAAAACCCCAACAATCTGTGCTGTAGAAGGGCAGGCTATTCTCTAAGTGATAGCTCTCAATGTGAGGTCGTCTGTTACCTGCATCACCATGTTAGATTTGGGGGCTTGCTTCTGCCATACAGGGGAGCTTGAGCCATGGGGTGGGTGACTGAAGCTGCCCCAGCTTCAGAACTCAGATGTGTACAAGCAGCACATCCAAGGTTCTCTGCCTCTAGAGCTACTGTCTGTAAGTAAGGACTGATCTGCTAGCTCTGGTCTACCGATTATTGTTGTTGTTTGTTTTTAAAGATTGTATTACTCTGTAGCAGCAGCTGGCCTGGACCTGGATATGTAGACCAGGCTGGCCTCAAATTCACAGAGAGACTCCTGTCTCTGTCTTCTGAGTGCTGGGATTAAAGGTGTGTGCCACTGTGCTTGGCTTTAATTAAAAAAAAAAAAGTTATTTTGTGTTTGAGTGCTTTGCGTGTGTGTGTGTGTGTGTGTGTGTGTGTGTGTGTGTGTGTGTGTGTGTCTGTCTGTCTGTCTGGTGCCCACCAAAGTCAAAAGAGGGTGTCAAATCCCTTGGGACTGTATACAGTTATGGTATGGTTGTCAGCTGCCATATGGATGTTGGGAATTGAACCTGGGTCCTCTGCAAGATCAGCAATCACTCTTAGCTACTGAGCCATCTCTCCAGCCACATTTTTGTTGTTGTTTGTTTTAAATTTTTCTTTATTTGTGATGGGGTCTCTTGTATCCTAGGCTGGTCTCAAATTCATTATGTAGCCGAGGATGACTTTGAGAAAGTGGGGATGGCCTTGAAGTCCTGATCTTGCTTGTACTTCCTGAGTGCTGGGATTACAGGTGTCTGCCCCCATGCCTGCTTTACACAGTGCTGGGGGTGGAACCCAGGGCTTCTCACGTGCTGAGCAAGCACGGTACCAACCGAACTTCAGCTCCAGCCCCTGTTCCTGTTTTCTAGCTCTGGGCAGGCTGGGCTTGCTCTTATGACCTCTTCCTGCCTCCGTCTCCTGATTACTGATTACAGGTGTTTGTTAACATTTGCTTCGTTTTTATTTTTTGTGGGTCCCTTTCTGTACATGGCTTCATTCCTGTTGAAGACTGAATCTGTCTTCCACCATGTTCTACACGTTGACACGTCTTGGGGCTGAGCCATGACTTCACAGATTGGGGGAAGATAACAGAATTCTGTCAGTACACCTAAGTGAGGTAACAGTTTCTTAGCTCTCCCAGAGGATTCCCAATTTTTTTTGCATACACACACACACACACACACACACACACACACACACATATGTATGTATATATAATAATAATAATAATTTTTTTCTTTTTTGAGACAGGGTTTCTCTGTGTGACAGTCTTGGCTGTCCTGGAACTTATTATGTAGACCAAGCTGGCCTGGAAACCACAGAGATCTGTCTGCCTCTGCCTCCCAAGGCCTCTGCTAGGATTAAAGGTGTGCGCCACTATTGCCTGGCCCCACTTTAGTTAAAAAACAAAAACAAAAACAAAACACCAACTGTTTCATTGAAATACTATAGACATATAATAAATGCACTTATCTGAAGTGTTTAAATTATTTTTTTAGATGGAGTCTCACTGAGTAGCTCTTGCTGGCCTGGAACTCACTATGGAGACCAGGCTGGCCTCTAACTCATGGAGGTCTGCTTCTCAAATGCTGAGATTAAAGGCATGTACACTACACTGGGTCCTGTATTTAAATTTTGACCCACAACAGCCATATCATACACCACATCAGGGTGATGAAGAATGATTCACCCCAGAAACTGCTTGTCTTCTCCTGTCCCTGTGGTCCCTATAGTCTCATTCTGGAACCTGGTACCTGGAGTCGTGGGGTGCGTTGTCTTTGTGTCTGATGTTTTGGGTTCCTGCTTCTGTCTCCACATCTCTTTCCTGACACTGTCTTCTGTCAGGCGGACTCTTGTTGGATGTCAACTACATGTATGTTTTTTTTTTTTTTTTTTTTTTTTTTTGTGTGTGTGTGTGTGTGTGTGTGTGTGTGTGTGTTTAGGGGGCGAGGTATTTTGCCAGGTTGGGTCTTTCTTTAAATTTATTTTCATGCATGTGTACATGTGTACACATTCGTGTGTGTGTGTGTGTGTGTGTGTGTGTGTGTGTGTATGTCTGTGTGTGTCTGTGTCTGTCTGTGTTGTGATACACTAGTGGAAGTCAGAAGACAGCTTGAGGAAGTTGATTCCGTCTTACCATGAGTCAGTGATTGAAATCAAGCCATTAGGCTTGATGGCAGGCCCTGTTTATAATTTTTTTGAGACTGGATCTCACTGTATAGCTCTGGCTGGCCTAGAGCTCAGTGTATAGATCACGCTGGCCTCAAACTCCAAGGACCCACTGCCTCTGCCTCCTGAGTCCTCAGATTATAGGCAAGAGCCTTTACACTGAACCACAGAGTAAGTTTAAGTCTGGACCTCCTGGGTTTGTGTGATTTCTCTTGCCCCTTGTCTCTTGAGTAGCTGAGGTGCAGGTAGGTGACCACCGTGGCTCTGGGGTGGTAAACAAAGGAAGCTGGGTACGTCTTCAGAACCGAGAGGGTGTGTGGGATTGGGAACATGAAGTCTCGTCACTGCGTCTTCATCCGCCACTTCTGATTAAATGGCCTCTGGTCTAATGTGTACAGACCACATCTAAGTCTGGAGGGAGAAAGACGCTCTAACGATGGTGGTGTTTTCCCTGTTACACAGTGAGGTTCACAGCTTCAGACTCATGTTTTTCTCTGGCTTTCTTAGTTTTGGTGGAACCCAGGGCCTCCCAAGTGCCAAGCCAGTGCTTTGGGAACTGCCCCAGCCTGGGCTCCTCCTTTCTATGATACAGCTTCAGCATCTAAGGTGGAGCCTTTTGCTTACACTGGGCTGGAGAGGCTGTGAGGAGCCAGGCCTCTGTTAGGTGTCCTGGGAGTTCAGCGGATTGGTGCTGGGCTGATCACACAGCTGGATAAGAGCATGAGTCTCACCTGTGGTGGACGTAGAAAGCAGGAGGGTTGATGGCAGGAATTTGCCGTAATTTGCCAGTGTGAGGATTCTGGGCATTTTCCAGTGGTAGAATTCAGTATATCTTGGTGAATAGACAGGTGAGGAGTGTTGGGAGGCCACAGGAGAAGGTGGGTAGGTAGTGGGGTGGGTGGGTAGATGGGGGAGTGGCCGGATGATGGTGGGTGGATAGGTAGATGTGCTAGATTGATGAGTGGGTGGGCAGGAAGAGGGGTTGTCTTGATGAGTGGTGATGGATGGCGATGAACCTGATTTTTGTTCAGATGTGTGAGCAGGAACAATCGTTTTCCTGAAAACTGTTTTCTGTTAGTACACCATGTGAAAGGTTTCAGAACCTCACATAATTTTATGGCTTACACAATGGAAATTAGACAGACAACACACACACACACACACACACACACACACACACACACCAGCATCCTGAAGGTGGCCAGATGAAAGAGGAAAGTCGTACCGTGCTGATCTAATGCTCTTGGCTCCAATTGCTCAGAAGCTTGGAATCTTCCAGTGAGGGGCTAGATTGTAGGACATGAGCACGGTAACGGAATCCGGTACTTCTTCGTTTTAGAATGTAACCACCAAACCCTGCAAGCAACAACAAAAATAAGCAAAACAAAATGCAGTGAGTTTTGCTTGGTTGTTTCCTCTGAGTAGAACCTGAGCCATTGGTACCTCAGCTAAGGTTTCCTATTCTGCCCATAGCTCCAGTGTGTGGTGAACAGGTTGTGTGCCCTGTGGTGGACAGGCTGTGTGCCTTGTGTGTCTTGTGGTTGACAGGCTGTGTGCCCTGTGTGTCCTGTGGTGGACAGGCTGTGTGCTCTGTGTGTCCTGTGGTGGACAGGCTGTGTGACTCTGTGTGTCCTGTGGTGGACAGCACATGTGGCCTGTGGTGGACAGGCTGTGTGTCCTGTGGTGGACAGGCTGTGTGCCTGTGTGTCCTGTGGTGGACAGGCTGTGTGGCCGTGTGGCCTGTGGTGGACAGGCGTGTGGCCTGTGGTGGACAGGCTGTGTGCCTGTGGTGGACACTGTGCTGTGGTGGACAGGCTGTGTGCCTGTGTGTCCTGTGGTGGACAGGCTGTGTGCCCTGTGGTGGACAGGCTGTGTGCGCCTGTGGTGGACAGGCTGTGTGGCCTGTGGTGGACAGATCGTGTGCCCTGTGGTGGACAGGCTGTGTGCCTGTGGTGGCGGCTGTGTGCCTGTGGTGGACAGGCTGTGTGGACCTGTGTGCCTGTGGTGGACAGGCTGTGTGCCTGTGGTGGACAGGCTGTGTGCCTGTGTGTGGCCTGTGGTGGACAGGCTGTGTGCCCTGTGTGTGGTCTGTGTTGGACAGGCTGTGTGCCTTGTGTGGCCTGTGGTAGACAGGCTGTGTGGATATCTACCCTGTTGGATACTCTGAGACACATAGGTCTTGATGGGTCAGTGAGGTTTTTGGTGGTCAGCCTACTGTCTGGTAGAGTTCTAGGTATGTGCCATCCCTGAAGGGAGCCCATCTGTAGGTGTCCAGCTTCCCTGTAGCAGTTCAGCCTACTTTTAGGTCATAACCAATAAAGCCAGTTCTTCCCATCAGTCCTTGTTACAGCTGGGACAGAGTCTCATGTATGGAAGACTTGGTCCCCAGCTGGTGGTATTGCTGAGTGACTGGATCATGTGGGCTCTAGCCACAATGGTGAATTAATGATCATCAGTACACAGTCTGCTGTGTGGAGATTGAACCCAGAGCCTTGCACATGTGAGGAGGTGTGCAGTCTGCCTCCAAGCTGTATTCCAGCTTGCTGCCTTCCCTGGTCATTGTGTTTCAGTGGGTTAAATGTGCTTGTGCGTGTTGGCAGTTACAGAAAGCTCTCCCGTCTGAAGTCTACACACCTGCCTGGCAAAGGACAGATCGATGCAATCAGTGATTGGCCTTGCCGTCTATACATCTTTCAGCCTGGCCAGTTGTTCATTAATCCTGATGGCTCCCAGGCGCCCTGGCATAATTGATCATTGCTTCTCCAGGAGAACAAAGAAGTGTCATCATCCAAGGACACAGGGATGCCAGCAGGGCTGGGGACAGAGACATTTCCGGAGGCCTGTCCCGCCGCCCCTCCCCCTCCCCAGAGCAGGGCTTTGAACTCCACAGTGACATCATCTAGGACAGAGACACCGGTGGCTGTGTCTGCTCCTGTAGTCCACAGACTTGACCGTGAACTTGCTGAGAGGGGGCGTTGCCGACTCATTTTTGCCCTGCACTGCGCACTCCAGAACTTCCAGGGCTGTGAGTAGTACAGTCCTGGCATCCAGGGTCCAGACAGGGGACAGGCAAGCAGGACAAGTCTTGGGAAAGAGCAGAGCCAGGAGCACAGGTCAGGGGGTGCAGCCTTGCTCCTCCCAGCTGATCGGTGGATTACGTGCTGACGTGACCAGAAGTGATGTGGCTGGTCTTCAGATTCAGGGTGTCTTGGGCTGTCAAAAGAAACACCACAGACCCAAGGGACTTAATATATATAACCTCACCTGACAACACTGGAGGCTGGGTGTTTGAGTTGGGCGTTAGCATCCCCACCACAGGGTTGGGCCTCCTGGGGTCACCTTTCGACTGTCCTTCCTTGTATGTGAGCACTTCATTCCTACTGGCCTAGGCCCCAGCCTTATACAGGGTCTTACTTAATTTTAATTAGCACTGGACAACAAGGACTTCAATGTATAGATACTGTGGAGACCTATTTAGTCCTAACAATGGAGGGCAAGCTTTCCAGGTTCAGGAAGCAGCAGGCAAAGGTCCTGGGGAAGGACCAGGGCTGATAGCCCATGTGGCTGGGACAGTAGAGAGGGACTAGTTCTGGGTGGAAGCAGACTGTATAGGCTTTATAATTTGCTATGCAGTAGGGGCTTGGGACTCCCTCCAAGCTGGAACCTGTGGAGCTTAGGGACAGAGCAGGCCATGGGTGAGGACAAGACCAGTTAAGTGGTCCAAGCTGGGTGTGGTAGCACATGCTTGTAATCCCAGCACTCTGGAGGCAGGAAGATCCAGAGTTCCGTATGTGACTGGTTTACCTACATAGGGAAATACTGTCTCAAACAAAACAAAATGGATATGCTCACTGCAAGGGATGTGGCACCCTTTCTAAACAGTCACTGTGGTGGTTGGTTCTTGTCAACTTAACTTAAACTCAGATGTATCTGGGCGGAGGGAATCTTAATTGAAATCTTAATCTTAAATGAAAACATCTTCATGTTTTTGTGAGCTTGGTCTGGAGGCAAGTCTGTAGGGTATTTTCTTGATTAATGATTGATGTGGGTGGTGCTACCCACGGGTAGGAGGTCCTGGATGGTATAAGAAAGCTGAGCAAGCCAGTAAGCCAGTGTTCCGTCACGGCTTTTGTTTCAGTTCTTGCCCCCAGGTTTCTGCTCCGACTTCCCTTCATGATAGACTGCAATCTGGGAAATGAAATATACCCTTTCTTTCTTAAAAGGTTATGGCGTTTATCACAGCAATAGAAACCTAACCAAGTCACATAGGCTTCCCTTTGTGTGTGTTGTTTATGCTAGATCAATGTCCACAGGCCAGTAAGAACCCCGGCCTGCCTGCACATCCTGTAGCTTGAGCACCCAACAACATGTAGCAAGGATGGTGTGTAGCACATGCAAGTTTTGGTACTGGTTCTGCTTGAACCAGGCCTAGGTGAGCTCCAGATCCAGTGTTCCTTCCTGGTGAGCTTCCTAACGGTGGGTTCTACATAAAGGCCCTTGGGAAGGTAGGTCACATTCTGGCATGTTACTTCTCACCAGTGTGGTTAGACAGGGCTTCACGGAGGTGCTGCTGTTAAGATGGGCCCAAGACCCACAGGGATTAGCAGTCTAGGAGACAAGCAAGAAAGGAGAATTGTTCCTGACGGAGTGTGGCAGTGCATGCCTGATTTTGAACAATGGCCGCTAAAAAATTAGCACAGTGGTCTGGCAGTGGGTGATGCATGCCTTTAATCCCGGCACTCAGGAGGCAGAAGCAGGTGGATCTCTGTGAGTTCAAGGCCAGCCTGGTCTACAGAGTGAGTTCCAGAACAGGCTCCAAAGGTACACAGAGAAATTCTGTTTCAGAAAACCACCACCACCAGTAACAAAACTGGCATAGTGAACACTTAAAGGAGCCTGTCAGGCCAGCTTTCAGAGTGATGACAGGTTGGGTTGCCCAGGTAGCTGGGTTCCCTGTGTGAGGGAGTCTAACTCATTTTGGCTGCCGTGATCAGAAGAGTGGAGTGTGTATCAGCACCTACTCTGGTTTAGTCAGAGAACCCGAGCTGAGCCAGAACGCAAGCCAGATGCTGAAGTGAGGAGGAAGGCGGGCAGGTCTAGCTCACCATGTCAGCTGTGGGGCAGCTCTCACACACAGGCTCAAAGCTGACCCAGAGTGGCCAAGTCTTGGGCCATGATCTCAGGACTGCAGGAACAGCCATCCTTCTACCTTCTCTGGCCCTGGCCTCTCAATGGGTGGATGAACAGGAATGGCCCCCACAGGCTCGGATGTGAATGCCTGGTCACCAGGGAGAGGCACTACTTGAGAAGGATCAGGAGGCGTGGCCTCCTTGGAGTAGGTGTGGCCTCGGAGGAAGTGTGTTGCTTGGGGTGGGCTTTGAGGTTTCAAAAGCCCAAGCCAGGCCCAGTGGTTTTTCTTTTTCTGTAGAACTCTCAGCTACTTCTCCAGCACCATGTCTGGTTGCACGCTGCCAGGCTTCCTGCCACGATAATGGACTAAGTCTCTGAAGTTGTAAGCAAGCCCCAATTTAATGCTTTCTTTGGTAAGAGTTGGCATGGTCATGATGTTTCTTCATAGCACAGGACACTAAGACAGTGGGGGTGCAGTCCTGGGGAATACTGGGCCAACCTCACCTGCAGATGCGAGACCAGAACTCAGGATGCTGTTTCTGTCGCCAGAACATCTGGTAGCTCCTGGCATGCCGTCTGATGAGGTGGTGCCTGAGGTGAGCAGGATGAGTTTGCTACCGTCTCCCCATGGCCAAAGTTGGGGACCCGTGTGGCTCTGTTCCCACATCCTGGCCTGATACAGGGAAGATGTTGTGCCTCAGCCCCTAGGGCCTGGTCATCAAGACTATGAACACCCAGCTTCTGTCCTTGGTGGCAGTGAACGGACGCCCGGCACCACCTCTTCCATATGCCGTACTCCCGGTTCCATCCTTAAGAACTTGCAGAACACGAGACCAGGTGAGGTGGCTTAGGGTCGAGACTGCTTGCGGCTCTTGCCAAGGACTGGAGTTTGGTTCGCAGAACCTGTACCTGGGGCTCACAACCATATGTAACTCTAGGGGCTCCAATGTCCTTTTTCTGGCTTCTGAGTGAAGGTGTGCTCCCTGGAGGAAACTCAATGCCTGATACTGTGGCTGGCCAGGCCACTGCTCTTTGTTAAAGCAGATGTGACGTGCCTGTTCAACTGCCCTCTGAAACATCTGTGTTTACCTTAAAGATGACTGGTGAGACCCAGACAAGCTCCTGAGAGTGACTGTTGCTGAGGAGGAACAGTGTTCAGTCATAAACCAACATCTCCATAACGCCTGTAAGGCTCAAGGAACGCCATGAAGCGGGGCGTGGGAGAATGCATGCTGGGAGTGGGTGGAGTGCTGTGTAACCGTGTCCTCTGAAGTACCGCCTGCTGGAGGAACACAGAACTGTGTAACTGCTCACAGGCCCCTCCTCAAGGTCACACAGTAGGAACAGCTGGGGAGAGGGGGCTGGCCAGCTGAGCTGCCCCAGAGACGCAGCTTTTGAGAGTCCCCACCAAGGTCGGTGTCCTTTTCAGTACCTCTGGGTGTCCAGGCTCCTGTGAGTGACACCCCTCCCCCCCACTAATTCACTGCTTCTCTAAGTTGGTCTGGGGTGTCATCGGTGTCACCTGAGGTATTGCCCATGTCTCCCCAGGAAGCCACACAAGAGCTTTATCTTTTCATTTTATTACAACAGTGAACAGACATGTGGCATTGCTTTGTGCCACAGACATTTATTGATGGAGCTGGGGTGGAACTCAGGCCCTCAGCACACGAGGCACAAGCTGTTCTACCGAATCCCAAGGTTGTGTATCCTGCCTTAAACGAATTGGGAAAGCTGCGTACCCGAAGCTGTTGTCAGGTTCTTTACATTTCTCAAAGTGGAAAAGCACACAAGCATTAAGCACATATCCCGACTTCCAGGCACACAGGAATGCATGGATGCTATGCCTGGCCTGAGATGCTTCTTGTCCCAGCTGTGTTCTGGGTGTGCTGATGGCTTTCAATCCATCCCCAGGCCATCCAGGGTGGTCTGTCAGGCCAGAGGTGAGCTGAATGATCCAAGTGATGCTCTGGTTTGGGATGTAGTGCAAAGAAGACAATGAACTGTAATCGTTTAGGCCTGCAGTGAGATCAGGCAGTATTATACACCTGCTGGTTCTCTGTGAGTGTTCAAAGTGATGAATGAGCAGGTCAACTTCCAGGAACAAACCAAAGGGACCCAGAGTGTCTTGCGTTTCACCAACAGGCAGTGCTGTGGCGACTGCACAGCGGGCAGGGCAGTGGTCCGAGAGCAGCCCCAGCTCAAGGCATGCTCCCACACACCTGTCAGATGTGTTTACTGAGCTGCTCAGGTGTCTGCAGGGTACAGGACCTGGTGGGAACTAGGCCAGCTTGAGGCACTGTGTGTTGAAGCTGTCCCCTTCTTTGCTGGCGACAGCTTCGAGCAGGCTCTGCTTCTTCTGCATGCTCCTGGAGGATTCCAGCTCATACATGGTGGTCAGGTTGAAGAGCACACTCTCGTGCAGGTAGTGCTTGGGGTCCTGCTGCACCATGGCCTCCAGCTGCCGCAGGGAGTCCTTGAGCTTGCCCAGGTAAAGCAGACACACGGCAGCATTGTTGTTGGCCTGGAGGAAAGGACACGTGCTTAGGGTGGCACTGCCTGCTCTTGGTGGTCCCTGGTCCCCATGTCTCACCAGCCCCTTTATGGACCTCTCTGGCTATCGGAGGCCAGGCCAGGCCAGGCCAGAGCAGGAATCTGGTTTGTTGGTCTGCAAAAGGTAGAGGGACCTGTGGGGTCCCAAGTCTGCATGTCTTACCACTGCATTTGTGGGGTCCATCCTCAAGATCTCTGTGAAGAACTTGTGAGCTTCTGAAAAGTTATTCTGGCCCAGGTACAGAAAGGCTCTGCAATGCACACAACAGGTAAAGCAGTGAGCACAGGAAAGTCAAGGTTTCTCTCCAGCGTGGCTCACATGCACCATGGGAATAAGGGCCACACATGCCAGAGTGAGTCCTGTGTTCTCAGTGGCTTTACTGCTGACTGAAACAAACGTCAGCCATGCAGGCTCCAGTCCAGACACTTCCTGCCTTATAAACTGAACTCCACTAAATGTTACTTTCTGGGCCTGGTTAGAAGGGGGAGCAGGTCTGTCCTGATGACCACACACTCATGATCTTGTGATACACGACTCATGAAAGCTAATCTGAGACCAGTGCTGTCAGGAGCCGTTGGCGGGTGTAACACACTGATGTAAGTCTGTACTGAAAACAAGCGTGCTCTGAAGAGCAGGGATATCTTCAGACTGGTTCCCAGGAGTAAGGAACAGAGCTGCGATTCTAGAACGCCAACAGGCTATCTGCCCTGAGGCTCCTGGGTCTCAGTACTGAGGACAGGGACAGGTGGGAGAAAGACATACCCCAAACTGTGGGTCAATGAGATGACCAGCTGTCCCTCGAACCCTGAGGTCAGTCCCTAACCCTAACCCTCACATGTGTCAGAGCCAACTCTCCACAGTGGTCCTCAGCTCAGCATGCATGTGTACGTGCACACACACTTAGTAAATCACTGAAAGATACTTACCTGTTCATTAAAACCATGATTTTACCCTGCAGTCCATCCAACTTCGGTGCTACTTTCTCGACGTCTTGAAAATATCTTTCAGCTGTTTTTATGTCTCCAATCTGCTTTGACAAAGTTATCCAGTCAGTTTAGCTGACAGGTTAAAAGAGGTATAAATGTAAAGTCACACTTGTTCCCCAGTGTTATGTCACAACAGGAAAGTCCCCTGTGTGTTACCCAGGGAGCAGGAGACATTTAAGACACTCTAAAAGTCACACGGAATACCATTTTTGACCACGCTGTACCTTATTATAATAAACACCCCGTTTGCCTTCTAATGACTGGAGGACCCCTGAGGGATTGAGCTGTATGAGTTCTCGATTCCGGTCAAGTCCAGCTTATGTGTGAGGAGGCCTGTCTGGGCTGTCTCAGCCTGGTGGCTCTCCCCCCCTTTGACAGCACCTTGTCACTGTTTGGGAACACGCTTGGGGTGACATCTGTCTTAGGTTGTATGTGGGGAGTCAGTGCTGTGGGGAGCAGGTCATCGGCTACCTATCTGCAGGCCTGTTTTTGGAAGCATAGTGAGGCCCAGGTCAGTCTCTCCAGAGTGACTCTAGAGTCCACTGGGTAGGGCAGCTTGGGGAGAGCGAGCCCGAGGTCCTACCCTGGCAGATCCCTGCTCCACCCTGCAGGAGGGGGTGACCAACAGTTAGTGAGCACTGTGTCCACAGTGGCCCTAGGCCTGGGGTGTGTGAGTGGAAGGAGCCCTCTCCAGCTTGGGCTCATCTCACATGCTGAGCTGGGGATGAGGCGGCAGCCCTGGTTCAAACACTTCAACCTTCTAACTGACGTTCTTGAATAAGACATCTCATTTGCTCTTTGTCCTTATAATCATTTCTAGCCACTCAATGGCTCAAAAAATAAACAAGAAAAGTTTTTCCATTTCCTGGGGAGGGGTTGACAACTTTTCAAGCTAGAGGCCATTCCTTTCTAAGCAGTTTCTTGAGGTCTGACTGCTGGTTAATGAGCTGCGAGTATACAACACAGATACTTAATGTGACGTCCAGGACACATCCGGGAGTACAGCCATCATCCATCGGGCATCCTTGGGCCACTGTGCACCACTGTCCCCCACCTGCTCCTTCTCATGGCTGCAGCTCCAACTGTCCATCCCCACCTGCCTCGCTGCTGCTGTCCCTGACACGTCGAGGCCTCTCCTGCCCTCTCACTCCCTGGCCCCCTGCAGTCCTCCATGGTCTGACACCTTCCTGGCTCTTCAGTGAACTCTGATAGTCATGGGTCTTCTGCTTTGAAGTCACATGGTCACAAGTATCCTCTTGTCCTGCCCTGGACGCCAGCGCTGTGGCATCCATTGGCTACTGCACTTCTGTGGTGGTTCAAAAGCTACCTTGCTGGTATGAGTGATGACCTCCTAAGACCCACGTGAAAAGATCTGGAGGGCCAGAGTGTGAGCCAGAGACGTAACTTCAAAGGACGAATGCTACAGATGTCCAGAGACTGGATTACTCTGTTCTGCCTTTCGACTGTCTGAGAAGCTCCTGGATACAGGTGTGTCCAGCCTTCTGAGAACGGGCTTCCTCAATGTGGAATCCCTCTCATGTCCAATTCCCTCCTGCTAGCCACCACCCGCCTGCTTTTTGAGCAGAAGGCACACATGGTCTGCAGGATGCTGTGTGTGATGGAGACATCCACAGGCCTGAGAGCCTCAAATATGCAGACGCCACCTGGCCTTTCTGAGGGCTGGCGGGGATGTGGGCAGGAGGCACTCACGCCTGTGGGGACCGGCAAAGGCATTAAGAGTTCCCTCACATCTGGGAACTGAATCAAAAACAAGCCCTTTATTATGCTGCAGGCCTGAGCTGGGTCTCCAGCTGTTACATGAATGGCACAGTGTACAGAGGTGACCCCGTGCTCACAGCCAGACTTGCTCTATGCCCATCTCAGGAGGGATGAAGACCGCTCTTCAGAATAAAACACCCCGAGGAGTTACAACAGGTCTGTGGCCAGGAGACCCGGGAGAGGCCAGGGGAGGGGCATGTGCCTCTGGGGCACTTGTACTTGTCAAAGTTCTCTTCCTCTGTGGTCCAGCAATTGTGGGGATGATAAAATAGTGGCTCATCTATTCTTAAGTCACATTAATATTTTAGAAAAACCTTAAAAACAAATTTAAATGTAAGTGTGAAGTCAATGGAGAAGGTGCATGTCAATATCCAAATTCACCTGTGTGAGATTATGTAGGAGCCCACTGTCTATCACTTACTTCACCTTGGTTGGTGCAGTCCATCCTGGATGCTACCAAAATTTCCCCTCAGGCCTCTGCACATTTGTTTACAGTGAACTACTTCTATTCCCGCTCCTTAGCACTGTAATGCTAAGTGCCCTGCCTTGTTTGGATCAGTGTCTGATTTTCCATTTCTCTGTTGTGTTTTCCTAGACTCAGGAGCCAGGGATGGCCTCTGAGAACATGTGAGTACATCTACATTTGGTTTCACACCCTCAGACAGAAATGGCTGCAGAGAGGCTCACTCTGCTCACCCATCAGGGTGGGATGACCAGGTATCTTAAGCCTGGCCATGCCGTGCCGATGAGGACCCGAGTCTGCTGGGATGGCTGCAGAGGGAGGCTGGCCAGTGACTCCTGTGCACCGAGGGCAAGAGAACGGGCAGGCAAGACGCAGATGCCAGCACCACACTTCGTGCAGGTCGAGCTCAACAGTGCCCAGGCATCCTGGCCTTGAAGGTCTAACCCTCTGGGCTCTGACACCTTGGCCCAAGGGGATACTTCCGCTCTCATTTGGAGCACCACACCCGGAGGACTGTGGCTCTCCTGTCTTGGATCCTGAGGAGCAGCACTGGCCTGCCGCAGCCCCCAAGGTTGAGCAGCCGGGTCCTGCTACACAGCAAACCTACTGCCCTTATGTTTTGTCCTCTCTCCATCTGCTGAGGACGCCACCCCTCTTCTCCCCCAGGGACAGCACTGGCTGACACCTTTCACCCACAGGCTTTCAACACCAGAGAGCCACGGCCCTCCCCGGATTTGCAGACTGAATTCAAGAGGGAGCAAGGGCTCCCTTTTCCATTATCCTCCCATGCACTCAACATTAATCAGCTCCAGCTCAGTAATGAAGTCATCCGGAAGCATTTACCCTTCCTTATGCTACATGGCTTTCGCTGTGGAGATGTGGTCTATGAGGGACACGCATCCTTGGGCCTGCCCCCAAACTATCAAATTCCGCACTCTGCACCAGTACAGTTCAGTGTTCCCTCCTGGGTCCTGGGTCTTCCAAGCAGGAGGGCCTTGCTAAGGAGCCGGGACAGAGGGTTTGGCACCTGAGAGTCCCAGACTCCGAGGGGCAGGAAGAGGCGGAGATGCTGTTTAGATGTGGCTGCCTGTGAGGTCGGGAGTGTAGCAGTGATCGACTCCTGTGACATGTGCCTGTGTAGCTGGCTCTCTCTCCTCTTGCCATTAGCTGTCCTGCCCCTCCCACCTTCAGAGGCTCTCAAGAGATAGACACACAGGGCCCATACGCTGGGCAGCCTGCAATGGGAGATCACGACCCTGGAACTGACAGGAAGACGTGCCAAACGTTAGAGAGCCTTGCTGAGGGCGGCTGAGCCTCTGCAGTGGTTACTGCAGCCGCTGTGTCAGGGTGCACTTGGGTGTTCCCTCGACAGAACAGCTGCAGGTTGGCAGACGTCCCTAAGTGCAACATCCAAAGGAATCATTGCAAAGGACACCTGAGTGGCCACGTTAATTTGAACTGAAGTATTTTATGAATCCCTATTTGTGTAAGTTCTGAGGGACAGAACTTCCAGGCAACTCAGCTGGATTGCAGCTGCCATATTCAGCTTTCAGGCTGTCGGAAGTGTGGCTGGTACCTGGAGGAGGATGCGGCCAATGCCACTCAGCAGCTGTGGCTCCTGCTCCGGGTAGTACTTGGTAACTGCGCGGTAAGCGTCTACGGCGAGCACATAGTCCTGTGGCAAGAGACCAAAAGCATGGCGTGAGCTAGACAGACAGACAGACAGACACACACACAGAGCTGTGGAGGCAGCGGGCCAGTGCGGAACCCCTCCCTCCCTCTGATGGTGGTGGGGCGAGGACTGAGTTCTGTGTGACGCACATCTTCCTGTCATCACAGGGGCTCTGGACCTAGCTTAGGCCTAAAGGCTGCTTCTTGCTCCCACCTAAGCAGAAGTCAGAAGTCCCCACACTGGGTCCCTAGCTCTTTTCTGGCAGAGCTGTTGTAAGGACTTGTGGTTCTGTACCGTCCCATCCTGCAAACATAGAAGCCATACTTTGAAAATGTCTCAAGCATTTTCTGCACTAGATACTGAGGTGGAATACCTGTATGGAAACAGCCTCCCAATCAACTCTGCTGTGACCGTGAGGGCACGTGGATGTCACCGCTTCCTAGAATGCACGTGTAGCTCCTGCTGCTCTACAGAGACAAGTGCACAGAGGCAGTGAGGTGCCGCAAGCTTGGTGTCTGCACTCTGCAGAGCCTTTGTCTTCCCGTGCTCCAGCTCTGTGTGCTTTCCTAATGGTGGCCACACGCCAACCCTGCCTGCAGCCCCTCCTCGAGGCAAAGTCTGCCTACCACCCACATAGCGTCCACCTCCACTTTTGGTCTACAGCAACAAAAGGTGTGAGAGTTGTTCTCAGAGATTCGGGTGCTGCCCATCACAAGGTTCCGAGGTCAGCTCTTCCTGCATCCTCTGTAGCCGAGTACCTGAGCAAGCTCTGTGGCGTGAGCTGTGCTGAACACTTATGGCCTCTTGGTTACAGCTCATGGTCACCAGCCCAGGGCCATCACTGCTAATTTTCTCCTAACCATAAAATTCGGGAAGGTATTTCATTTCTGTATTGTAAACTTTGTTTCCTCCAGACTGGGACTACAGTTACTGAGTTTGCTAATTGGGAGGTTAAAAGACAGACGATGAGTAAAATTCCAGTTTGGCAGGGGAAAAAAAAAAAAAGAGAGAAAAAAAAAAGACGACTCTCCAGTCTGGTACCTTCAAGTGCAGCTCGTTAAAACTAATTTTATTCAAGGCCTGATGCTCACAAGGAGCCAGAGCCCACATGCCTTGATTTCCTCTCCCACCGCATCACTGCTGCCCGCGGCCAGGCTGCCTTACTCCTCACGTGCCAGCAGGTGCATGTGAGTGTGCGCAGGTGCATCTGTGTCCGTGTACCATGCGTGTCCACAGAGCAGGCTGTGGCAGCACCTCACTCTGGAAGCCAGGGTTAGGGCTGAGAGAACACGCTGTCTTGTGTTGCTTGTGGACCTGCTTTCAGACCATTGTCCTGGGGTCTGGCTGCTCCACAGAGGGGCAGGAGAGTCACGGCCCTAAGCTCCATCCTGCTGTCACCCTTACATTTGGTTTCAGTGAGCAAAAGCAGACTGCGCTGAGTGTCGCTGGCTCCACGTCACAGTGCTGCACCTGATCACTGCGGTCATGACCTGTGCTCCATTTTGCTCTTGATGCATCTGATAGACAGCTGTGGACAGGGCCAGGGCAGGAGCAAGGAAGGGCCGTATGCCTGGGTAACAAGCCCTGCTAGGAGCCTAGGCTGTATGACTGGCGCCTGGAGTCAGGGGATCATGATACTGAGGATGGCCCAGCAGGAAAGAAACATGCTTAAACACACCTGAATATACCTGTTATAATTTTTTTAAAACTGTCTAGCTCTGTACAGCCTATAAGTGACGTAGACCAGGCTGATCTTGATCTCTCAGAGATCCCCCTGCCTCTGCCTCCCAAGTGCTGGGATTAAAAAGGTGTGCTTTGTCCATGTCCAGCTTTGATGGAGTTTTACTGCTCTCCTGGGAGGCAGGGTAGACCCACAGGCTTGGGAAAGTAGCAGCAGAGAAGGGATCAGCGGGCAGGTGCCAGAGGCATCAGTGTTTGCAGATGTCAACAAGCCTCGGTGGTTAGGGCGTGCCTGTTAGAGGACGCTTAGAGCGGTGCTGGGTGCTTTCTAGCTGGTTACAATTTAGTGAAATCACTCATTCCTGGAACCTGCTGGGCCGCTTTAAAGGAATGAGGCCAACAACAGCGTCTTGGAGTGTCCAATCTACTCTTCTAGCCACACCCCTTGAAAAGAAATAACAGACACCCCCACGTGTGCGGGCAGAAGCATTCTAGCCACAACAGGTGGTGGTGTTGTGTGGGAGGCATGGGGACATGGAGCTAGGGAGTGTCCAAGGGAGGTACACCACCAGGCAGGTTCACTCCAGTCACGTTTACGAACAGAGGGCTTTGTCTTGCAAGCAAGCGTCCCGGACAATGTACTGTGGGGCACTCAGAACTGGAACATATAACCAAATTTCTTATCATCTAAAAGCTGACTAACCGAGTCATTGTTAGCGGGCACACAGGCGCCAGCCATGCTCCCAGCCACTGCGGCAATGCCGGTTGTGCCCACTAGATGGCAGAAGAACATATAGACTTGCTGCGTCCACTTGAAACATTTCTTTCACTCTAACTCATTAAAATAAAAGATTAAACCAAACTTATAACTTAAATTACACCCATTGTGGAAGTATTTCTAAAATATGATCGTCTGTCCTGTACTGAGTCTGGAGTGACAGGGTGACACAGTCAGATGTTGTGCCTACGTTGGTGGTGGTTATCACTGCTGCAGGAAAACAAAGAAAAGCATTTTTGTTACACCATTTCCAAACAGAGCATCTCAGAAATGCAAGCGGCCGAGCGCCCGACATCAAAGCAGGGACCTCCTTCCCTGAGGATCTGCCGCTCGTGGTTGGGCAGCACCAAAGCTGCATGCCTAACAACACTTGGTGACCAAGAGACTTTCGGGGTGGGATGGATGCTCACTGCGGCTTCTAAGATTGCCCCTGGGCACAGCAGTGCTGAGGGAGAGGCCAGCGTAGGGTGCAGTGGGGGCGGAGGAATCAGCCCTTCCCTGGCTAAAGGCTGCAGCACATCACATGGGGAGACCACGGGGCGGGCTCTGCAATGATGTCATGGGGGGGGGAGACCAGGAACGGCGTGGCCCTACAGACAATAGGCCCTGTGCAAATGTGTTAGACACACAACTTCTGAAAACTGTAATGTGTTAAAAAGTAGGAAAAAGCTGTGAGGCCCGGGGCTGGGAGAGATCTTAGGACACCCATTCTTCCTGTGTGAAGGTCACCTACCAGAGAATGAGCCTGGCCTGTCTGTCTGCACCCAGAGTCACAATCACACACCTGCAGAGGTGCAGAGGATGCACACTCTCCTATAGCTGGGCGGCCGCCACACACTTCTCCCTGCCAAACCCAAGGACGTGGTCCCGTGGAGGAGCACGCTCCTCCACTTGGTAACATGCCCACTGGCGGCCGCTCAGTCAGCGCAGGATGACCTTGGCCGTGGGAGGAGTGATGAGCTGTCTCACCACAGCTCGGAAGGTGTTAACGGCGCTGCTCCGGGCATCTGCCGCTGACAGACTCTGTGGCAGCTTCCGTGCCTGCAGCTGGCAGCGAGGCCACCCGTGCCCTGGGCGGGAGGCAAGCCAGGCGCGGGATGTACTGGGGATGAGAGGGAAGCCTGGCTGGCAGGGCCCGTGGGGAGGAGACACTTGACTGACGGCGCGGCTGGGCTCCCCGGTCCACACTGGCTCCTCAGGTGGAAAGCCTGGGGTGACCTCCTCACAAGGGGGTGTGGTGGGAAAGCCTGCCTTCAGACGTCAAAACCGTCAATCATTAAAAAAAAAAAAAAATGACCCTCACACTAAAACCAGGAGAACAAAGGACACTTTTCTGGATGTAGTTCAGAGGAAAACGGGTGGAATGAGCAGTTTTAATTAGACCATTTAGACCTAGGCCTGCTCAATTAAATTCAGTAACATAAACAGTTTTCTGTGGAATTTCAAAATGACAAGTTTGGCCCCCAAGTGTGAGTCAACTCTACTGAGCAATCTAGGCCACGCTCAACACTGCCGAGGCCCGTGGCCCACTTCCTCGTCAGGCCTGTGGAATGCACAGCACTTCCCTGCAGTCTCCTGCTGACAGTATCTTCTAGAACAAGGTGCTCTAGAGCTCAGCTGCCCACCTACCTTCATCAGGAGCAGGCAGTTTGCCATGGAATACAGCACACGGCCCAGGCGCGACCTCCACAGCTGAACAGAGGCTGCAGGAGAGAGAGGTGTGAGCACGCACAAGCAAGCATGTTTGTGCAAGCAGGCAAACGCTGCGCCCTGAGTACTGATTTCAAAGTCCCCAGCCCCCAGCCTAACCCCACTAGGTCTCACCCAGAATCTTTATTCACTGTATGCTGCCCTGGAGACAAAAGACCGTGTTCTCAGTGGGATGGACCAGAGTGGGCTCTCAGGAGACCACCTGCACAGATGCAGGACAGACAGGGGACAAAGCAGTAGTTGGGAGCCCACTTCCACGCCAGAACCCTAAACCTACGAGTGTGCCTGATGCAGACACAGCACCTCTGCTGCCCAGGGTGGCAGCTGATCCATGCACACACACCCTGCTCATGTCCGGTGGCTATGGAGAGGTCAGGCAGGCCTTGGTGGCTGTTTTAGTCCCTGCGGCCTGGAACTGACCACTTCCCCAGGCCTTTAGTCTCAGAAGGGAACAATGCTGGTCAGCCTTCTTCACAGGCTTTGGTGAGGGTGGACACTGGTAGTGACCACAGAAGTGCTACCTGAAAGGAGAGAAGCACTCCCACTTGAAAACAGGATAAGGCCAGTACCCGTGGCTGTCCAGGCAGCAGACAAGTGAACTGCACATCTCTGCTCACTTCTGATATCAGCCATCTGCTGGTTCAGAACCTTCACTGACCATTTCTTCTTTGGTTTTCAAACTGGCTCTGAACTCACTGGGGTTGGGATGATCCCTTCACAGACATCTGATGTGAGTGGAGGGTGGACTGATGATTTCTGAGGTCGTCAGGAGTAAGGGCTGAGTTGGAGACTATACTGCTTGCATCAGCCAACACATCCATGCCTCTGGGTTTCAGTCTAGTTACCAACAGGATATACCCATGTAAATGCACACACACAAACATCCCAAGTCACACACGTGTACATACACCACTTATCAATCACCCACACAGCACACATACACACTTGGCCCTTCAAACCCAGGGAGTCATAAACTTCCTCAAAGGAACTGGCTCCTTGCTAGTGTACTCACCACACTGTAGCCAGAAAAACTGCTATGGTAGAAACGTGTACACAAAGTTCACATATTGGGGATATAATCCCTAAAGCCACATGTTGATGGTATTTGAAGTAGGGGCCTTAGGGAGGGCACTGGGAGCTTAGATGAGGTCCTGAGGCGAGGGCTTACCATGGCATTGGTGGTTTTATAAAAGAGCCATGTGATACCCACTTCCTGCTACAACGCAGAAGACCCCACCACATGCCAGCACCAACTCATGGATGTCCCAGACTCCAGAACTGTGAGTCTAATACAACTCTCTTCTTTATAACTTAACCAGATTTGGGTATTTCATTATAGCAAAAAGAAACAGATGAGACACGACCTTCTCAGAGGCATGCTCATGCAGTCCACAGGTAACTTCCAAAAAAACACGAAAGATCAGAATGTTCACCACTAACAGTGCATGCCACGGCTCCCTTCCCTCCTCACTGGCTCCCTCCCGCCATGCAGGTCCGCTAGGCAAATGAAAAGTCCCGAGGGCACCAATGGCTGGGTCGGGTCAATCTCAGAACCAATTTATATTTCTCATCATTGGGGTTAACCCCTGTTCTTCCTCTCATCTACCCAGGGTACAACTATCACACATCGACAAGGGAGATGGGTGAAGAGTGAGAAGCATCTGTAGGGTTGAGCCTTGCACCCCCAAGAGCGTGAACACAAGGGGAATGCTCACCTTGCCTGCTCTCCTGGGTGACGCTGCTCAGGCCGCCGTCTTCAGCTAAGCCTTGCTCCAAGTTGGCCAGGATCTGCAGTCATTTCAAACAAGGTCAACAAACTGTGAGTGGATTTGTCCACACTGTCATCCTATGTTCTAGACCCAGCCAATTTCTCTGGTGAAAACCAGTCAGCTGAGGAATGCTCACACAGACGTGTCCTTTGGGCTGGGATGACTGCCAGTTACTTGGAGCTGATGACAAAAGCAGCCCCCCCCCTCCCCCGAAGGTGGAGTTTAGGCTTATGAGACTCAAAGCCACTTTTCAGACACTGAACACAGTGGGCGTTCAGTTTTTCTTTTCATGAAAAGCATCAGATGTGTTACCAGGGCGATTAACTTGTGTGGGAACAGCAGCTCCCTTCCTCCGGGGCACCCCTGGGCCTGTAGCTTGATCCCATCAAACGCTCATGTTGCCACTTTGCATAGTTTGTGTTGCTTTTCGAGGCAGGGTCTCTCTGTGTAGCCCTGGCTGTCCTGGAACTCCCTCTGTAAACCAGGCTGACCTCGAACTGACAGAGATCCGCCTGCCTCTGCCTCCTGAGTGCTGGGATTAAAGGCATGCGCCGCTGCCACCACCACCTGGCACATAGTTTTTAATTGTTTGGTTAAAACCTTTCCATCATTTCTTCTGTTTTTGGGTTTTCCCAGAAAGAAAAGCCACTATGGCCCCTGTGGCTTGGGGAGAGGGTTTATTATTATTACTTTATTGATTTATTATCATTATATCCTGAAGGGCAGGATGAGAATGTGTGTTAAGAGTAAAGACTATGTGTGGGAGAAAAATGGGGAGAATGTTAGTGGAAAAGGTTCTCATGCACTCTGTCTGCTCTGTGGAAAAACCTCTCTCTCACCCTGCTGGGTGACATCACCCCAGTGCCTACCCTCCAGGAGGCGGCGGGCAGTGGAGGACACCACTGAGTGTCCTCTCTCCCCACGGACCTGTGCCACCCTGGGTATTCTCCTTCATAAAGTCAGAATTTGTACAACCAAGAGAATAATTAGCTGTGGACTGTGACTTGAGATACACGTAGGATTCAAGACTGACCTTTGAGAAATTCAGGGGACAGACATGGGGTTCAAGACTGTGACCTTGGAGAGAAGCAAGCCAGTTCAAACTAGATCAAATGACATTTCCCCCGCTAATTTGCTAATCATGAAGCCAGAAACTGACAGGGAATAAAGTCTTAAATCCCCTCAGGCTGGAGTGGAGGGAGCCTGGGAAGAAAGGGAGGGATAAGGGACAGCAGAGGGCACCAGCACTCAGGATTCAGTCTGAGAGCTCAGTGAATTAGGACAAAGGCTGGCATTTACATCTAGAAAAACCCGTACACAGAAGGAAAGCGGACAGTTCTGTGGGTATGAGGGGTGTGGAGAGGTCTGTGTGCACAGTTCCATGTTCTAGAACTACCCCTTCACCCGTCTCAGATCTCTGTACTGGGCATTCAGGCCTGGGGGAAGGCTGTATCCCTGGATAGCTCACTTGCACCCATGGGGCGGGTGGAAACTGACATTTCAGAGGAACCTCAGCAGAGAGAACTGGGGACCAGGAGGGGCTTCCCACTGCAGTGTGGGGGCGGCACACGGAAGCTATCGGCAGTGCAGGGGACCAGGAGGGGCTTCCCACTGCAGTGTGGGGGGCGGCACAGAAGCCATCGGCAGTGCGGGTAGCAAAGGCAGAGCCAACAAGGACTCGGCCTGCTCTGACTCTCCTGGCCTTGTGACAGTCTGGGGAATCGTCTTTTCCAACGCGCGCTGTGGTCCCAGTAGGCTCGCTGGTTAGTGCTCATGTCCCAAGCTGGTGGCCCTACTGTGAGGTTCTAGAAAGCTCAGGACGCAGGGCTTGGCTGGTGGAAGTGGGCACTGGGGAAAGGTCCTTGGGACCATCTGGTCCCCGGCCATTTATCTGTTACAAAGGGAACAGCCTGTGCCACACAATCTTCCTGTGATGCTTTGCTGAGGCACACGGGCCAAGTGACTAGTCTGGACTCTCTAAAACCATGAATCAAAACAAACATTTTCCCTTAAGAGGTTCATGATGGGTGGTGGGCCACAGTACTTTTAGGAAAGGTAACTAGCATAGCATGCATCTGCATACAGCGGGAGGAACTGGAGCAGGTCGCAGCCTCTCTCTGCTCCTGTGAGGTGGGTGAGGGGTACTGTGAAAAGCTCCAGGGTCTGCAGTGTCCCAGGCCACGAAGGGGCTTGGATATCTGTGGGAAGGACAGCCATCTAAGGTTCTGACTTCAGACACGAGAAGGGTATGTTCAGTGCAGGTTTCTGACCCTCGGTGGCCATACCTGCACCATTTAGGAGACGTGGATACTGCAGGGAAAGGCTGAACTTGTGACTACGTTGTGGCTGCCCCCCCCTCACCAGGTCTCTCTCACCTTGGACGTAAGAACCAGAGAACAAGTATCAACCAGACCCCTCCCACCCAGCAGGCACAATGCCCAGGCTGTTCTGGAACACGCTCTGAAGGCAGAGGTTTCCGTGAAAGCATGGGGGGGGGGGGGCAGAATGCTATCGACTTGACCCAGGACTCCGAGAGGACGGCTGGCATTTCTACTGTATTTGATTAGATAAACCTGAAGGTGAAAGGGTCTCTTCCAGCTTTACCAAATTTAAATAAGGCGTACACTGTAGCCAATGCCCACCTCGTCTGGGGGACAACAGGATCCACGGTTGTGCAGGCCCATTAGCCCCTTCACCCTGAAGCCTCGTCTTCCTCTGTCCTGGCCCTCCCACACCAGAACCACCCATGACTGGTGAGGACACTCTGGACGACACACGGCCCAGTCAAAGGTGCTGGCGAGCAACGCCACAGGACCCGGCTGTCTTCTAATCCAGGGCACGGCTCCCCAGGGGACAGAAGCTCCGGCCCCAGGTTAGGATAGCTTACTTTGTAATTTAAAAAAGGGAGGGGGGGCTTTATTCCCCCCTCTCAAAACAGGTCTCACAACACGGCCCGGGCTGGTTTTGAACTCATGGGTTCAAGTGTTCCTCCTTCCTTAGCCCCCAAGTAGTTAAGGCTTTGTTGTGTACCATACGCGGCTCAACTCTGTTCTGAGACAACACTTCATAAAGAGTTAATGGCTTATAAGACTCTCAGAGGGCAGAGCAGTTCCCAGCTGAGGCCCTGCTGGCATGTGGTCAGAACCCGGGGGCCAGACCCAGGTGGTGCTCATAGGAGGTCCCTTGGGTGCCGTCCAGGGGATGGGGCAGTACAGCCCCGGGAGGGGTGGGGCGGGGCTGTGTTCAGGTATCTGGGTGTCCTGTTGGCCATGTGGGCAGGTCTGGGCTCCACCGTCCTTCAGAGATACAGCCTTGGGCCTGCAATCTGCCACTGCAGAGACAAGGAGCCTGAGGCTCAGGCGCCGGTGACAGACACCCGAGTACTCCCTGTTGACAGGAACTGAGAAAGCGGAGGACAGAGCTCCAGCCTGAGGACGGTGCCAAGACAGCCTAGCGCAGCTGGAGGACTAGGCTCAGAAAAGAGGTGTCACAGCCCTCTATCTGCAGCTCAGTCCCCCGTTGGGGGCCGGCAAGAGAAAGCAGCCAGCAGGGTCAAGGGACAGCAGGGTCTGAGGTGACGCAGGCTGTCTCTACTGAGATCTCGGAGATTTTTGGATGGGTCACCTTGGGGACAGGAACATCATGTGGCTTTGAGAAGTGTAAGTGGTTAATCATCTGTAGGAACAGGTGAGGGAAAGACATTGGTAGGCTGTGGATCTCAAAGTCCCCGTGAAAGATGAGGAAGGTCTGGGGCAGAGGAGACAGAGGGACAGGGCACAGCACAGGGCAGAGTGACCTCACAGGACCACTTACCATGCGAGGCAAAATGAAGCACGGGACAGTGACCTCACAGGACCAGGCACCACACGGCAGAGTGACCTGAGATTTAGTGATCACACACTGCACAGGGCAGAATGGCCATCAAGGACACAGTGACCAGACAGGACGAAGTAACAAGGAGAATGTGGGTGTGTCCACCTGGGCGAATGGGGTGTCTGTGTGGAAAAGGCTGCACACCCCACTCTCAGCTCAGGAAGCTGTCTGTAAACTACAGGGAGTCACGTTCTACAGATGAACACTGTCAGTTCAGAACACAGACAGCTCCTCTTCCACCAGCCCTGCACGCCCTGTCAGAGCGAGGCACATCACAGCGGTGACTTTGGGCACAGGAGGACGCTGCTTCAAGGTTCAGGATGACTTAAGCTTATCATCTCTAATTCCTATTTCCTTATCTGGAAGCCCCAACACACTCTTCTCGCCTGCATTACAGACTACAGGGCACCATGGAGAATGTTACTTGTAGTGTTTTGTAAACTTTAAAAGTGCCGAGGGAAAATTAATTACACAAAGTTACAACAAGAAATTAAAAAAAATAAAAACTGCTCCACTGCCTCAGATTTTTCCTGTGGTCTTTTTTTTTTTTTGCCTCTGTCCCTGCAGCAAACAGAAAAGGTTTGGAGATGTGTGATCTGGGAGCAATGAGGTTAACAACTGCTGACTGATAATAGTAAGTGGGTCTCTGGAACTTCTGGGAGCTTTCTCAGCAAGCTGTGCGAGATGGTGGAGGAGGGCGAGAGCTGTGGACTACACTGAGGCCCGAGGGGAGTGATTTCTCCAGACACCCGACCCTCGGCTTCTCCTGGAGTCATGAGCTCACACCAGGAACTGTCAGGGAGAAGTGGTGGAGGGCAGGGTTCCCCCCTAGCATGCCAAGGACCTGTTCATCCTTAAGAACAGCAGATCCCAGACAACCTGCCAAGGTGTAATACTTAAAACACAGAACACTTTCTCACTTCAGCGCACAGAATTCAAGGGCTGGACTTTGTGACTCTTAACAACCAGAAACAGGTGGAGGTGACGCTGGGACCTCCAAGACAGGCCATGCTCTGGGCTTCTTCCTTTCTGTCAAATGAGGACATGCAAGCAAGGAGCGTGTGTGTGCATACGCGTGCGCGTGCGTGTGTGGTGTGTGTGTGTGGTGTGGTGTGCGTGTGGTATATACGTGTGTGGTGTGTGTGTGTGCGTGTGGTGTGTGTGCGTGTGGTGTGTGCAGGTGTGTGGTGTGTGTGTAGGTGTGTGGTGTGTGTGTGTGTGGTGTGTGTGTGGTATGTGTGTGTGTGTATGTGCGGTGTGTGTGTGTGTATGCACGCGTGTGCTTGCTCTTATGAACAAACAGCAACACCTGACAGTGTGAGGGAGCCACCTGTGGCGCGCTCCAGGCGCAGTGGAGCCATCCATCACACCTGGAACGAGAACCGCCCTGGAGGTGGTCCAGACAGGAAACCTGTGGGTTTGGTGACACCACCAGGCTGTCACTGCCTTGCAGACCAGGAGGAAATGGAGTGACATTCCCATTTCTGACGGACTAGAGTCACCACCAACAGATCCCCTGGATGAACTTCAGACAAAGGACTGAAAGTCCCCCTGCGGCAGGGGATGGTTTTGGTGTCAATCTAAAGCAATACATGGTGAATCCGGAGACTCTGGCCCCAGGCGATACCACGTGGACCACAGCCACAGACCACACAGGCTGCTGCTATGGAATCATGTGCTTGCCCTGGCTTCTCTGTGCTGCTAACACTGGGGCCACTTTGAAGACAGACTCAGCCATGGGCTCTGCTCTTCCTGGTGTGGCCACCGGGTTAAAGAAGGGCTCCTTTTCTGATTTTATCACTGGTTTCTTTAAGCAGCTTCCCAAGATGGATCCCTGCCCTAAATCCATTATCACAATCACTGTGAAAAACAAGAGTGGGAGTCTTCTAAAAAACCTGAAAACAGGGGCTGGAGAGATGGCTCAGAGGTTAAGAGCACTGCTTGTTCTTCTAGAGGTCCTGAGCTCAATTCCCAGCAACCACATGGTGGCTCACAACCATCTGTAATGAGATCTGGTGCCCTCTTCTGGTCTGCGGGTGTACATGCACACAGAACACTGTATACATAAAATCAATAAATCTTTAAACAAACAAACAAACAAAACCTGATAACAGAACTGCCAGACTGAACAGTGTGGACGGCAATGTCCAGAATGACAAGCTTGTTTTGAAGGGGTGGCTTCCAGGGGACTTGCCTGTCTCCTCCACCTTTCCCCTCATTTCACTTCCTTTTACCTCCCCACCACATCTGTTCTCTCCTCATTTACTGACTCTGTAGGGCCCTGTTCCCCTTAGTTCATATGAACCAACTCACAGAGAAGTAACTGTCTTGACCTGAGGAGCAAACACAGACGCCGGCTTCAGATCAAGATCCAGGAGACCGTTTAGGAGGAAAAGGCCTCTGGAGAGACCCCCCCCCCCGCCCCCCAGCCTGGGCACTTGCAGCCCAGACCCATCTCCCTTATGGCCCTTCCCACCCGCTGACAGATCTGAAGAGTCTCTGGCCTCCTTCAGGGCTGACCTTGAATAGGCTCGTTCCCTTGAAGTTTCTGTCTCCTTCATTTTCGGTAGAGTGGTAATGAATGACAATTCTAGAGCCAAAGGGGATGGAACCTGTCTGTCCCACAGGCACCACATTCCTACAGCTCTGCCCACCCACAGACGGAGCGGGCAGAGGACACGTGGCATCTTCACACAGCTGAGTGTTCAGGGAGAATGGAATTCTGTCTCCTGCAGCAACATCGACGGAACGGGAGGGCAGCATGGCCTGTTAACTCCCCAGGTGGAAGCCAGAGACAGATCTGAGTGTGCGGGTGTCAGAGGTGGGCAAAGGGCTGATAACAGAGGCGACATCTGCATGCATGGAAATACAGTGCCCTAACCCATCAACAGGTGCAATTAACCCACTAATCAAAAACGAAAGAAAGTGCTTTGAGCCAGAGAGTAATCTGCTAGGTGGCAGCTGATCACAAACGTACAGCTGAGTCAAGGTTACCTTGCACAGATTTCAATTTAGGGCTTCATCCCAGGAGGAGCAGTGAGCTGAGACACTGTGGAATTTCAGTTCATTCAATCGGCACATCCTAAAATGTATCCCTCGCTGGGTGTCTCACGAGCTCACCACTGCAATCAACTTCAGTCACGGGAAGAGGAACTCGGAACTGAGTGGGCAAGCATTAGGAGGAAGCTGTCTCTCTGATGAGGAGGCCACTAAAGCACAGGGGCTCTTCCAGATGCCCTGGACACAGCCTGGATCTTGGTGACACTCCATGCCCACAATGCAGACCACTATCCCTACACACCCACAGCACAGGAAAGCTGTGTGTCCCAGGGGAAATGATGCCTGGAATGACTCTGGCACACTGCTGGAATCTGTTTACAGCTACTACCACCTGCCTGCCACAGGACTTAAGAAGGCAACCCGCAACTTCTATATACTGAATGGACCCAGGTCCCTGCTTTGAGTTTTACAGTTACCTGAGGAGGGGCTCAGCAGGTGTCTACACTTGCTACATACACCTCGGTTCTGACTAACAGGGAGGCCTTCCTGCCTTCACCATCCGGCCTTTGGGATGTAGGCTTCCCGCAGGGAAGAGGGGTCTCAGGGTGTTCCTGGGCACCTGAATTACACATGGAGCATCCACTGCTCCAGCACTGAGTGGTCACTAGTCCAGGCCACAAGCTGCATCGCCCAGCACAGCAGGCCAGGGCTGGTCAGGATGGACAGCTGGATGTTCCCACCCGTTCAGTGCGACTCCAAAGCGCTCTCACAGTCGATGAACCTTTACATCTGAACAGAAGAGGAGGGCTGCTTTCCTTCCCACTCACATCAGACTGAGGGAATGTTTGTGCTGGGAAAAGGAAGGCACAGGGGCTCAATGGAGGACATTTTCCTAGCCGGAAAGCCTGTGCGTCCCTTTTCAGTCTCGGGGCCCAGGCTTGGTGCACCAAGATTCCATCCTGGTGTGGCAGTGCCCAGTGGCTTTATTGTCCATGTCCTGGGGTTTGTAATGGCGCCATTCAGAGGTTTCTGAACTACATTTCTGTTGTTGGTTGTGTTTTAGCTCTTTTGGAGGGCCCGCCACCCAGCTTCCAAATAAATCACACACGGAGACTTATTCTCAATTATGAATTCCCAGCCTTAGCTTGGCTTATTTCTAACTAGCTTTTCTTACCTTATCCGGTCGCTCTTTTGTCTCTGGACTTTGTCTGTTCTCTTACTTCTGTAAATCTTACTCTTATTCTGGGGCTTGCTGTGTAGCTGGGTATGGGCTGGCCCCTGATTCCTCCTCCTTCCCTGGCTCCTTGTTCCTTCACACCTCCATCTCTTTTCTTCTCCGCCCAGATTTCTCCTTCTATATATTCTTGCTGCCTGCCAGCCCCACCTATCTCTCTCTCTCCTGCCTTGCTATTGGCTGTTCAGCTCTTTATTAGATCTGTCAGGTGTTTTAGACAGGCACAGTAACACAGCCTCACCGAGTTAAACAAATGCAACATAAACAAAAGTAACACAGCTTAAAATAATACCCTACAACACATTTCTACTGTGAGCCCCATCAGGGCATCCATCCTGCAAACCTACTCATAGGGAGGCACGGAACGGGGGTGGGGGTGGGGTGCTGAGTGTGAGCCTGGAGGGCAGGGAGTGTGCCTGCAGCCCGGATGGATGAAGCAGTCCTCACTCTCTCTACTTGCTGTGTGTCCCATCTTCTCTGACTGACTCACAGTTAATTTGCTCTCTGCAGGAGCGGTGGAAAGTGGAGCAAGAAAAGCATCTGCAGCGGGCAGACGCCACCAGGGTGCTGACGGCGGCGGCGGTGGTGGGCCTGCCTGAGCCCCACAGTGAGAGGACAGTGGTGGCTGTTGTCCTGCATTTCTAACTTTGTCTGCTGCAAAGCAGCAAACCCAAGTGCGCCCATCTGTCAGAAACCCCTTTTAGCAAAAGCACCAACCCTGCCTGGAACAGAGCTCTCACGCTGTCTCGTCAGCCGTCAGTAGAGGAGCGGGCCACACTCACATCCCACGCGATTCTTTTTCAGGGTGCAGGAGACAGGGCCTCATCTGCTGCTCACTCCAGCTGCAGCTAAGGAAGCCTATCCACCTGGTGTCCCAAAGCCAAATCTACCTGGGATTTCGAGGCGGGGGTGGTTCATCTGTATTGGCAAATGAAATTAATCTCAAGCTAATTAGACCTTACTGTTTATGGATTACACCTATTTATGCAAATGGCTCTTAGGAATGTCTATGGAGTGGGCTCTTTCCCAACTGGCTTGCAAAGCTCTGGTGAGACCCGGAGGCGCAGACAGCCTGCAGAACCAGAGAGAGAGGTGTAGAAAGCAGAAGACAGGCATCTGCAGACAGTGACAGGCACGGACTTTGGAGTCACGGCAGCAGGGCACACTTGATTCCATTTAAACCGAACGTGCAAATTCACCAAATGACTCAAAGACAAAAGTTACAACCAACACCGGACTCCTCTGTGGAAAGTCAGCGACACCCTGATAAAACTGGTTGCCACATAAGAACATGGCCCTGACAGGCACACTAAACACACACAGACTGTCCATTCCCCTCTCTGCTTCGGTGACCAGGCTGTCAGGCTTCATGGCAAGCACCCTTACCCGCTCAGCTATCTCAACAGCCCCAAGTCTGTGGTTTTGAGATAGGGTTTTGCTATGTAGTCAAGGCTGGCTTTGCCTTTGCAATCCTCCTGCCTTAGCCTCTTCCTTTCCAGACCCTGAGTATGGACACTACAGGTGCGCATCACCATGCCTGCTTTGACTGTGCTTACAATATAAGAAGAGTTACCACGAGGAAAGAGTTGGTTAAGTGTAGGCAAGCAAGCGGGTCTGGCTTTTGGTTGTTTTTTTGGACAGTGGTCTCATATACAGCATCACCTGGTTTAGAACTTGTGCTCTGCCCACCTCAATCTCCCGAGTCCTGGGGTTACACATGACACCATGCCTAGCTCTATGGCATGAACAGTGAAGTGGATACGGAGCCAGGGGGCTGAGTGCCTGAATCCCTGTCCACGCTCTAGTGAGGACGTCTCTGCACAGCCTGGCGGGGCTCTTGTCACTCCGCACTCTGCAAGGAGACTATGGTCATGACCCCGGAACACCACAACAGTTTTATGAGAAAAGCCAGGAAGTGAGGAGAGACTTAAGAAATGTGACCATACTTTTCTCAACAATTACACCATGCTGCCCTTGCTGACAGGTCCCACAAGGACCACCGTGAGGAGGGCTGGAGAAAAATGCCATTCCCAACCTGAGGTGAAGCTTCTGAGCAAAGGGTTTCCCACGTGTGGATAACAAAGCTGCTAAGCTCCAAACTTTTCCATAAGTCACAGAATGCGATCAACAGTTCGAGGTTCTGTTGATTCAAGAATTACTTTGCAGCTGGGAACAACTAGACAAGTCCCACAGCATTCTGGTCTCAGCATTGGTCCCATGAATGATGGCTGTCACTGCCCAGGGTCATTCTGAAGATCCCACAGGGCTACAGTGCTCTGCTTGGCACAGCAGTGGCCTGGCTCACTCTCCGGAGAATGTGTCTGCTGTGAATAAGAAAAGGGGCTTCAGGCCCCAAACCATCCTCTAGGCCCCAAACAGCTCTGGGCATGAACGCCATGGCCACACTGTTCTAGGACCTTGTGTGTGAGGAAGGTGTGAGATGGTCTCCCTGGGGCACAGGTGGAGAACGGCGTGCTGTGAGTGCCGAGACAAGGCAGATTGAACACCATGACAGTTACCTTGCTGCAGACGGTCTTGACCCTATGGAGTCGGTCCAGGGACTCCTGTGGGTTCCCCAGATACTGCTGCAGTTCAGCGTGCAGAATGCGCATCGAAAATGGGACCATGGAACCTAGAGTAGAAATCAGAAATGAGATAATGAGCTCGCTATGAAGGTGTGTGTTTTCTGACTATACAAAGGGGGGCATTTGCAGGCTGTCTGAGTTACAGTTTCTGGGTATCGTTGTGACGAAACACCATGACCAAAAGTAACTTGGGGGAGAGGAAAGGGTTTATTTCATCTTACATCTTGTAGTTCACCATCGAGGAAACTCAGGGCAGGAAATCTGGAGTCAGAGGCTGACAGAGGCTGTGGAAGAGTGTTGCTTACACCTCACCTGGGTAGCACAGTAGAGCTGACCCTCTTGACTGGGGTGCAGGTGAACCACCCCGAGAATGTGAGCATGGGAGATCTGGACCTGCCCCTCACCTGCCATATGGCGGGTTGGGTGGGGAAGAGATGTACCCCTCCACCTGCCTCTCACTGCCTGTGGCAGGTGGGAGAGCTGTCCCTGCCCCTCACCAGCTGCAGCACTCGGGAGAGTGGTCCCTACACCTCGTCCGGACAACACAGTGGAGCTGGCCCTGGTGTAGGTGTGGGAGAGCCGACCCTGAGGCTGGGAAAGCAGGAGAACTGGCCCCGCCCCTTGCTCCCTGCTGCACAGGGTGAACTAGCCAGGGCAATGCAGCAGAGTTCACCCTGGTGGTGAGGACAGGAGAGCTTCTAGCCTGACCAACCCTGCAACTATCCAGTCCCAGAACCAGGGTTATGAGTTGACCCACTCCAACATCCACCCCATCTATGAAGGAGCTGGTCCTGCAGACCCAAAGCTGCAGGATCTCCATGACACAGGGCAACAACAGGGTATCCAAGAGGAGTCCCAGTGAGGGCCCAGTATCAATACTGTAGCAGAAACCAGAGGCCTCAAACCAGACCAATGACTCTTTGCAATGAACACTTGCAAGTAAAGATATGAATAAAAGGGTTTACAGCGTGACCCGCTGTGTCACACTACACCTTCCATGATGAGATTTTTTTTCCTTAAGTTTTATTTTATTTTATTTGGGGGGGGGGCTGCAAGTGCAGAGGGCAGATACGAATGGGATAGAGATGCATGATGTGAAAGACACAAAGAATAAATAAAAAGAAAGTTTTTTTTTGTTTTTGTTTTTGTTTAAAGAGTGCTGCTTACTGGCTTGCTTCTCACAGCTTGCTCAGCTTGTTTCTTATGCCATGTGGAATCACCTGCCCAGGGGTGGCACCAGCCACTGTGAGCTGGGTCCTCCCACATCAAGCATCAATCAAGAAAACACCTCACAGGCCAATATGATAGGAACATTTTCTCAACTGAGGTTCCCTCATTCCTAAGTGACTCTAGGTGGTGTAGCTGACAAAAATACTCACCAGCACACAGGTGCTCCAGTGGCATCAGGGACAAAAGCCCTTTATTTTTCAGTCCAGCTGTAAAACACGAGCTGGTTTTCTTACCAATGCATATCTAGTCTACTACCAAAGACCTGATGGTATCACTACTGCCACAGCTCTGCAGCGAACACGAAGATTCTCACAAGTGAATTCAGCAGCAGATACCAAATGACCACCAACTGTAGCTGGAGGGCTTCTCTCCAGGTTCCCCAAGCCCCGCAGTCCCACAATCCACGTATAAAATAATCACTCAAGACGCTTATATTACTTATAAACTGTATGGCCATGACAGGCTTCTTGCTAACTGTTCTTATATCTTAAATTAACCCATTTTTATAAATCTATACCTTGCCATGTGGCTGGTGGCTTACTGGCGTCTTCACATGCTTCTTGTCCTGGCGGTGGCTGCAGTGTCTCTCCTCCTTCTTCCTGTTTCCCCAATTCTCCTCTCTCTTTGTCCCGCCTATACTTCCTGTCTGGTCACTGGCCATCAGTGTTTTATTTATATAGAATGATATCCACAGCACTTCCCCTTTCTTCTTTTTTTAAAAAGGAAGGTTTTAACTTTAACATGGTAAAATTACATATAACAAAACAATTATCAAGCAAGAATTACAGTTACAATATTAAAGAAGATGTCCTATCTATCTTATATTTGTGAGTTTAAGGTTTTATATCTAACTTATCTTTTATCATAACTGAGGAAATTACAACTATCTAGTCTTTAACCACATCAAAGACCTGAGAAGGAACATAATGGTACCTGAGAAATGGTAGATGGATGCAAGCAACTTTTGGGATTCTTGTAAGAGTAGACCAAGACACCTTCAGCCTGGACAGTCACCTAATATTTCTCAGCATTGTTGGTGCATTCAAATTGGCTACAGGCCTAGAGTATCTGACAGACCATTTTCAGAAGCAGGATTTCTGAAAGACCATCTTACCCTGTCTTGGCAGAGTACAGTGGTCGCTTTCCTTGTGTCCCGCTTGTCCAGAAAGGAGAGCATTGCATTCTTACTGTCAGCCGTCAAGGCAAGGGCAGTTCTTTGCCCAGTAGGCCATTTTGTGCCAAAAAGACAAACTTCCAAATGGAAATGTCTTAGAAGCCCAACATTCTCTCGGGATCAATTGGTGCAGCCAGGAGCAATTGTGTCTCACATCAACAGAATTTTAAGTTATTTAAATGCCATATTCTCTAGGTCTATGAAGTGTTTGAAGATTACCTATCTATCTGAAATATATCTATGTATACCTAGAAGACTTAACTAACATGGCTACAAATATGATTATCATAGATGACTGATTATTAATCTATTTTTAATTATCCATTACAATTTTAAATGAGTTAAACATAATACCTCAAACAAGAATAGAAATACACATATACAGTATAACAAAATTAACCTCAAGTCTGCATCAATCAACTAAAATCCATACCAATGTAAAACATTTTAAACATAAACTAAAATCTATATCAATGTTAAACATTTTAAACAAGTTGTTCTTTAAAAGTAAGTTCATTAATCTACCCTTTTATCTTATCATCTCTATATCCTATATATCTATATCATATACCCTTTTCTTTTTTAGAAAGAGATCGCATTTATAATCAACCTGTTTTAAATAAAAATATTGGTTTTTCTCTGTGCCACACCAGAGGGCTCTTCTGATTTGGGACATAAGAATCTCTTAACCATTTTTTTTAAAGCAATATGTCTGGGTTTAGAGGGGGAGTGAGCCAATTCCACCTCTAAAGCCAGCTTGGTATATTTGGGAATTTGGGCGTAGCATCTCTTACTACTTCCTGCTGGAGGGGGGCGCTGTATCTTATGGGGACGCAAAGAAAATTTTAGATCTATGGAGTAGTCTGTGAGGCTGTATTGTGTGAACCAGTTGCCTTGAAACCACTCTGGATGTTAGATCATCTGGGCCATGGTGTCATCGGAGACCTTTCAGGGGGTCTTGGCTGGTGAAACCTGATGTATCTTAATCTGGAACAAATCCATAGCCTCTGGCTTTCTGTGGAAACAAAAGCAGAACCTCTTTTCCAAAGTAACATATCCTTATATCCAAATTTTGAAGTCAAGGTACCTTTAAAATATACATTTTGGCATAACTTAACAGCTTTTGTAATCAAATGTTTTTCTCTAGTTACGAATATCAAAGAGAACATAATCCAGATTCTCTGTGTGGTAGCCATCTTTACGTGGCTTATGTTTTATATTACCTTGAGCCTATTGCTTTAAACTGCACCATTCTAAGACTGAAAAGGCGCTGTGGCTGCTGGCTCCGCCCACTTCAGCTTCCCAACATGGCAGTGGTACGTTTTCCGCCAGCTCTGGGAGTCATCAAGTATCAGAAATAGTGGGTCTAAGCTTTTATCAAAGCAGCATGTAGCCCAGAAACCTCTTTTTTTTTTTTTTTTTAAGTATTAGTAAAGACTAAATCTACCACACAGCTTAATGTGCTGCTGGCAGACACCTCATTCCCGCCATACTGCCGGTCAAACACCTGAACCCGCCAGTGTTCAAACCTGCGTTTTGCAGCATCTAGCTGCCCGTATGAGACAAGAAGCAGGAACCTGGTTTTGGCTCTGTTTAGAATTGGTTATTAAATATTCTCAGGTTTAAGCCGGGCGGTGGTGGCGCACGCCTTTAAACCCAGCACTCGGGAGGCAGAGGCAGGCGGATCTCTGTGAGTTCGAGGCCAGCCTGGGCTACCAAGTGAGTTCCAGGAAAGGCGCAAAGCTACACAGAGAAACCCTGTCTCGAAAAAACAAAAAAACAAAAACAAAAACAAAACAAAACAAACAAACAAAAAAAAAAAAACAAAAAAAAAATATTCTCAGGTTTAAGGTGGAAACTCGAGCCGTTGGGCGCCATTTGTAGCTGGAGGGCTTCTCTCCAGGTTCCCCAAGCCCCGCAGTCCCACAATCCACGTATAAAATAATCACTCAAGACGCTTATATTACTTATAAACTGTATGGCCATGACAGGCTTCTTGCTAACTGTTCTTATATCTTAAATTAACCCATTTTTATAAATCTATACCTTGCCACGTGGCTGGTGGCTTACTGGCGTCTTCACATGCTTCTTGTCCTGGCGGTGGCTGCAGTCTCTCCTCCTTCTTCCTGTTTCCCCAATTCTCCTCTCTCTTTGTCCCGCCTATACTTCCTGTCTGGTCACTGGCCATCAGTGTTTTATTTATATAGAGCGATATCCACAGCAACCAATGAAAGCCGCAACATGGTACTTTACTGCAGCAGGCCAGGTGGAGGGTGGGTGTGATGGTTTGAATGAGAATGGCCCCTTCTGTGAGTTGGAAGCTAGCTTGGCCTACAGAGCGGGAGTCCCAGGACAGCCAGGGCAGTTAAGCAGAGGGACCCAGTCTCAAAAAACCAAAGAACAACAAAAAGAATGCCCCCTGTAGACTCGTATATTTTAATGTAAAGGATTACAAGGATTAGGAAGCACGGAAGTGAGTCACTGGGGGTGGACTCTGACACTGCGAAAGCCCAAGCCAGGCGCTGGCGCGCTCTCTCTCTCTCTCTCTCTCTCTCTCTCTCTCTCTCTCTCTCTCTCTCTCTCTCTCTCTCTCTGCCTATGGATCAGGATATACCTCTCAGCTACTGCATCAGCATCTACCCTGATCCCCTGATCTCTGAAACTGGAGACAAGCCCCCGATTGAATGCTTTCTCTTCGCAAGCATTGCCTCGGTCATGGTGTCTCTTCCCACAGTAGAACAGTGACTAGGACGGGGTCAGCTGGGGTTTCCCAGCAGGGAGGGCTGCAAATAAAGCGACTGGTTCTGGAGGGGCTCCTGGCAATGGCGGAGGTGGGGGAGCAGATAGCTCAGTGAGGGGACCTCTCCATCCTGGACTCAGAGAAGAAAGTTCTAGAGGTGCTCCTGGGGATGTCAAAAAGGGGCCAGAGAGCTCGGCAAGGACACCTCTCTGTCCCGGGCTGAGAGAATGGGGTCCCACCAGCTTCTGTGCTACGCATTTCTCAGAAACGCCTGGGACAGGGTGAGGCTAAAACAGGAAAAGATTCCTTCTAGCTCATGGGCTTGCACAGAGCAAGAGGCCTCTCTGGTTAAAACTGTCAATCAGAAGAAAAGCATGTGGCCTCGGTGAAAGAGGAAAATGACGGGAACTACACAGGAGAAGCAGGAGGTTCTAGGACAGGAGGAGAGCAGCTGGAAATACCGGCTGTCAGTTCCATGCCGAATACAGGTGTGATGCACAAGCTCCTGAGTAAGTTTTACGAGCCAAGCAGAGGCCAGGCTCTGGACACTGCAAATGACAGATGTGGCCATCAAGCAAACCCTCATGTCTCTTCAAGAACAAGCGCACAGAAGCTGTGCCAGACCCGTCTTAGAGAAAGACACTGACCATGGCTCTACCCTACCTCCCTGTGTTAGCTACTTTTCTGTTGCTGTGGTAAAGCAGGAAGAGAGCATCTTTCCTCCTTCAGCTGCAGGAAACAGGAAGAGAGCATCTTTCCTCCTTCAGCTGCAGGAAGCAGGAAGAGAGCATCTTTCCTCCTTCAGCTGCAGGAAGCAGGAAGAGAGCATCTTTCCTCCTTCAGCTGCAGGAAGCAGGAAGAGGGCATCTTTCCTCCTTTAGTTGTGGGAAGCAGGAATAAGGCATCCTTCCCCCTCAGGCTGTAGGAAGCAGGAAGAGGGCATTCTTCCTTGGGGCTCTGGAGTTCAGGCAGAGGAATGTGAACTATAAATTTAAATCTAACTTCAGCACAGCATGTTAGCTGTGGGAGGTGAGCTGATTTTGCAGAAAAAATGAAATCCCAGATGTTTGTAATATTATGCTGCACATTTAATTCTGAGCTGCCATGTGAGGTTTTATGTGGATATAAAAGAGTTTCAGAATTTAGCCTGAGCACAAGACTTGTGAGCTGCAGACGTTGGAGGGAGCAGAGGAAGACTGAAGACTAGGTGAGAGTTTAGAGGAACAGACACTTAGCTCTCAGTTGATTCAAGAGTCAGTACTTCTGGTTCAGTTGATGTGCAGGTGATCTACCAGGACTAAGTTCTGAAGTGAGGCTCTGCAGCTGCTGCAACCTTAACTAAACACACAGACCTGAGCCCGTCAGGGGCACTGCACTGATGCACTGAAGATCATCAAAACGTGTTTTCTTTCTGGAGAGAGATCTTCTGCCTCACATCCTCCAGTGCACTGAATGGGAAGGGACTGTTTTGCAATACCATGTAAACCCCAAACGCATGCCTTCCCGTGAGGAGTGCTCTGGACAGACTGAAGATGGTGGCGTATGGGCATCTCACCTCTTGGAAGACAGAAATACAGCAAATGCATAAGCAGAGTGAGCTTACTGGAAACCATGACCAACTGCTGATTGAGAGTCAGCAACAGGCCATCATTGCAACCATGCCCACGTGCCGCACCAGACCAGCACACGACGTTACTGCAAAGCTTCAGTGAACAACCTCTGATACCATCCAGGGATGCAACTCCTGTCAACACTTGAATACAAACCCTGCTTTAGTAAATCACAAGACAAAAACCAATTTAATTAAGATAAGTGAGAACCAGAAGGCCACTCCAGGCAGAAGGAAGGTTCTTCAAAGCAAAGCAAGTGGACAGGTTTTGGAGACTGACTTTAAGTCCCTAAGAGCAGCAGTTCTGTTCTGAACATTACATACAAATAGACAAAACTGAAACAGTCCATAGTGCCCCAGAACATAACCAGACTCCTTCACTTCATTCCTCCCTGCTGGAGGTGGGGGTGAGGGTAGCAGTTTCCTGGGGCACCTCCTGGGAGCATAGAAGTGGCAGGGGATAGATAGGTGAGACGTGTGTGGGGTGTGTGGGATCACAGGACTGTCTGACTCTGGGGTCAAATGTTCTGAGGCAGAAGATTCCACAGGAACATGTGCTAGGCTAACTGTGCTTCTTGTTTCCTTTTGCTGGAGATGAGACTGTGGTAAGTGTACCCTGAGGGGTGGGAGCATGGCACACCTCCACAGAACACAGAGCATGGCACCCCATGCAGCTGCAGCAGCTCTCCGCAGCTCTTGGGGAGTACTGTTCATGTGCTCAGAGCTACATCAACGTCCAGCTGATGGCCAGGGCAGCAGTGTGCTGTGGCTCAGTTAAGAATATATTCCAGAAAGTTCTCTGGTACATGCCTCTATGTGCCTCAATTCCTACTCTGATCCCAACAGCACCGCCAGGATATCTGTGGGTATGATATCCTAGGTACAGTGTATCTGGAGTTACCAGGAGATGCTGCCAAATAAGAAGGCCAGGTTGGCCCTTTGAAATCGGACTACCCTTCTGCAGACTTGAAAACAATCCTTGCTTGAGTCCGAGAAACTACCTTTAAAATTCCTAACAAAGGATTAAACGCCTACTACACAAAAGAACACCAGCAAACCGGCAACAGGAGCCTGCGTGAGAGTGAGCCCCTGAGGGAGAAGCCCCTCAGAACAGGGGTCAGAAGAAGAGACTGAGGACAACAGGTGGGACTGCAGGGCAGCAGGTCACAGTCCAGCCAAGCTTCTGACGTGAGTGGGGGAAGAAATCCACATATCGCTGCTGCAGGGAACAGAGGACAGGGGCTGTTCTGACAGTGTAATCTGGTCTCTTACTGAGCTGAAAACTCAGGCACAACAGGTTTTAGCAAAACCACTTTTAATTCAGACTTGGGAGAAAACCATGAATGTTCACACAGAGAAGCATGCAGTGATGCCTTCTCTAGTCTTTGTAGGAACCTCACACTGAGAAGAGGCTAACCATTCTTCTTAAAGACATAGGTGTGTTGTAACTGTGCTGTGAGTCAAGCAGTCACCGTCTTGGGGAGGTTGCCTGCATCCTCTTGCAAAAGGATCTTCCCAGTCGGGCCTGTTGACTGTTCACACCCACCACGAAGGGATGAGGTCAGGAGACCCTTCTTCAACTATCCAACCATTCCCTACTACCCGTTATATGAACCTCTGCCTTAAATGCACACACCTTCAGGAAGGGCTCGAGTATGCAGGCCAGGGAGGACTAGAGGAGGAGCTCCATCTATGCAGCTGTGGGGAAGCCCTTATCCCGGCTGGGTTGAGTGGAGGAGCACCCATACCCTCGTAGGTAACCCCTCACCTATGCGCTGTAAGAACTGCAGTAAACTCACTGGTCCCCATAGTGAAGCGTGGTGGGAGTGTGACTCTTGTGTCTTTGGGACCTTAGGAGGAGGGACAGATGTTTCTCTCCTCCTAGGAAGGAAACGGGGAAACCAAGGGAGACAGGCTCCTGACAGAGAGCAAGCATGTTCCCGATCTGGAAGTATGGAAGTTCCTGGTTGGAGGGATTTTAGGAAAGGGCAGGACTGGTAACGAGAGTCGTGGGGCCTCAGTGCCGGGAGGCCCATCAGCCTTGGCCTCCCCGTGTGGTAGCAGAGCAGGACCGGAAGGCAGAGGGCCGAGTGCTGTGGGCACTGGGGTGCTCTGCCTGAACTCGGTGTGAGCAAGAAGGGGGCTCTGCACAGCAGACCAGCTGGAACCACGGGCCACGGACAAAGCTAACCGGGCATGAGGAGCAGCTGAACATTGGACAGAAACTGCTAAACTGTCCGAGAAATACACCAAACACAGCACTGTCCCTTTTGTGAATGAAAAACAAAAACCTCAACTTCATCAGCTTCACAGACAATTCATCAAGTCTTGTTATGAATATCCTGAAGGGGTACAAATTATGCCCAATCTTAAATGAAATATATTAAAGCTTGTTCATAAAAGTTATTTATTTGTTTATATTACTATAACCTCCTTTTAAAAGCACATTTTAATGATTTGCTTTGCTTATATATTGTGAGCTAAAATGAAATGAATGAATCAAATCCTTACATTTATGCTTGTTATGCCACAAAATGATAAGAGGCATTAGCCAGCATCCAGCCTATCACTGTGGACGCATGTTAACACTCCAGCACGTGTGATTTATGTCCATTTCATGATCTGAATTAGCTGCCTAATGATGCAGAGCTCCCGTCTTCCCTCCATCCACATCCGGGTGTCATTTAATTTCAGACAGAAACAGAATATAGGCTGCACACCTGCATGCTCTACAGGCTACATATGTGCACACCTGCATGCTCTATGGGCTGCATATCTGCATGCTCTATGGGCTGCATATCTGCATGCTCTACGGGCTGCACACCTACATGCTGTTCAGGCTACATATCTGCGTCCTCTATGGGCTGCATATGTGCATGCTCTACAGGCTGCACATCTGCATGCTCTTCAGCCGGCACATCTGCATGCTCTACAGACGGCACATCTGCATGCTCTACAGGCTGCACATCTGCATGCTCTTCAGCCGGCACATCTGCATGCTCTACAGGCTGCACATCTGCATGCTCTTCAGCCTGCACAGCTGCAGAACATGGCCTCAGACTGTACAGTGACAATGGGCGGCTCCACACCTGAACTTAAACAGCTGCTCCTATCCTTCAAGCAAGCTTGCTCCTTGGAAAGTCCCCACAGCGGGGTGTGTGGTGCAGAGGCCTCTGCATTCCTGAGGAAGAGACCTGACGATGCTGAACAGCAGGATAGAGGTGGTCAGAAGCCAGGGGAGCTGAGCTATTTATCACTTCCTCAGGAAACACCTGCTTTTTAGACTGTTCTCAAACACCTGTCAAGTTCTCAGAAGCCACTGATAGGAAATAGTAATTCTGCATCTGTACTTGATGTGAATGTCACCAGGAAGAGCACAGACCCTTCGCGAAGCTATGTGCTTACCGGCTTGGGAACTTGGTGCCACTGAGAGATGAGCCCCCATGGTTCATGTTCTCTGCTTTGTCAGTCACGGACAAAACCTAATCAAAACTAGCTGTTAACCCTGAGACCAAGGTAGAGTGCAGCAGAGGTGGGACCAGCCTGTGAGGTGTGGGTTGAGGAAACGGTTCTTATGCTGAAGGAAAACAGCTATTCTTCATGAGAAAACTTGGCTATGTCCTGATGATCAGGGCTATCAAGCAAAATGGACTAGCTCTAACTCTTCTCCCCCAGCTCCCAAACACGGTTGCCTCTAACGTGTCAGAGCTATCTATACACCACAGGGGTCATGCCTCTTTTTGGATGACGTGTGATGATTCATCTTCACTAACGACCTGACTGGATTTGGAATTATGTAGGAGACACACCTCTGGGCCCGTCTGTGAAGACATCTCCAGAGATGTTTAACTGATGTGGGAGGACCCACCTTGAATGTGAGGGGCACCATCCCATGGGCTGGGGTCCAGGAATGAACCCAAAGAGACTGAGCAGAGCACCAGCATCCCATTCATCTCCCTGGGCACACAGGCTGCAGCTGAGATGTGACCAGCTGCCTCACACATCCTACCTTCCCCTCCATGGACTGTGTCCCTTCTGAAACACTGAGTCAAAATATCCTATCCTTCTGCAAGTCGCTTTTTCCGGGGATTTTAATACAGCAGTGAAGGAAGTATGGTGTGGTGGTGTGAATGAGAATGCCTGGCCCCGGGTTGGTGGAGCTGTTTGGGAAGGATTAGGAGGTGTGGCCTTGCTGGAGGAGGGTGTCAGTGGGGGTGGGCTCTGAGGTTTCAAAGGCTCTCTTTGCCTTGCTCTGTGGATCTAGATGTGAACTCTCAGCTGCTGTTCCTCAGCCTACTGTGGTGCTCTCACATCACCGTCTAGCCCTCGGGAACCACGAGTCTATATAAACCCTTTCTTTTATAAGCTGCCTCGGTCATGGTGTTTTATCAACTGGTTCACTTTCTCTGACTCACAAACCCGCTTCAGATAAGGGCTTGGATTTAAGCTCCAGTTTAGGTATCTTCCTCTAGTCAGAAGCAACACTACCAGCTTGGCCTGGACTACACAGTTAAGAGCCCGCGTTGGGTTAACAAGGGTGAGCCCCTCCTAGCTCTATTTTGTGAAAGGCAAAGGGGGATGGAAGAGGCAACTGCACAGCCACCTTCGCCATGCTTCTCACATCCCTTCAAAGCCTCAGGATCTGGGCTTGGAACAAGACGAACGCTTTATTCACCCAGCTTTCTTGATGTATTTGCCAATAACAACCAAGATGCCGATGTGAACTGAAGGTTCGAGCACTTGTCACCAACCTGGTCTTGACACCCTCGGTCCTGCCTGATACTGCCAGTCATTTCCTGACAACTGGGGCTTCTCTTTGTAGAGCGGCTGGGGCGCACAACACATGCTGCCCACCAGCCTTGCGGGAAAGAGGGCAAGCGTCACTCGTGAACTCGGAACAGCACAGAACAGCAGGTGCCATCCAGCTGTGCCAGCTGTGGCACAGCTGCTTACACATGACATGTCTCCACACTCAGGTGAGGGTTCCCCACCTTGCTTTGTGAGGGAGGGTGTTGGAGCACACCACACCCGTGGGAGCCAGCCTTGTTCAGGCAGGTGCAACCCAAGAGCTCGGCTACAAGCAGCCAGTTCCAAGCTGCTCGCTCAGAAGACCTCCTCCATGTGCCACGGCGGCCCCATACCTCTGTCATAGCTTCTCTATGGCTGTGATGAGGCACCGTGACGGAGGCCACTTATGAAAGGAAGTGGTTAACTTGGCTTCCGACCTCGGAGGGAGCGTCCACATGGAGCAAAGCAAGAGCTGAGAGCCCCCGTCTTGATGGATGGCCATGAGGTGGAGTGCACACTGGGAAGCACTGGAGTCTGAAGCCGACACCCCTCCTCCCACAAGCCCGCTCTTCTAACCCCCCAACAGTTCCATCAACTGGGAACGAGCATCCTCATCCCCCCCCCCCCCCCCGACACAAGGCTCCACTGTTTGCCTTTCCTCCCCAGCCTCACTCTGCCCTGTCCTAGCACAGCCCACGCTATGGCCTGGTGTTTCCCAACAACGGGGGAGACTGTGATGCCCTCGGTTGCTAGAACCGAATTTTAAAGTAAATTTAGAACAGAGACTCCCAGCACCTGCCAACAGAAGGATGAGCTTGTCTCAGGGATCTCTGCTTTTATTTCAGGAACATGTGCACCTGAGCTAGGCCATGGCACAATGGCAGTGTTCACTTGGTGAACGGTGGGCAACAGGTTCTAGCAGGTGCTGGCCAGGTAGCTTCTTGGTGACCCAGAGCACCAAAAAGTACTTCCAGGTCAGCACGTTCACAAAAACCGCACGAGCTTTTATAGCTTTAGGCTTTGTGCTAGGCTACTGATTTAATTTCTCATAATTGGGTAAGGAAAACCCAGGGTATCGATTTTGTATAAACCACAGCAAGGCAGAGCAAAACACACACACAAGAACACGGCGCAAAGCAGTACTGCCTTACCTCTGCGTCCCGGGTACACGTGCGGGTAGTACTCATAATACAGGTCTGGCTGGTCCAGATTTCCGAAGGGTTCAAACTCCATCTCAGCATTCTGGAAAAGACCCAGCTTCACCAGCAGTGCCAGCCTCACAAACCAGAGCTGAAATGCAGGATTGGACAACAGGTCACCCTGTCAGCTTCGTCTTCGAGACCTTGTGTGGAGCCTGACCCCACCACAAGAAAGCCCGGACTCAGGGCTAAGGTTACTCCGTCCTCACACTCACATAGCCCAGTGTTTACAGAAACACTGCTGAGCTCCACAGCAACAATGTGAACAGTTTCATTTCACTGAATCTAATTCAATAATACAAGGCGTGTGCCTGAGCGCCTCTTACTACGGGGACTGCGTGGTGCGGGCTGTGGAGACACAGCGGCAGAGACAACAAGCCTCTTACTCAGGGAGCCACACGGTGGGGGTAGTGGAGTCACAGCGGCAGGGAAGCACAGGGTGGGGCGGGCGTCACAGGTCACAGGTCCTGTGAAGACGGCCCTTCCACTCTGAGGAGGCCTTGCAGGCACAGGGAAGGGTGTGATCACAGGCTGTGCCGCATGTGAGCATGGTGAGCACCTGAGGCTATTAATGCGGAAGGTACTGTGGAAACAGAAGGACCCAGGTTAGAGGGACAGTGTTTGAACTAAAGAGTGACAGGACAGGGAGGCTCACTGTGCTCACTGGTGGGTAAGACAGACAGACACAGCATATGGCCTTGGGTGGAACACCCATCAGACTAAGAACAGAAACTCCTGTCATGGGGGAGACGACATGGGAGACATTATGCTCAGTGAGGCACTCGAGGCAGAGAGAGGCGAACACTGCAGGGTCTCACTGTGCAAGAAGGCAAGGTTTTAAATCCACGAGCAGAGCTGAACAGATCTTCTCGGGTACGGGTAAGTTTGGGGAGGTACTGGCTGAAGGATGTGGCACTGGGAGGCAGGAGGGTTCAGGAGACACAGTGTCCAGCGAGGTGACTAACAGCCTCATACCACACCCTAAGTAGGAGATACTGTGCACGGCGGAATGGCCTGCTCACTCCGAGACGGAAACATACATCCCAAATTAAATGAGACCTTCGGAAGCCACAGACAGGCCTCACACTGAACCCTCTCCACTTGCTTCCCACGTATGCCGAGCCATGGAAGGCACACACAGGACGGGGAGACTGCACTGAGTGTGGGCTGAGGAAGTGGCCGTGGTCAGGAGGGTGAGAGGACTTTATCTGAGAAGGTCACATCGGCCACGACTCGTCAAACAAGAGGACAAGCACGGAAGGAGGCTAGGACATCACGCCCACAGTGTGCAGCTCCAGACATGGGGGCCGAGGGCGTGGGGCCGAGGGCGGGGGAAGAGGGTGCAGGGGGGGGGAGCCGAGGGCGTGGGGGGGGGGGCCGAGGGCGCGGGCGCCGAGGTACCGCTGCCCCGTTCTCCAAGCGCACAGGCTCTTCCACAGACAGCCCTCTGGAAGCTCTTCTCAGTGGTGCAGGGTCTGGGTACTGGGTTCACGCTGGGACACCTGGCGACATTGGAACTGAAGCAGGAAACCCCACAGGGTGAGCCCCGAAGGACTTCCAAGGCGATTCCTCACTGGAGGTGTTCCTTTCCGTGCAAGTCTCTCTTTTCACACATCTCATTTTAGAATAGGTAAGCTCTACACCTGCTGGAGACTGAAACCCTCAGGTCAATCGGGAGGGGTTAAACATGCAGATAACTTGGGAAGGAAGGACCTTCTGAAGGAAGGAGACGAAGTTCAGGATGTGGAAACCCCTATCCTGATCATTTCACACGAAAGGCCACCGTCCCCGGTATGTCCCCAAATGATGACAAACCACGTGACAACACAAGGGAAGGTGCTCTGACCTGCAAGGAGTCTGTGGTGTGGCTGGTGGGCAGCCCGTTCTTGCCATAGCCTTGTCCGTGGGCTGTGAGCAGGCGTCCACACAGGTCGACCGCCGCCCTCCAGTTTCTGCAGCTCTGTAAGGACAGGAGCAGGTGGTGTCAACCGCACACGCACTTTCTTGCTCTGTGGGAGCAGTGCCATCCGGATCTTAGCAGCCAGGGCAAAGGCAGCTGGCTAGCTGGTGCAGAGGCCAACGTCACCTGACAACATGGCCCATGTGACCCGGCAGCAAAAGGTACAAGAAGCAGGTGTTTGTTAAGACATTCGGATCATTAAAACCGAACGATGCATACATCATGGGGAGGTCACTGGATGGCTCCCCCCAGCCCCAATCTATAAGACTGATTTCCTCTGTGGCAGATACTGCTAGACTGTGATTTCTGTTGATGTATTATCAACAGTTCAATTTTATGTTAAATGTGTTAGATATATCTGTGTCTGTAGGAGCATCACAGACTATAAAATACAGTGTCTTGTATGTTCCGCACAATTCTACTTCCTCAATATGAACCATCAGTGAACTGGGTGAGGGAGCATGTGGCAGGACCGCCCACCCACACAGCACACCTCCTTCATGCTACTTCCGGCACCACTTGAAACATGGGAAGGCTGGCACCAAGGGGAAACAACTCATCTGTCTGTGCTCTTATGTTTCTTTCTTCCCTATACATAACAGAAAGGAATCGCTGGGCAGAGCTACAAGACATCAGTGCTTTAACCTTTGCAGGAACCAAAAGATGCTCAAACACGGTTTCTCAGTGTAGCTAGCACTAACTACACTGTAGATGTGGCCACATGAGTCAGTCAACACCTCCCGTGGGCAAAGTGGTGGACGACCTCATTACTGCTAGGATCTCACAAGGAAGACAGACATCGAATGTCTTTCAAGGATGGCTTGAACGACCATGTGCACACACACTGGTCCTCCAACAAGAAGTTTGTGTGTGGGTAGGGTGGGTGTACATGGGGGCTGGCCAGACTTAACCTCAGAGGGGTTGAGAAGAGGAAGGATGAGGAACGAATGAACAGGAATCAAGCAGGACAAGAAAAGGCAGGGAGCCTTCAGGCAGAGTGAGCAGCAGAAATAATGCCTGGAGGTACCCCAAAAGGGTGCTTGAGGAGGAGACCAGGACAGCCAGGTTCAGACAGAGTCAAGAGGGGCAAGACAAAGCCTTCTGGGCCTAATCTGAAGGGCCACAGGAAGCCCCCAAGCATGGAAGGGATCCGACATGCTTTACAAAAGACATGTCAGAGTCTGTCATGCGTTCTCTATGCATGAACTTGTGCACCCAAAGCCCTGCTGGTACTTTCTGCATGGCATGCAGACCTGAACGCAGCATGGAAGCAGACCACGAGACTTTGTTCATGGAAAGCTCCTGTGCAGAAAACACGTCTAAGCAGCTTCACGAGGTAGCTGAGGCAGAGGGCTGCCCTATCAGTTAGGAGACAAGGCCCCACTGGTGAGGACTGAGGCACGCCACTTAACCATCCAGGTTCAGGGTTCGCCTGAATTTACAATCTGAGGCTGTGGACCGTACCCCACCGATGAAGAAGTAAATGAGGGCCTGGTGTGGAGCTACAGACACATGTCTACTCCTCCTCACAGGCATCGATGGCAAACTGAACCTCAACCTGGGGAACCCATGTTTATTGTTTTACTTACAGGAGCCTGGGTGATCTCAAAGTAGCCTTGCCCCCAGAAAGTCCCACCCTGGCACGGAGGGCAACTGCCCCATAAGTGCACAGACAGAGTGCCCTCTTCAGTAAACCTTCAACGGCCTACATGCTCTGCTAGTGCCTGAGGTCATGTGACCACATGCCATTTGGGAAGTTGCACACAGCTGGCTGGGAGGGGTGGGGGGCAGTGAGTAGCACTCTCAGGTGACTGTCAATGGTCCTCCCCAGCCCTCCCTTTCGGGCAGAAGTCAACAGATAACCCTGCTATTTCGAGGTCTCTTGCAAGTAGCTGCAGCTGTTCTGATGAAGATGAGGTGGCTGGGCCTGTAGGGTAGTGGTGGATAAAAGCGCACAGGAAAACACCCTACGTGTCCGACAGCACACTCTGGCCAGCCTCGCTCCCTGTCCTGGATGACAGTGTGGGTGTGCACGCTGAAGCTGCTCGTGAGGAAAGTGGGTGGACAACATGGCCTGTGCTCTGTGCTGACCAGCTGTGCACCCTGACGGGTGACCCGACTGTCCCCCATGCGGCCTGCAGCTCGGCTCCTGCTGTTCGTAGTGGGGCTGAGGACCATTCCACTGAATGAACACACATTTTCCCATTCACCCACTGAAGGGCACTGCGCCTGGCTCTAGCCCTTGGCAAACAGGAATAGAGCTGCTTCCAACATTCAGGTGTGGGTTTCTGTGTAGACGTACTTAGTGAGAGGAGAGGCCTGGCAGGGCACTGCAAAAGTTCAGCTGCTGGACTGTACGGCGATGGTATGCTTGGCCTCCTAAGCAGTGGCCAGACTGCTTTCCAGAGAGGCCATCAGCTTTGCATCCCCACCATGCCACATCCTGGCCAGCAGCTGCAACATCAGTGCTCTAGACAGGGCTACGTGCAGGATGCTGCAGTTCTCACTAGAAGGTTGGACCTCTCAGCTGCATTTTTTTTTCTTGCTCCTGCAGAGGTGACAGACGGCACTAGCCCAACCTCTCAGGAGAGGAGTATCGGAACACCCTTTGATCCGTTGGTGATCCTTTGCCTCCTCTTGGTGATGAGGACACTGGTCAGTCAAGCTACACGCTGGGTACTGTTCATAAGTGGAGTCCCGGCTTTCCTCAGGGCAGGTCACAGCTCTTAAGTCTGAGAACCAGCAGTCAGCTGCTAGGATGAACCCGGGGCTGTGTTCCCCTGCACTGTGCACATCACAGCACCACAGTTTCCATGGGGGACCCATGTTCTCTCTGGTTGATAGCCCAGAGATATCCTTAGACTGGTTACGATATTTTATGCAAATGTGCTCTCTAAACTCATTAATGCTCACATCATGCAACAGGCACCCATGTACTCACTTTGAATTAGAGACCTGAAAGTGTGAGAGGAAAAGATGTGTCAAGTGGGAGCCAGCTCTGATCTGTGTTGGAGCAGACCCCGGGCCAACAGTGCACTGCCGCTTCCTTCCTATGCGGCTGCTGAGGCGTGTTGGCCTTGCCTGCAGCAGCACTTGGTGTAAACAGATTTGGGCAGTCTTCCCTCAGGAAAAGACCTGCCTTACAGAAGGGTAAAGGAGCCCAGTGAGCAGGGCGGGCAGGGGCCCTAGAGGAAGACAGTGTGCAAAGCCTTGGAGAGTGGAGGCACTAAGGGTGTGTGTGAGGGTGAGCGACACAGAGCCTGGGGGGAGGGGGAGGCTGCAAAGGTGGGGATGAGGCAGGGGTGGCCACTCAAAGAGTGAGGGAGGAGAAAGGGGCGACGGGAGGAAGGTGAGGCCAGCTTCAGCGGCATTCACAAACTTTCAAGAGTGCTGGCTGTAGCAGAGAGGTCATTGTTATGAATTATTGTGTGGGGGACCCCTCGTGGATAAGAATATCAACAGTCATCGCACTTTGAAAGTTGTGAGGCTTTTCGAAGATGTGGGTGGATTTATAGGGCCTGATCAGACGCAGGGAGGTAGTCAGTAGATGCTGATCTGTCTGCAGCTGGCTGGGGTGTGTGGAGAGGCTCCCAGACTTGTCTGGATATTGTCACAGTGCCACCATGGACTGCTCAGCGATGGCAGAGCTGTATGGCTGCAATGGATACCGCACAGCCCGGAAGCTCTGTGCAGTCGCACTGTGGCCATGAACAGCAGATGCCGGCTCTTCCTTCAGGAGGGCTGTGGCATGAGGGCAGACCTGGCTGGACTGGCACAGAGAGTAGGACAGGCCCTGTGAGATGACAGGCATCTTCCTGGGCTAAGGCACTAACAGAATGGAATCTGCATGTGGGTGCTGTCCACTTCCTTCTTATAATCAATTACCAGTTTATAGTGATTACCAAAGCAGCTGCAGCCTGCCAGAGATGAGAAGTTCAAAATCAAAAATTTAACTCCCCCTTTTGTAAGTATAGCGCCGGAGGGAAAGGTATCCTGACTTATCAGGAAGTCAGGCTATACCTGAAGCTGGGGTGCAGTGGACGCTGTCTCTCTGCAGGATGTAGCAATCCTGCTCCTTTCCCAGAGACAGCCTTAACAGCTGAGCTCTGCTTCTCTCCCTGCTTAAGGGAGCTCCCCTTTCTCATCAGTTCCAGCCTAAGATGTTACTTCTGCTTCCCTCTGCTAGAGGGGAGCCCCTGCAGAAACGCAGCAATCTCCTCCAGCTCTGGTGACAAGGTGTTACTTCCGCTCAGCTCCCACTAAGGGAAGGTCCCAGCAAAGGTTCTCCTCCACCCTGGTGAAAGAAGATCTTCACCCAAAACTCTTTTAAGAAAGAGATTTATTTGGGAAGGGGGAGTCCAGGAGAGTGGCTGCCTCTGCCTGGGTGGAGAAGGACAGCTGATACCTAACAGGCAGGGGGCTTATGTAGGGCTTCTTAGGGGTGGAGTTTTTTCCAGGGAGAAGATTTTTCTCCTTAGGGATTGGTTGATTTTCCTGCTCAGGATTGGTTGGTTTTGTTGGTGGTGGTGGGGGGGAGGGGGAAGGAGTGGGTGGGTGGGTGGGACAGAGTTGGCTCTGGTTTCAGAACCAAAGTGTGTTTCTTTCACTGGCCCTTTATAGCCTTTTGGCTCTAGTTTCAGGGTCAGGGCATATTTCTTTCTTTCACTGGCTCTGGTTCCTGGGCCAAAGTGTGTTTCTTTGGCTCTGGGTTCAGGGCCAGGGTGTATTTCTTTCACTGGCTCTGGTTTTAGGGTCAGGGTGGGTTTCTTTAGCTAGCCCTTTTACCTTACACCTTTAGCAGAAAACTTGAGAATCTGAGGGAAGTGGGCTTGTGTCATGTGACTGTATGAAGGGGTTAAGGTCAGTGGGGATATACTAGGAGGTTGGGTGGGATGAATTAAAATTCTGACATGAGGATCCAAGTGAGGAGATACCAGGCATAGACAGGGAACAGGGAGATGGCAAGGGAATTCAGCAATGTGAAATTTGATTCAATTTAATTCCAGATAACGTGTCATTGAGGAATCTGTTGGACATGCCCATGTGCACGCACACAGGAAGAAGTGAGGAGATACAAGCTTGCTCATACACATATTTCAAAGATCAGTCACTCAGATGGGAGAAACCACCCAGAATGGTGGATCACGATAGATGGAGTCTTATGAAATAATAACAAGTGGAGAACCCAGCTCATGTGGACGTGGGAAAATTGTAGACCCTGAAACCTGTGGTGTTGTAGAATATTATTTTAAGGTGTGTTACTTTTATTTATGTTGAATTTGTTTAACTCTGTGAAGCTATGATAAAACACCCAATGGTTTAATAAAGAATTGAATGACCAATAGCAAGGCAGGAGAATGGATAGGTGAGGCTGGCAGGCAGAGAGAATATATAGCAGGAGAAATCTGGGAGCCAGAGAAGGACGAGGACATCAGGGGCCAGCTACCCAGCTGTGATGATATATTGTGTACCCTAATAAAACTTGTCTGAAGATCAGAGACCAGAACAAGCCACAAGATTAAACATAGAGGCCAGGCAGTGGTGGCATACACCTTTAATCATAGCATTTGGGAAGCAGAGATCTGTCTGGATCTCTGTGAGTTCAAACCACCCTGGACTACATGAGATTGATTCAGTCTAGGAGAGAACAGAGCCAGGCAGTGGTGGCACACACCTTTCACCCCAGTACTTGGGAATCACATACCTTTAATCTTAGCACTTGAGATCACATGCCTTTGCTTGGGAAATACACATGTCTTTCATCCCAGCACCAAGAAGGAAGTGATGGCTGGGCAGAGAAAGGTATATAAGGTATGAAAAGACAGAACTGAAGCTTTTTCAGTTCTAGAGGTGACATGTAGCAGTGGCTCGTTCCTCTGTCTCTCTGATCTTTCAGCATTTACCCCAATATCTGGGTCTGTGTTTTTTATTATAAGACCATTTTAGATTTCGTGTTACAACCCAGCTATATAACTAGCAACACAGTAAGAAAGAAAGGCATACAAAATAGAGAAAGGTAAGAGCCTAGAGGCAAAAGACAAATAGGTTAATTTAAAGTTAAGAAAAGATGGCAAAGCTGAGTATTGGTGGCACACGCCTTTAATCCCAGCACTTGGGAGGCAGAGCCAGGTGTGTTTCTGTGAGTTCAGCCTGGTCTACAGAGTGAGATCTAGGAAAGGCACCAAAATTACACAGAGAAACCCTGTCTCGAAGCAAAACCAAAAAAGAAAAAAAAAAAGAAAAAAGAAAAAAAAAAGAAAAAGAAAAGAAAGAAAGGAAGAAAAGCTGGCAAGAAACAAGCCAAGCTAAGGCTGGGCATTTATAATTAAGAATAAGCCTCCAAGTGTGATTTATTTGGGAGCTGGGGGGCAGAGCCCCCAAAAGAGAGAAAAACAAAACAAACAAACAAACAAACAAACAAACAAAAAAACAACCAAAAACTAACAACACTGTGGAGCTTGGGAAGAGAGCAAACTGAGCTCAGGAAACCACAAAGCTGCAGGGACGCAGGGCTGGAGGTGGAGGACAGCCAGGGTGTCAAGCAGCAGGTGACTGGGAGCTCAGTGCTGGTCAGGGAGCAGCAACTGCAGGAGGCCCAAATCGGCCTGTGCATCTGGATCCCAGGCAGGAGCGATGGAGCGACTACTCCAAATCCGCCTGTGCATCTGGATCCCAGGCAGGAGCGATGGAGCGACTACCCCAAATCCGCCTGTGCACCTGGATCCCAGGCAGGAGCGATCAAGGGGGGTACGGCGGCATCTGTCTGCAGCCCTACATTGTTTGAGGTCGCAAGGTGAGTTTGAGGCCAGTCTAGGTGTGGTGGTTTGAAAGAAACTGGCCTTCATAGGCTCAGGGAGTGGCACTATTAGGGGGTGTGGCCTTGTTGGAGGAAGTGTGTCACTGGGGGTGGGCTTTGAGGGTTCAGATGCTCAAACTAGGCCTAGTGTGTCTTATTCTCTTCTGCTGCCTGTGGATCCAGATGTTGAGCTCCTGGCTACCTCTTCAGCACCACATCTGCCAGCATGCCAACATGCTTCCCATCATGATGATAATGGACTGAATCTGAACTGTAAGCCAGCCCCAATTAAATGTTTTCCTTTATAAGAGTTGCCATGGCCATGGTGTCTCTTCACAGCAAATAGAAACCCCAACTAAGACATGAGGCTACACAGCAAGACCTTGTCTCAAAAAAAAAAACAGAAAACAAAACAAAAAGCCCATGAACAAATAACAATAAAACCCCAAACTCAAAAACCAGAGTAAAAGGATGTGACAGTCCCAAGATAACGTGTACCCAGGTAAGGCCTAGTTGTGCCTGGACAAAAGAAATCCAGACCTTGCTCCATTGGGGACAAGGATTCAACTTCTAACTGCTGCAAATGGAGGAAGGGTGAAAACAGAAAACTGGAAAGGTGTCTAGATGGCTACACAGGTGTGTGGCTGTTAGAGCACACCCACCCACCTCTCTGCTTGTGAAACGAAGAACAGGAGTTAACAGTTGTTAGTGAGTGGCCTTGGGCAGCCCTGGGGCACGCAGATGCCACAGAGCATCTGTGGGTGTCTTGTGGACGGGTCCAGAGCGCGGATGATTGCTTACTTGGGCACGACACAAAATACCATCCCCTGTACACAGTAGGCGCTCCCTAAGTACACGTCTCATGCGCTTTCCTTACTGTTGTCATTACGCAGCTGTCTGGAGCCCGCGGCTCGGCCAGGGCCTTCCCTTTGTCTGCCCGTGAAGGCACACACACCTGCATCAGCACTGTGAGCTGCTTGGGCTAATGCAACCATTAGGGGAAGCATAATTACACCAATTATTCAAAAGAGCTTCACTGGCTACCTCTGAGACGCTCTGTCTGTCCTCGTCTCCAGCCCTGCCGCCCTGCCGCACTCTGCTTGTGCACCGAGCCTCCCCTAGTCAAAGCCGCAGACTTTGGGAGCAGACTCACCTTCCAGACCGTGGCCGACGCTCCTGCTCATCATTTCCTCATGTGCACGCTCAGCGTGGCTGTGTTGACCCAAGGATGGGACCCAGCTCTCGGGGATAAAAGAGCCTCCAATGGTCAGCGGCCACAAAGATCAGTATCTGATTTTCGGGGCTCAGAATGGAATGAGTTTGTGCGTGTTTGCGCATGCATAGGGAAGTCAGAGGACAACCTTGCGCATCATTCCTCGGATGTGCTCCATCTTATTTTCTTGAGACAGGGTCTCTCACTAACCAAGTGAATCCTAAGGGTCAGTCTGCCTGTTTCCCCAGTGCTGAGACTGCAAGCACGAGACTTGCAAACGCACACAAGCAAGCCTGGCTTTTTAACACACGTTCTGGTGGTCAAACTCGGGTTCTAGCCGTCACACAGTAAGTACTGATTGGTTCACCCATCACCCCCGCCTGGAAAAGTGTTCTTTATTGTAGCATTTCTAACAATAAAGCATTTCTACAGACATTCAAAGAATTGGGAGCAGACAGCAAACTTATAGCAAAACAAAATGACAATAAATAAAAGTGTTTACTTATGCCAACGAAGAAACACAAACATTAAAAAGCCTTTGTTAGCCTCAAAAATCAGAAAAAAAAAGTTTCAAAGATTAAAAAGAGGATAAAAACGAGGGCAAATAAGGAGATACTAAAGTAACATGAGGATCAAGGTGGATGGTGATGTGTCTTCTGGGAAACAGTATGTTCTGACAGTCTCGAAAATGACCACACTCTGAGTTGTCGTTTTCCCCCAAAGACTGACCCTGAAGAAAGAATCGCGGCAGGTGGTCTGTCCCAGGGTGTGTATGATGGCTTCTGGCTACAGAACCACTAGCAGATCCTCATGTTAAGTCTCTCTAAAGGAGCTGGGGCAAGCGCACAGCATTCCATGCTTGACCCTACCACGGCCACCATTCAGCGGCTGGAAGGAACGTGACTGCTGGAGAACCGAGCAAGGCTGTGGTGGCCACAGGGAGCAAACAGGAGAGGGACCAGCACTGTGGAAAATGCACACGGTGGCCACACTATCATGTCATCTCTCAAGCAGGCCGCCACAGCCTTTCCTGTACTCTGGGAGAGAAGTCTGAACAAACTTGGTGGTGGTGGAAACAGACTGGAGTGGACAGCAGAAAAACAGGAAAACTGAAAGGCGGAGGCGGCAGAGGCGCACAGGCCAGGCCCCCGGTGCTCCACTGAAAGCTCAGCCATCACCTGGACAGGAGGAGCTGGCTCAGGGCAACGAGCAGCCTCCAAACAGTCTTTCATTATTGCTTAATTTTCTTAGCACCAACTTTTCACATGTAGCTACTTCAACTGCTAGCTTAACTGGAGCCACCCCTGGGTTAGTAAATGCGACTGCTAAAAAAGGGACTCTAAGGAAAATGATCCTTAAACACAAAGCTCTAGGGCAGTATCGCTTGAAATTGGAGTGTAATATTGTAAATACACTTTCATATTTTTTTGTAATATCACCTTCGCAGACATACATACACCATGTACATAAAAATACAAAGGTCTTGTATGTTATCTGCATAAGGCCAACACAAATGCCCATCTGTAATCTCAGAAGCATTGTGAATAAAAGCCCCCACCCCGGGACAGCTCCCACAGTCTGGCCCTCTAGAAATGGGCATGCCCATTACCATTCCTTCCCACTCCAGTGATGGCTCTGCCCCCACCCAACCCTGTGATGCCTTTTCAATCAGAACCACAGCACGCAGGAGCGGTAAGTGACTACTGAGCCACACAGCCCTTCAGCAGTCACATGTTCTTCCAGGTGCCAAATGGTGGCCATGTAGGGTAAGCAGTAAGCAGAGGTCAGGCATGGGAGTGTGTGGAAAGTGTAAGGATTTAGATCCAGCGGCCCTCTGTACCTGCACAATCTGCAGGTGCAAATCCAACCAACTGCGGATGGTGAGAGTTAGAAAACCACGTGTGCACTGTTTTCACGCCCGACTTCCCACCTGACACAGCCCAACAGCTGCTCACGGCACACCTGTGGCATCAGTGTTGGAAGGAACGCAAGGGACAACCGTACTGTGTATGAGAAACATGCAGACACTGTGCCACAGGATACAAGAGGTCTGAAGACCCACAGGCTTTGGGACCCGTGGGTTCCTGGAAACCATCTCCACGGACACTGAGTGGTGGCGAGGGCAGACACCGAGTCTCCGGATGCTGAGCTTAATGATGCCACACGGTATGTTGTTATCTGCTCAACACATCAGAGAGACAACTGGAATTTGTGTGGGGGCAAAAATATGTACATAAGAAAAAATCTGTTTACATATTTTAAAAACAATTCTTATGTAGTAAAGGCTCCTATCTCATTTTATAATCACTCTGTATGGATATCCACAACAGATAAAACATTTAAATGTGCAATAAAATTATTTGTAAGGAACTTGCAGATATGAAGTGCTCCATAAAAGATTAAAAATAGTAGAATGTCTTAAAAACCCCATGGAGCCTGCTGTGATTCCATACGAGTTGTCTTCTGTATCTCAAACTAGATCTGCTAATAAAAATGAAGGAAAACTCATCATCTTAATTATTCATCTTTTAAGTAAATGTAAATCTCTGGAAGTGGCTTCCTCCCTGGACGAATGCAGCAGCATTAGGGTGTTACCAGCTCCTCCCAGGGTGCCATTCCCACAGTTGCCTCACTAGAACTCTGTGGTGACCTCTGTAACTCTTCCAGACATGGCATGCACTTAAACCTCAGAAAGTGTACATTAACCTGATAGCCAAACTCTGGGGTCACAAGGACGCACTTCCTCCTTACGACAACACACCGCGGTCCAGGGCAGCAGCCCTGGCACCTGCATTTCTCAGGAGACTCTGGGGCTGTGAGGGTGTTTGGAGACAAGAAGCTTGTGGCAGAGGGCAAAGGACCAGGTTCAGATTTGGAAAACGAAAGGGCTCTGGTAACTCAGGACCAATCTCTAGTTGTGATCTGGATCATCTGGTCTGGGTCAAGCAGGCAAGTAGGGAAAAGGATGTGGTTTCCTCAGATTGTTATTTACACAGAAAGTCACCACTGATGACGGAAGACATCACATTCTGCATGCCAGTAGATCCAGCTCCCAGCCAGACCTCCCCAGCTCTTCATTTCCTCATGAGCAAAGACAGAAGACTCATTTGGAATAACTTCTTGTCACCAAGGGAGCCAACCATGACCACGGCCCTTTCCTCACTAGTCTCCATTAGATCCTTTGGGAGCCAGTCAGGACAGAGAAGTCACTGCTCTGTCATGGGTTCCTGAAGAGGGAGGGAGGGATGTTACAAGGGTGTGGATAGAGCCAGCAAGGGACAAGATCTCTAGGGCCCTGTTAACATAGAGGACGACTTGTAACAGGTGCTGGGAGAGTATGCAGGGAAAGTGCTAAGTTCCACTGTGCCTGGCTTTCTGAGTCATGGCTAAGGTGTCATCCATCAGTTTTCAAATATGAATGTAAACTAGTACCCTCTAGGCAAGCTTGTGTAATTTGCTTTTATTGTTCAATACTGCTTTTCAAATTTATCTGTATTTATGAATGTGGCTGTGGTTCATTTATTTCAATTGCTCCAAAGTGTTTAATTGACTGCACATAACATGATTTTCTTTTGTTGTTTGGTATTAAAGGTTTTCTTTTCTTTTTTTTTTTTTTTTTTTTTAAGATTTATTATGAATATACTGTTCTGTCTGCATGTATGCCTGCCTGCCAGAAGAGGGCACCAGATCTCACTACAGATGGTTGTGAGCCACCATGTGGTTGCTGGGAATTGAACTCAGGACCACTGAGCCATCTCTCCAGCCCTAAAAATTTTCTTTTGTTGTTTGCTATTACAGTTTTTTTTTTTTAAGATTTATTTATTTATTTACTTACTTACTTACTGAATGTGCATTGATGTTTTGCCTGCATGCATGTCTGTGTGAGAGTGTTAGATCCCCTGGAACTGGAGTTACAGACAGCTGTGAGCTGCCATGTGGTTGTTGGGAATTGAACCCTGGTCCTCTGGAAGAGCAGCCAGTACTCTTAAGTGCTGAGCCATCTCTTCATTCCGCTACTACACATTTTAATAACTTTTTTTTAGCAACAACAAATATGTAAAAAATATGCTTTTTTGTGTGTACGTGTACATACTTTTCATGCATGTGTGTAGAGGCCAGCGGAGGAAGTTGGGTGTCTTTCTCCACTGCTCTCTGCTCATCTCCTCGAGACATCATCTCTCTCTGTACTGGAAGCTTGCCTTTTTGGTTATGCTGACTGGCCAGAACGCCCCCTGGGACCCATTTGTTTCTTCTGGAGTGCTACAATTATGGGCACATGCACCCACGCCTGGCTTTTATGTGGTGCTGGGGATTTGAACCTGGGCCCAGCTTACACAGCAAGCACTCTTACCCACTGAACCACCAGCTACCAGCCCTTGTAACTTTTTTTCTTTTTGGGATAGTCTCACTGTGCAGCTTTGGCTGGCCTGGAACTTGATTTGTAGACCAGGTTGGGTATGAGCTCAGAGATCTGTACCTGCCTCTGCCTCCTCGGGACTGGGATTAAAGGTGTTCACCACCATGCTTGGATGTAAGAGGTATTTTTGGAACATCTTTTGATCCTGTACACAGGAGGTTTTCTATAGTTTGCTATGGTTTCTTGTTTTTGTTTTGAGACATGTCTGATGTGCAGCCAGGCCTGGGCTGGAAGCTTCCTGCTTCCACCTGGAGGGCTGGGGTTCTAGGCATTCTTTTCTGTCTGCCTTGCCTCGTCAATCACAATCCCCTATGCCTCCCCTCTCCTTTTCCTGTGGTATTGTGCATACCAAGCAAGTACTATGCCACTATGCTACATCCGTATCCTTTCTCCAGGAGTTTTTGGGTGTTCTGGATCTTTGAGACAGGATCTGATGTACCCTAGCTTGCCCTGAACTTGCTATGCAGCTGAGGCTGCCTTTGAGGTCTGGATCCTTTTGCTTCTGTTTCCCAATCACCTGTTGGGACTGCAGATGTGAGTCACCACATCTGGCCCTCCAAGAAGTCTTCCAAAGCCTAACATTAGAGGTGGAACTGTGGGGTCAAAGGTTACCAAACATCCACATGCTGGCTGGTTTTATATCAACTTGACACAAACTATAGTCATTCAGGAAGAGGGAACCTCAATTGAGAAAACGCTTCCACTAGACTGGCCTGTAGTTAAATGTGCAGGGCATTTTCTTGACAAATGATTAATGTGGGTGGGCCTAGATCACTGTGGGTGGGGCCACCCCGGGGCTGGTGGTCCTGGGTGCTATAAGAAAACAGGCTGAGTAAGCCATGGGGAACAAGCCAGTAAGCAGCGCCCCTCTGTGGACTCTGCTTTTGGTTATGGTGTTTCATCGCAGCGACAGAAACCCTAACTAACACAGCTGCTGTCAGGCTGTTCTGTAAGGCAGTTTCATGGACTGGCTGTGCTGCTGACCCCTGCCAAGCTGCTGGTGTTGGGACACTCCTGCTCGGTGATTCCTGCTGGAGGTGAGCTCTTCCGACAGCTACGGGTCACCTGATTTCCGGGAACCTCTTCACGCCTCCTGTCTCTTTTCTTTTCCTTCTTGGTTTGAGGAGTCCTTTTTTATATCTTTTTATATCCTGAATGCAGATCTTCTGTCAGTTCCGTATATTCAGTTGTAGGTTTATCCAAAGCAGTTGTCTTTTTCATCATTATCCTCAATGTTTGGGGTTTTTTGGGTGGTGGCAGCGGCGTTGGAACTGAACCTCGAACATGCCAGACAATCCCTCCATCGCCGAGCCACACTGCCAGCCTCAGGACTGCTACTTAGGGTCGTTCACCCACCACCTGCTGTTTGAGAAGGTAATTTATTTTCTTAGTAGTTTTTGCTATTCTCAGCATTTCCTACCTTCCTTTTTCCCTTCTATTTTCAATGTGAGACGTTGGAAATGTTCAGTAAAGAAATATTTTTTAAAATTAGTATTTGAAGCATGCCACACAAAACTTTAGGCTTCAAGAAACCTTATGAAAACTTCATCTCCCCTAGATAGGCCTTGTAGCAGTCTGATGATGAAGTCAGTGTGGGATTAGAAAAATTTCTAAATTTAAATATTGCTTTTTAAAAACTAGGAAAGAAGATAAGAGGACTGTTTGAAAACTGAACACAGGCATCCTCTGATTTCCAAAGCTAAGACAAACTGTCCAGTGAGAAGTAATGGTAAGTGCACAGCTCATCTGCTTGCACTCAGAGGACATCATTCATTCTGCCCTTGACACCACAGGAGTGATTAAAATGTCCTTCTCTCCAGCAGTGACATTCACTTATCTGTAAATTACAATCTTAGAATGCTCTGATGAGATGTAGGAAAATATATTCAGAAGCTCTCTCCTCCTTAAAGACGGTAGGAATTCCTTTAGGACACAATTAAACACCATGGTCTTTTTATAAATACACCCCTGTCTTGAAGATGCTTCCTGGTTGGGACCTGCAGTAAGATTTCCCATGACCTTAACATTTTCAAGGTATGGGGAGAAAAAATGCAAGCATGTATTAATACCAGGAATAACCACAGACGGTAGAAACACAGAAAGCAGAAGGATCACAATCCGTACACGGCTCGTGTGTGGCTTTAGAGATGTACTGGGGAATGAAGTCAGGCTTCAAGTGAAGCCTGTCCGTCATCAAGACAGGCTACTGTGTGTGTGTGTGTGTGTGTGTGTGTGTGTGTGTGTGTGTGTTAAAGGCCAAATAGAGAGAAGGGGAACGGCTGCCCCTTACCATGGAAAGGTCTGTTCACCTCACCAGCTCCCACGCTGCAGAGATGGCCACCGACAACTTCACCAACAATCAAAGAAAAGCAGACTCTGAAGGCAGTTGTCCCCGACTTTTAAAAAAACCAGCATCTTCCTTTTTTCTCTGACAAAGTCTTATCTTCTTAATGTCTTGCTACGTAACCCCGACTGGTCTCCAACACATAATCTTCCCACCTCAGCCTCAGATTGTTGGAATTACAGGCACGAGTTGATATGCTGAGCTACGTAAAGCTTTAAATCACAGGAATAATCGGAGAATCATTTCAGTAAGAGAATCAATGGGACATTGACGTTTACTGAAAATTAACCCTAACTGTTACGTATACAGTACACTGCAGCATGCGAGTCACTGACCTTTCTGAGGACACATGGGTCGTGTAGTGAAACACGCCGAGAGGAGAGGTGACTCTGGGTCACACTGCTGCTGGCAGGCCCAGGCTCCCGCTGATAAACGGCTGCCGTGGTGACAGCGGCCTGCCTCTGTTACAGGACAAGGACTCTGCTGGGCTCTGGACTCTTCCAGGTTATCTAGTGAAGGTGTGTGTTTCTGGTGACCACACAACTGTTCTAGAACAAGCAGTGTACAGAGGAGGGAGATGGGGGGGGGTTGGCCTCTCACTCTGGAACAGTTGGGACTTTATCCTGGGCACAAAAGGCCCGAGGGATTCCTGGTGGTGACCGACCCTGGGAACTAACGGCTATGCAAGCTCTGAGCGGGCGGCTGTCTGTGGAGGGCGCAAGTGGCGAGACGGAGCAAACAGGAACCGACCTTCACTGCCAGCGTCAGGAAAAGTGGGCTATCCTGTCAGGACCGAAGATGCTGAGGAAGAGCCCCCTCAGGTCAGTGAGTCTGGGGTGCGAAGTTTTAAAAACTATTGTGCCAAATCTCTAAATCTGAGTACATTGTGAAGGTGTGACTCCAGAGAGCGAGCGCTAGCCAACTTTTGCTGTTTCTCCCCAGAGCCAAAAGACTGATGTGTTTGCTGAATAAACACACGTAAGCTGAAGAAACAACATGGGGTTTGTTTCAAGTCCATCAGAAACAGATACACAGACAGATGGACACACACACACACACACACACACACACACACACACACACACACGCACACACACTCACCATTCCTGGACACAGCCCGGTTCTAGTAATTACTCTGTAAAGCATAAACCCCAGTGCACACAGGTGGTGATTCATGTGACAGGAAGTCATCACTAATCAAAGTCCATCAGAAAGCATGGTCTTCAGGGGCTGTGCAGAACACAAGGTCTTGGGCACCACTGGGACACCCCAGGACATCTGGGTGGGATTAGTTCTCCCCCCCCACCCCCCCACCCCCTTTTAGGGGAAAAGGTTTATTTGAGCTTATAGTTTCAAATTACAGTCTATCACAGTCAGGAAGGCATGGAGGTTGGGGTGATTCTGTCCTTTGTGGTGGAGGCCCCTCCCTTATTTTGCAGATTAAGAAGCAGTCAGTTAAAAAAAAAAAAAAAAAAAAAAAAAGACTCCCCAAATCTCAAAACTACGCTTTTTAAGACAGGATTTCACGTTGCCTGGGCTAGCCTTGACCTCACTGTGTAGCTCAGGATGACCTTGAACTTGTCTTCTGGCCTTCACTTCTCCAGTGCTGGTACCACATGCATGTGCCACAACATCTACCTCAGTTTTCTAAACTGTTTTAAAAAAGAAAAGCTGACATACTTCTCCTTCTTTGGCTCCAGAAAGATAAAAAGTCTTTTTTTTTTTTTTTTTTAAAGTGAGACTTTTGTATCTTTGAGTCCACACAAAGCCTGGATGTGGTGTAAGTGCTGTGCTTCAGGGCAAGTCAATTCCTGTGCCCTCACCTGCCAGAGGTTACAGATGTTTGAGAGGTGTCCTGAGTCACAGTCAGGGAGTGGAGGATGTCTTATCTTTAACAGCAACTCTTAACAAAGCAGTGTGGCTTTTCCCCTTCATGGACGGGTTCTCTTGAATTCAGAAGCCCAAGCCACATGAAGGATTTTTTCCCTTTAAAATTTTTTTAAAAAAATTATTACTGTATCAGTCAGGGTTCTCTAGAGTCACAGAACTTATAGAATGAATATACATATAAAGGGAATTTATTGGAATGACTTACAGGCTGCAGTTCAACTAATCCAACAGTGGCTAGCTGTGGATAGAAAGTCCAAGAATCCAGTTGTTGCTCAGTCCCCCATGGCTGAGTGTCTCACTGGGTCACAGCAATAGCTGAGTAACAAAAGTAGTTCTCCTGAAAAATTAGTGTAATAAAGCAAGAAACCCACCTCTCACTCAAAGTTTAAAAGGGAATGGATCCTTTAGACTGTCCATCATAATTAGGAGAGTGTCTGAACAGTCAGAGCAAGAGCTTGACCTCTCATTTCCGAAGTCAAACACATCATTTCCCGGATCTCTTCACATGGCACACCCACTGACCGCTTGGACACGGGCACCACGGAGGAGCGACACCAGAGTTCGTGAATGAGGCAGGGGAAGGAGGCGCTGTCTGATTCTGAGATAAGGCTACCATGTGAGAGTAATCCGTTACCAGAAGGCTGCCTGAGGATTCCTACAGGATGTATGTGGGATCAACTTCCGAGACTTTCCCCCTGGTAATCCAGAAGAGCAGCCAGCACCGCTGAAGCTCTCCCACGAGTCAGGAACTCACTGGAGAGAGATCAGGCTGAGCAGGGATGACGGTGCAGGGCTAGCAGATTAGAGAGATCTGTTCACAGAAATACTTGGGAATTCACCAGTTAAACAGTAGAGCCAGAGCAAATGGAGCACATCTGAAAAGACCATAAAGGCCGTGACGCAGGCCTGTTGTCATAGAGTGAGGAGGAAGGTGACGAAGGCCTGTTGTCTTAAGAGTCTGAGGATCACTCAAGCCTGTGACTCAGAGCCAGTCTGAGGGACACAGGGAGACTCTGCCTCAAGAGATAAAAATGAACAAACAAGCAAAACAAACTATCTGCGCTTGTTGTAGCCAACGGGAGTCTCTGCTGTCTGCGGTCACCAAACGAACTCCCAATGAGCAGCACGTGGACGGAGCGCTTTCTGCTGCCCAGGACGGACACGGAACCCAGCAACACTTTCTGTGCAACAGCGTCTGGTGCTGTCTTCAGAGCAACTCACTTCCGGGGAGGAGGGTGGGGGTAGGGGTGCAAAGACTATGAAGGAAGCCAGGTCTTATCAAAGATGCTGAAATCAGCGTGTGTTACTTACAATGAGCTGCTTCAGACCCACGAAAGACTGCTCCACCGAGCTGGCGGTCAAGACTTGTCTCCTCGCTGCAGCCTTCTCACCCAGGAAGCGAAGCATCAGGTCCTTAACTGCATCTCCCTAGAGAGAGTGCGGGAAAGAGAGGCAGAGACTATGAGACATTCACGGGCTCTGCACAGGAAAGCTGAAATCAGCCAGAGGCTAAGCCATAACTTCTAGAAGATTCCTAGTCTTACAGCTATTCTTTATTTTGGGAATCAGTATATCACCAACAGATCAGGGCTTTTAGCAGAGACTACAACCTGGCCAGGACAGGGGCTTTCATGCATGGGCTCAGGAAAGAGAGGGCCCCCGTGAGGTGGCACACTGAAGACAGTGGCCTGTGGTCACTCAGAGAAGCACTGTGTGGGAGACTGAACAGGGCTGCACCGATATCACACCAGTTCCTCAGGCTTACTGGGGTGCCGTGTGTGTGTGTGTGTGTGTGTGTGTGTGTGTGTGTGTGTGTGTGAAGTTACCTCCATACTGGTGGCCCCTTCTTAATACTAAGTTCACAGCTAAGCCCAAGGTGAAGAGGGCTCTGTCCCAGCCTTGTCCTGGAGCTCTGGGCTTGTTGGAGCTGGAGGAAATGCTCTAAGACTATTTCTGCACCGGGGCAATTTTTGTCTCCCAACTTGATTTTTCTGGTTGTGCCCACCCAGAGTCAGGGTGGAGGACATTAGGTGTTACTTCAAGCCTTTTACTTCCTTTAAAAGAGAAGTCACAGAAAACTGGGGGTGTGTGTGGGTGTGTTCATATGAGCTGCTCAGGGAGAAGAACCTAGGACTTGAATGACAGGGAAAACCTAACTGGAATGAAGCATGGCACATGCTGAGTCTCATGATAGTTCTGTTCAAACTCCTGACGCCCAAAGGCTACCTAACGGAGGCGACTGATGTGCCAAGTCAGCAACAAATGGGGGCAAGTATTCGGTATGCTCACACCAAGAAGCTGGTTCAGCGCAGACCTTGGTGTCCAGGGGAACCCAGACCCGCCTGCTGGAGATGATGCTTCCTGTCCTGTTGACGCTGTCTGCTCTTTAGGCACCTAGAGAGGTAGGCTGGCAGCCTCAGTGGGAGGGTCATGTGGGCTCCATGATGTTTCTGGCCCTGTGTGGTGGGTGAGCCTGGTGCTTAAAGGGGTCAGGCCACGCATCTTCCTACACTAGGGCAAAATTTAGTAGCAGCAATTCTGTAAGTTCTGCTTTTAGAGAATAAGGTAAAATACTTGAATTATCACAGCTGCAAGAGTAGCTGTGTGATCTACAAGTGATGTTTAGAGGGCAAATAAAAGGGCTAAAATGTGTGACCTCAAGAGCTGTAAAACTGCTACCCGTGCCAGATACAGAGAATTCCTAGAGCTGGGGGGCAGAGAGCTGGGCAAAAAAGCAAACTCAAATCTGAACGCCAGGTCGGCCAGGCAGACACATGTCTTCCATCCCAGCGGCATTCCCCATCAATGAATTCACACCATAAATATCTTTTATCCTTAAAATTCTTTTCCTTAAAGTTCAGTTAGTGGAGCCTGCAAGATGGCCTGGCAGGTAACAGCACTTCTCTCACACCAGGCCAGCCTGGTGACCTGAGTTCAGTCCTTGGAATCCATGTAAAGGTGGAGGAGAGAACAAACTCTATGAAGCTGTCCCTGACCTCCATCTATGCTCTGTGGAACATGCACATGCGCGCGCGCGCGCACACACACACACACACACACACACACACACTGCACACAACACAATACACACTAATAAATAATGTATATTTATAAATAATAATAATGTAAAAACTAAAAAAAGAGGTTAGTTAGGACAGGCGACTCTTGGGTAGAAAGGTATGTCTGTCGAATCAATGTTTTAGCTGTCTCCACATATCTAATGACAAACCTGTGTCTGCTGTGTCCCCAATCAAGGTGAAGACAGCAAGTGAGATGCTGGAGTGGTATACTTTATGTCCCTTATGGCCACCAGGATAAGGAGGAAGCTAGGCTGCTGCAGTGGGGCTGGGATCCAGCTGGAACCTGAGGTCCCTTTAGTCCCGGGAAGGATGGAGGTCATGGAGGAAAAGCCATGAGCATGCCACACCGTTCTCTCGAGGGGCATGAGCAGCTCTTGAAGGTCGGGGTGCAGGGGACTGAGCTCGGGTTTTCTGAAAAAACAAGTGATCCTGATCGATCACTGAGCCATCTCTCCAGCCCAGCCCCATGGCTGATTGGAGATTTAAATCTTGTTCTTTTTAGATTTATTTATTTTATATGCACGAGTGTTTTGCCTGCATGTATGCATGTGCCCGCCTGGTGGCCAAAGAGGTCAGAAGGAAGTGTCAGATCCCTTGGGACTGGAGTTATGGATGGCTGTGAGCTGCCACGTAGGTGCTGGGAACTGAACTGTCCTCAAAAGGGCCATCAAGTGCCCTTAACCACTGAGCCATCGATCCACCCCAGAGTGATTAAATCTTAAGAGCAACCTGGGAGGAAGCACACACGAGCTACTGAGGAGCAGGGGCGAGAACTGCGAAGCTCCCCAGAAGATAGTAACGAAGCGTCCCTGGTGCCTTCAACCATGACGATGTAAGAGGATTTCCAGCTAACGACAGCTGGGAGATTCCAGATGGACTAATAGGCCTACAATGAAAAATTAGGGTTTCGGCTTTCAGACACCATAAGAATACGTAATAGCAAGGTCCAGAAAAGGGAAAAATATTTGCTATATAAATATTGCTCACTTCCATCGGAACAGTTAAAGAGCTTTTCAAGTCAGCCACTAACAGTAAGACAAATATCCATAGCATAAAAGACAAAAACATTTTTTTAAAAAGAATCTATGATGCCTATTTTTTTTTAAGATTTATTTTTATTTTTTTATGTGCATTGGTGTTTTGCCTGCATATATATCTGTGTTAGGGGTGCCAGATTCCCTGGAACTTTTTTTTTTTTTTAAACAGACAACTTCGCAAATTGTTATCTGAGGGCTGGCAGGATGGCTCGGTGGGTGAAGATGGTCCCAGGCCCGACGACCTGGGCTTGATCCTCAGGCCCCACATGGTAGAAGGAGAGAGCGCTTCTACAAATCGTCCATTGATTTCCACATGCGCTGCCTCCCAGCAAATAAGTAAATAAATGTAAGGGAAAAAAGATTAAAAAATAGCCTATATACCAAAGTTTGATAACAGAAGTGACTAGTGAATGCAAATTCAAATTCCAAGAAAACAGCACTACACAGCCACCATGATTGTAAAGTGAAACAACCACCCCCCCAACCTGTCCCCAAATTTCCTAGAACCACCACACAATGCTGAAGAGAGCATAAACTGATACACCTCTTTTGGAAGCCAGTTCAGCTACTTATTACAGGTCAGGCACACATTCTCCACAGACAAGGAGAACAATGGCACACACCCCTACACAGGACTCTGCACACATGTCTCGCTACGTCACTCAGGCTGGCCTCGAACTCCCAGTCCTCTGCTTGGGCCTCCCTGCTGCTAGAATCACTTGCACTCAACACACCTTACTTGTAACATTGTTACTTTGCTAAACTACTAACAGGAGCATGAGTGTGCACGACACACATACAGAGGGACACAGACATTGGCTGCATGATGAGTTTCACTCGGTCTGAAACCCTGCCCACAGTTTCTAATAATTCAGCACAGGGCAGATCTGGAACCTACTTACATGCTGGACACACCTGCAGGTGCAGCCACAGGATGCATGCATGTGTGCACCGTGGCAGGTGCAGCCATACGGTTTGGTAGTTCAGCAACAGCACTGACTACAGATTGAGAACCTGGGACTTTTTGTGTCAGGGGAAGTCATGGCAGAAGAGACTTAGCCATATATCTCTGCTTTCACCATCTAGGGATATAACACCTTACCTCTGCCTAACTAACTGATCTGAAGGCTGGAGAGGTCAAGTGGCTGAGTCCTGGACCAAGGGACACAGGGTAGGGTACACAGACTTTGTCCTCCAGTAGACAACCTGCCAAAGGCATGCTCAAGTGCCCCTTCCTCCCTCACTCTGTGGGGTGGGGGAGTCACGACAAGTGGACATACTTTTGTTAGGGTGGAACACAGCCCTGGTCACATGCAGCTGGCTTTTCTACCACAGGGCCACAATCCTATCCAATCCAGCCACTGTCACTTTCATTGCTGCTGGACTGGGTTAACGCAGCTCAGCAGAAATTCCAACTCAAAGGTTCATTCAAGTTTCACCGTTCCACGTATTCCTCTGGGTCACACACGCTACTAGCAGAGCAAGCACCTGAAACAGCTCCTTCAAGACAGAGTTCATGCAATACTCATGCATCAGCGAGGGAACGTCTATGCACAGGTAGCTGTTGGGACCCTCAAAGAAGATCTGCATGCCCCCAAATACTTCTTCTCTACCAGCTGTTAAAATGAAACCGTTTGGTTAATTTGATTTCTAGCTCTGCTTTATACCACATGTGCAGTGTCTGCAGAGGCCAGAGGAGGGTGTCAGGTCCTTAGAGCTGGAGTTACAGGAGGTTGTGAGCCACCTGACCTGAGTGCTGGGAATCGAACCTGGGTCCTCTGCAAGAGCAGGAAGCATTTTATCTGCAGAACCACTTCTCCAGTCTTCTACTTTAAAGGAGTATGGTTAAATATAAACCATTTTCTTTATTTCATTTGATTATGCTTTTTTGAGGCAAGGTCTCATATAGCCCCATGTCTCAGTTGTTAGGGTTACTATTGCTGTGATGAAACACCATGACCAAAAGCAACTTGTGGGGAGGAAAGGGTTTATCTGGCTTATCCTTACATGTACAGTCCATCTCTGAAGGAAGTCAGGACAGGAACTCAAGCAGGACAGGAACCTGGAGGCAGGAGCTGATACGGAGGCCATGGAGGGGCCCTGCTTACTGGCTTGCTCCCCATGGCTTGCTCAGCCTGATTTCTTACAGAACCCAAGACCACCAGCCTAGGGATGGCCCCACCCACAATGGGCTGGGCCCTCCCCCATCAATCACTAATTGAGAAATCGCCCCACAGCTAGATCTCATAGAAGCATTTTCTCAGTTGGGGTTACCTCCTTTCAGACGACTCTAGCCTGTGCCAAGTTGAACTAGGTATTTAGGTTAAGCCTCTTGATCCTCTTGCCTCTATTTCTCATATACAGGGACACGGCTGTGTGCTACGATGCATGGCTTCATCCTTCTTATAAAGGATATTTAATGACACAAAACTCCGTGTATCCAGGATGTCCAACCCACTGATTTAATACATGGATACGGTGTACTGAATAACACAAATTAATGAAACACCATCACTACCCATAGCTACTGTGTGTGTGTGTGTGTGTGTGTGTGTGTGTGTGTGTGATATTTAAAACCTGCTGTAATAATTTCTAAGTTAATTGTAGAGAACTCTAACTGGGCCATTATCCTGTACATTAGATCTCACCCACGTGGCTTTACCTCAAACTTGGCTCCCACAAACTTCTACTGTACTGTCTGCTAAGAGTTCATTCTTTTTTTGTTTGTTTGTTTACATGTAAGAATATGTGGTATGCTGAGTGGTGTTAGTACACACCTCGAATCCCAACACTTGAGAAGCAGAGGCAGTTGGATCTCTGTGAGTTAAAGGCCAGCCTGGTCTACAGAGTGAGTTCCAGGACAGCCAGGGCTGTTACACAGAAAACCTGTCTCAACCCCACCCCCCCAAAAAAGATTATGTGGCATTTGTCTTTCTTTGTTTGAGTTATTTCATTTAATATCTCATCCTTCACGCTGTCTCATACTGTCAAAATGACCAGAGTCTCTTTTTAAAGACCAAGTCAGCTGCATATACCCACCACCTTGTCTTCTTTGTAAAGACTGAGTAACAGTTACCTGCATGCACCCACCACATTCTCTTTATCTCTGGACCCAGAAATGGACTCAGGCTGATTGTACCGCCCTATTATGAACAAGGCTGTAAAGAACGTGGGAGTCCAACTTTCTCTATGCTACTGACTTCCGTTCTGGTTGGATCATGTGGAAATTTCAGTTTTAGTATCTTCAAGTACCTCCAGGTTGCTTTCTATAATGGCTTACTAATTTCCAGTCACTGCGGTCACTGCTATAGCCTGTCTTTCTGTTAACAGCCATCCCATCAGGAATGAGGTGACATTCTCTGTGGTTTCATTTGAGGCAACTTCCAGTTCTTCAGCTCAGACTAGATCTGAAAACATCTGTCATCTGTAGGATAGATGATGTCATCTATGGGATAGATGTCACCTGTAGATAGATGATGTCATCTGTGGGATAGATGATGTCATCTGTAGGATAGGTGATGTCATCTATGGGACAGATGTCATCTGTAGGATAGATGATGTCATCTGTAGGATAGATGATGTCATCTGTAGGATAGATGATGTCATCTGTAGGATAGGTGATGTCATCTATGGGATAGATGTCATCTGTAGGATAGATGTATATATACAACACAGTGTGAGACAGCACCCACAGCCATGGTGAGAGCACTGAGAAGGGCAGCTGGTGCAGGCGTTACAGGAAATCTGTGCAGAGGTTCTGTAAAGACAGCTATTATATGAGGCGGATTTGGTGGCTCAGGACTGTGATCCCACACTTGGGAGGCAGAGACAGGAGGACTGTAAGTTGTTGTTAGCCCGAGTTACCAGTAAGTTCAAGGACAACCTGGGCTATGCAGCAAAACCCTGTCTCCAAAACAAACACAAAACAACAACAACAAAACCACTATGTAATCCAGCTATACCATTCCAGGTTTATCCTAGAAGGAAGTCAAGCACCTGAAGTCAGCACCCCACAGAGATCCCCACATCCACATGTACTGCAGCACCCCACAGAGATCCCTGCCATCCACATGCACTGCAGCACCCACAGAGATCCCCATCATCCACATGTACTGCAGCACCCCACAGAGATCCCTGTCATCCACATGTACTGCAGCACCCCACAGAGATCCCTGTCATCCACATGCACTGCAGCACCCCACAGAGATCCCCGTCATCCACATGCACTGCAGCACCCCACAGAGACCCCCATCATCCACATGTACTGCAGCACAGCACAGAGATCCCTGTCATCCACATGTACTGCAGCACCCCACAGAGATCCCCGTCATCCACATGCACTGCAGCACAGCAGAGATCCCCGTCATCCACATGTACTGCAGCACCCCACAGAGATCCCCGCCATCCACATGTACTGCAGCACCCCACAGAGATCCCCGTCATCCACATGCACTGCAGCACAGCACAGAGATCCCCGTCACCCACATGCACTGCAGCACCCCACAGAGATCCCCATCATCCACATGTACTGCAGCACCCCACAGAGACCCCCATCATCCACATGTACTGCAGCACCCCACAGAGATCCCCGTCACCCACATGCACTGCAGCACAGCACAGAGATCCCCATCATCCACATGCACTGCAGCACCCCACAGAAGTCTTTGTTATCCACATGCACTCCCACACTAGACCCACAACAGTCAGGTTAGTGCAGAGCCAGCCTAGATGCCATCAACAGATAAGTGGATAAAGATGGTCTATAAATACACTGGAGTTTTCTGCAGCCATAAAGGAGAACAAAGTCATGTCATTTGCAGGGAAATGTACCAAAATAAAGCAGAACCTGAAAGACAAATATTTCATGGTTCCTGCACAATGAGGAATCTACGTTAAAAAATTAGAAGTAAATAATGTGCTGTTGCCATCACACATTTTCTAATGATTTTTGATTGTTTCTAATGGCTACATAAGAAAATGCTACTCTACTACCCAGAAAACATCTGCATACCTGTTTATAAACATATAGCTGTACACACATATATGCGTATAAGAGTTGTATATAAAGTGGCAGGACAAGGGCCTTGATTATGTTTTTCTTTCTAAAACAAAAACATTTTTCATGGGGAAAAAAATACAAGATATGAAAGTAGAAAGGGGACTTTATTGGGGGGAAGGGAAGGGAGGGGAGCAAGAGAGGATAATAGAAAAAAGAAAAAAAACCTTATGTTCTCTTTCATATGTGGAGCCTAGATTAACACACACGCATGCCATGACAAGCAGAACGGGCTTTGGAGGAGAGAAGCTGGGTGGTGACAGAGAGGACAGGAGAGGAAGATGGGAGGTGAATGTGAGCACAGAACATGCTATCCGAGGACGGAAGTGCCACGGTGAAAACCTACTACTGTTTGCTTGCTACACAGGATGAAAAGGAATGAATGTCATCTGTGCTGGCTAGTTTTATGTCACCTTGAGACAGGCTAGGGTCATCAGAGAGAAGGGAGCCCCACCTGAGAAAATGCCTCCAGAACATCAGGCTGCAGTCAACCTGTAGGGCATTTTCTTAATTAGTGAATGATGGGGGAGGGCCCAGCCCATTGTGGGTGGAGCCATTCCCAGGCTGGTGGTCCTGGGTTCTGTAAGAAAGCAGGCTGAGCAAATCATGATGAGCAAGCCAGTAAGTGGCACCCTCCATGGCCTCTGCATCAGCTCCTGCTTCCAGGTTCCTGTCCTGCTTGAGTTCCTGTCCTGATGTCCTTTGATGATGAACTGTGATATGGAACCATGAGTGAAATAAACCCTTTCTTCCCCCACGTTGCCTCTGGTCATGGTATGTTATCACAGTAATAGTCACCCTAACTAAGACACCATCCAGCAGAGCACTTGGATGAAAACATGCATGTCCTTGCGGGATGATACTACCGCTGAATACAGCTTTGCAAACATAACTCTAAGGCCTCACTAACTTAATTGGATTGCCAATGAAGTTGCTTAATAAATAAGTAATAGAAATTTATCCCATAACTAGGAGACTTTTAATTAGATAACTGAGATGAGCCACTTGGAAAACAAACCTCAATGTGTTTTGGGAGCTGATTTAGAACAAAGAACACTCGAACCAAGGCAGTGTCAGAGGGAGGACAGCTGATGGGCGTCTTCTTCCCAGAAGAAAGCCACGCCCACATTGAAGCCTCTGTAAGGTTGACTGATTAGAATGGTGGTTCTCAACCTTCCTAACGCCTTGACCCTCTAAAACAGTTTCTCCTGTTGTGGTGACCCCTAACCATAAAATCATTTTGGTTCCTACTTAGTAACTGTAATTTTGCTACTGCTATAAATCGTAATGTAAATATCTGGGTTATCCTCCGGTCTTAGCTGAGCCCTGTGAAAAAGCTGTTTGAGAAGAGGTCACCACCCACAGGTTGAGAAATTGCAGAAGGCTGGAAAGTTCCAGACTCAGAACCACGGCCATCTAGAGAGAGATCTTCACTGCCTTTAGTCACCCACGATCCCGCACTGGGTCTGACCTAATCTCCCACTGTAGTGGGGAGCCATTCCAGCTTTAATCAGGAAGTTCCAACCCCCACTGAGGCTTCGGCAACTGTCACGCCTACAAGGCGGGGCCAAGGCAGAACCCTGGAGACCCGAGATGGGGATGGGCCAGCTCTCTCTCTGTTCCTGGACCCTGGACAGTGGATGTTGACCAAGCAGAGCTCCAGAGAACACCGCTGGACTGTGATACACCTTCCGCAGACCCCACCACCTACCTTTCCCTTCATTTGTAAGTTACCCACTAAATAAAATCTTTCTTTTAACTATGTGGAATGGCCATAATAATTTTACCAATACCCACTATCAGGTAAAACCTTTGAAAAGCATTATTTTCTTGTATAAAGATTTATTTTTAGTTTTGTGTGTGTGTGTGTGTGTGTGTGTGTGTGTGTGTGTCTGTCTGTCTGTCTGTCTGTCTGGGGGTGGGGGTGGGGTATGCGCACATGAGTGCAATGCCTGCAGAAGCCAGAGGAGGGGATTGGCTCCTTTGGAGCTGCAGTTATAGGCAGCTGCGAGGGGCCTGATGTTGGTGCTGGGAACTGTAGGACTCTAGTGCTCTGGCATACCAAACACTACCAACCACTGAGCCATCTCTCCAGCCCTAGAACACATTCTTTATTAATTTGTTTACATTCTGCTCCGGAGGCTAGAGTTATGGCTGCTGCCAAGTCTCTGTTGTACACGTTTCTAGAAAGAGGTGACATGGGGGGGGGTGAGATATGGACACAAACGTTCCACACCCTACCTGAATGTTGTCAAACTTGAGGCCAGGCATGGTGAGGTTCTCCTTGTCTATGAACACAGTGCCATACTGCTGGGTGGCGACCTTCATCAGGACCTCTCTGGTCTCCTGGCTGGGGAGCCACGCATCATTCCTCCGGTCCATCTCGCTCATGCTCAGGGCCGTGGCGAAGGGGTCGTCACTCCCGGCAAACACAGCCTGGATCTGTGAGAATGGCTTTGGAGACTCAGGGACACCCAGAGGTGCCGGGGAGACACCCGATTCCGATCTCTCCATCCGTGTAGAGTATGATGGGCTGGTGGAACTTGGCGACTTTTCTCCCACAGGGCCAGTGAGTGAAGACAGCTTTTCTGGAACTGGGGAACCTGCGTTGGGGTTACTGACTGAAATGAAAGGGGAAGTCGTGAAGGAGTCAAAGAAGTCAGAGGCCAAGGAATTGGAGCTCATTGTATCTCCAAAAAATGTACTCAGGCTGGGACTGGGCTGGACCATGGGAGGAGGGGTCTTGGCTGATGTCTCACTGGTGCTACTGAAACTCGGAGATTTCACCATCTGGGACTCGAAGCCATCCTGCAGAAACAGGTGCGGCTGAGCGGGAGTCGCGGTGGCCTGGCTGAAGATGGTGCAGACAGGGAGGGGCTCGTCTTTGGAGGAGGACTGGCTGGAGGACACTTCTGAGGTCCGTTCTTCTGGGGGGGTTTGGCCATCCCTGGGCCCCACGTCCCCCGCGCCCGCATTCTCCAGCGCGGGCATGCCCGTCACATCTTCCTGCGTCGAGTCTTCTTTCAGAGATGCTCTGCTATCAGGTGTCATGTCTGAAACGTCTCTGGGCGTATCGTCTCCATCGGTCTCACTTTCATTACTCAGGGTGTCCGCCACTTCTCTGTCTGCGGCAGCGGGCAGCCCGCAATCGGTGGCACCTCCGGGGGGCTCCGCCGCCGCCACGTCCTGCAGACAGCCGAGGAGGTCACCCACGTCGCCCTCGCTGTTGTTGGGAGAGTCGGAGATGAGCACGCTCTCCATCATGTGCTCATTGAGCTTATCTGCGAAGCTGCGGGAGTCTTCGGAGGACGGCTCCTTCTCTTCGGATCCAAACTCATCTCCACCAAGGTCGATGGTCTCCTCATGATACAGCAGCTGGCCCTCCTCCCCAGACACTGGCTCGGGGATATTTTCAGGCCCCGCCTGGGCTGGAGGAGATGCCTCACCTGGGCTCTGTTCACCATCTTTAGCTTCCTCCATGTTGCCTAAAGATAGAGACAGTCACGAATCACACCACTGTCTTTTTTTTTTTTTCCCCTGAGAAAGGATCTCACATAACCTGGGTGGACTTGAACTCACCACCTCTGCGGTTCTGAGACAATGGGCTGTGCTACTTTTATCTTGTTGCTCAGTGGGACAAAGGTTTTAAGAGTTCTGCATCCAAATGGTACAAAATTAGAAATTTCTTTCTCTAGTTTATCTACTTATTTTTAATTGTGATAAAGCACACACAAATCTACTGCTCACCGTCTTTCAGCGTGCAGCTCAGCAATGTTTAGAGCATTCTCGCTGCTGTCCAATCAACCTCTAGAATTCTGATCATCTTGCAAAACAAAAATTCTACACCCATTAAATCTACCCCGCCCCGTTCACACCAGGACAGCTACCACCCTACTCCTGTCTTTTTTAGATTTCTAGGTGCCTCATTTAAGTAGCTCATAAAGCACTCATCCACTGTAATGGATGTCGTTATCCGTGCAGCTGGGATATGCCCCCTCCCCCATCTCAGGCACAACCCTGTCTGCCTCATAGTGTCCTCCAAGGGCCCTGTCTAGGTACAGGCTGAGAACAGCAACACAGTAAAAACATGCTCTTGAGCACAGCTAGAAGGTAACCATTGGCAACAGACACCAGGGATACTCATCCATGGACTGCTCTGCTCTGCCCAGGACCCTCAATCCAGACTTCCCCAGCAGACTCTGCAGGAGGATGTCCTCTGCTCACTCTCAGTCAGATTACTTCGGTCTTCCCTGCTGGATGTTGTGAGCTATGACTGGATGAGGCTTTGTTGTTTTTGATGACTTGTTGCTTTTGTCTGCTGGGTGTTATTAGCTCTTTGCTTGCTAAATGCTCACTCATCTGAACTGGAAGCCTGGCTATCGTAGCTCATTCTCCACACTATACTGAACATCCATGCTGCAGCATGCATGCGTGTTCCTCCCCTACATGCTCACTCATCTGAGCTGCAAGCATGGCTATCATAGATCATTCTCCACACTGTACCAAACATCCATGCTGCAGCATGCATGGGCTTTCTTTCCCTACATGCTCAGTCATTAGAACTGGAAGCCTGGCTAATGTAGCTCATTCTCCACACCATACAGAACACCGATCCTGCAGCATGCATGGCATGGCGTTCATTCCCTCTGATAGGAGGATAACACTGCATGGCAGGCATGTGGCAGCTGGTTTATCCCTTTACCCATTACAACACCCTTGGGTTTCTTCTAGCCTCTAGTGACGGTACACACTGCTGCTGCGAACAGGATGTGTGAATGCATCTTTGAGATTCTAATTTCAGTTCTTTGGTACATCCTATTCCAGTGCCCAGAGAGGGAAGTGCTAGATCATATGGTAATCACGGTTTTTGTTTGTGTGTTTGTGTGTGTTTTTCCCAGACAGGGTTTCTCTGTGTAGCCCTGGCTGTCCTGGAACTCAGAGGTCTGCTAACCCCTGCCTCCTGAGTGCTGGTATTAAAAACATATGCCATCGCTGACTGACAGTAATCACTTTTTATTTTAACAAGGAACTGTAGTTTTTCCACGGTAGCAGAACTCCTTTCCACTCTCTGTAACAGTACATATGCCCCAATTTTACTACATACTAGCTGGCTGACATTTATGTTTGTTTTGACTTAGCTGTTTTTTGTTTTGGTTTGCTTGTTTTTGGAGACAGGCTGTCTCTGTGTAATAGCCCTACCTGTCCTGGGAACTCACTTTGTAGACCAGGGTGGCCTGGAGCTCACAGAGACCTGCCTGCCTCTGCCCTCCAAGTCCTAGGATTAAAGGCATGTGCCACCATGCCCAGCTTTACTTAGCTTTTTATTATGTGTGAGAATTTGTTTTTATAAATCAAGGACTGAGGGAACCTATGCTGGCTTTAAATTTGTTATGTAACAGAAGACGACCTCGAACTCCTGATCCTCCTGCCTCCACTTACCAAACGCTGATACAGGCGCAGCACCAACACTCCCGTCCTCTCCTTCCTTCCTTCGTTTCTTTTTGAGATGGGGGTCCCCCTATTTAGCCCAGGCTGACCTCAAACGTAGCAGTCTTCCTGAATCACTTTGCCCAGCCAACACTACTCACTCTCCCGAGCTCAGGTCTGTTAAGGCACCCCGCGCCTGGCTAACAGCGTTGTCTAATTGTGGGGAGATCAGACACCGAGGACGGCAGGAGCAAAAGTTGGGGTAAAACAAAAACATACCATGAGCATTGCTATGTAAACACGGGCACCTACTATGCATGCAGTGAACCTGACCCTCACTTTGTACATGAGACACTGAGGCCTGGAGGGCGTGTACTTTGTCCAAAACCAGAAACCACAGGGCACACAGAGTTGGCTAAAGCCAACAGGCAACCCCTGCTGGGGCCGCCACAGATGGGCAGGTCCCAGGCCGGCGTGGGGGCGAGCGGTGACGACGCGCGCGGACGCCGCCCTCCGTGGGAAGGTCGAGGGCCCCGGCGACCCCTCCGGACTGCGGCCCACTGCTCACCTGCCACCCGCCCCCGGGGGGCGGATCACCCACGGCTGAAAAGGGTCCGGAGAGATGACTGAAGACCTGAAACCGACTCAAGATCCAAGTTCCCACGGGCTTATGCGCCTGCGCGGGCCGGCTCGCAAAGCTCGACTTCCGCATATGCTCAGTTCGGGAGCTACCACTAGAAGCCGGAAGCCAGCACATTTCCGGTTCACGGGCGGTGGGCGGGACCTAAGGGCAAAATGTTTGGAGCACGAGAAGGGTGGGGCCCGGTGATTGAATGAAATCATCTGTCCTTGGGGCTGACAGCAACCGAGGATGCTTTTTCTAGGGCTTTGTGTTTGTGCCTGCTGGGTCTCCGCTTTCCCCACCCTGTGTCTGTGGCAGTGTGTGCTAACATCCACAGAGACGGGAGGTGGAGGGAGGGTCAAGAGTCAGCCCCGCTTGCTGGAGTTGGCTGGTTGAGTGTGGTTCTCAAGTCAGGGACTCTGCTTTCTTGGTTCCTAATGTAATCTCAGAAAAGGCCGTTACAGTGCCAAAAATACAGCTCCCATCTCAAAGGGGGTAAGCGTTTATTTATTCTGGTGCCAACGATGAGTGACCATAGCTTTGAGGACACAGAGTCAGGTCACCTGAATTAAATTCTGCTGCCCGACATGGTAACAATGTGATGCACGTTTACAGTCAGAACAGGGAGCGAATCTGTACACCTCTCGAGCACACTTTGGAAGCATTAGGTAAGGTACAGCAAAGGCCTCGGTGCTGTCTGGTGACATTGGTAGCTTTGGGATTAGTGGCCAGAGGAGATTTCACCAGGAAGTCACAGCGTTAGACACAGAGGTGGGCAAAGGATGACCGCTAAAGGTAGCATCACATAAGCTGCTGCCATGAAGGTCAGTCCGAGATACTGGGAAAAGTCACAAACACCGAGGAAACGTGTGTACATCCAGAACTCCTTAGAACCAGGCCAGTGAATTCCCCGTGATGCATTCTTATCTTCCAGCATTTTCCATGCCGGGACATAAGAGCCTTCTCTCTCTGGGAGCTCTGGGCAATATACATCACCGGCCTGGCTGTGTCTCTGTGCAGGACTGGTCGCACACGGCTGCTCCTCACTGCTCACCTACACCACTGCCGTCTTGGCTCAAGCTTGCAGCCTCTCATCTTTTTCCATTTTATTCACATCTATTTTTAATAACAACATCAGAAAAGACAGACTCTAAAAGACAGAAGTCTTGGATCAAATCAAACCTACTATCCAAAATACCCTGAGATTATAAAGATTATAATAATGGACGTTCAAGAGCCTGCGCCTGAGACTGGAGCAAAGGTCCTGGCTGGTGCTCAGGGCCACGGTTTAGGAGTTGAGCACTGCCGACCATAAAGTCCTTTTACCTGCTGTCTGGAGGGCGCAGGGCCTGGAAGCGCCGGGGAGCAGCTCAGGAGCGCTAGAGCGCCGCCCTGGTGGCCGCCCATTCCCGCAGCCTTTGCTCCTGGCCCCGCCCTCCAACCCAGGAGCCCCCGCGGCCGCCAGCCCGCATGAGGCGTCCAAATGAGCATGTGCAGGAGAAAAGCACCGCCGCCATTGGCCGTCGGGGAGGAGCGTATTGATGACGCCACGAGGAAAACAGGAAGTGAGCCGTCTGGGAGCCGGCCTGGGGCGCGTCGTCTCGCCTTCTCGGCCGGGGAATGAATGGACTCTGGCCGATCGCTGGTGTGAGGCTGGACTCGGGCGCTGAGGCGTGAGTGGCGGGGCCCGCAAGGCGTCATGGAGGACGACGCGCCGGTGATCTACGGCCTGGAGTTCCAGGTGGGCGTGGAGGAGGCCGAGGGTTGGTGCCCCCCGGTGCCCGACCCGCACCTGCGAGCGTGCTCACACTGATTCCCAGGATTCTGGGCTTCGCGGGCAGGGTGTGGGGAGAAGGGACCCGCTCGGAGTGTGGCCGAGTGAGGCCTAGGACCGGCTTGGACCGCAGAGGGTGAGCGCTCCGCCCCGCAGGGGTCTCAGTCACACTCGCGCTACTGGCGCCTTGAGGAGCAATTTTGGAGCACGGATGTGTGGGTTGGATACTTGCTCAATGCAAGACCGACGAGGAAGGGCTTCGGGGGGGCGGGGGGAAGTGCTGGGTGGGTGTTAGGAAGCCTTCTGCCCACTCAGGTTGGAAACATACTTGCTTTTTTTTCGTCTGAACTTTTTTTTTCCCCTTTCCCAATAGCTGTTGAACTTGTTCACCTCCCCCACCCCCACTTTGATCTTACTCGTGATGTGTGCAGTTTAGGTTACTGATTCGAATGAGTAGTGGGATGGGGTTTCCATCTCCCAGTTTATCTCAGGGGAGGCTTGTCTGTGTGGACTGATGGTTTGTAAATGAGATGCACAGCCCCAGCAGTTAGTGTCAGCCTCTAAGCTCAAAGTTTGCAGGCAAGCCTCACGTAATTGAGACGGTGCACACACACGTCCAATGAACTGTGTTCAGATTGCTCCCGTGTACTAATAACAGTCTCTAAGCCTAGGAATGCCTGGTGGAAGAGTTGGGGGGTGGGGATGGGGAGGGCAGGTTGACTTAAAATCTGCACGAAGCGACACACGTTAAATCAACAAAGCCAGTGCACAGGAATTTCATGCTAGGGAGTAGCCGAGTGGTTAGCACTGTTGGGAGGAGTCAGGGAATGCTACTGGGCCTGTGCCAGAGTCAGCCTGCTGCTTCCTGAGGAGGCCTTGTGCTTGAGAGCGTCGTCCATAGATGTGTTTTCTGAGTTTCTTTTTTTTTTTTTTTTTAAAGATTCGTTTGTTTTAATTTTATACATGTGAATATTTCTCCTGCATGCATGTGTGTGCCCCGCATGTGTGCCTGGTGTCCAGGGAGGTCAGAAGGAGGCATAGATTCCTTAGAATCGGAGTTACAGATGGTCCTGAGCCACCTGATAACGGTTACTGGGTTCTCTCCATGAGCAGCAACCTCTTAGCTGCTGAGCTGTCTTTTCAGCACATTATTTACCTTCATATCTTTGGTTAGTTACGCTAACAGCTTTCTAGATGTTGGGTAATCCAGTAAATTCTTGGAAGAGTTTCCCATGCTAGATCCAGCTTATTTAGTGAAAGTTCTCCAGAAGTTTCTTGCTCTTCTCAGCATGTGATTTTGGCGGTTGAGCTTTGTTCAGCTGGTAGGGTGGCTTCATCTGACCTGGGAGTTCCTATGCTTCAGGCTGTGGAACAGGCAGGGCTGCGTGGTACTACCTGCCCCTGGTTTCTCCCTCTCACGTACATCATCGTTGTGTAGTAGTTCCTGGTAAGAGCAATTCAGACTTCTTATTTATTTATTACTTTTCTTTCTTTCTTTTTTTAAAATTTATCTATTTTTATTTTCTGTGTATCTGTGTTTTGACTGCATGTATGCCTATGCACTGTGTGTGTGTACCAGTGCTCACAGAGGCCAGAAGAGGTCCAGATTCTTTGGAACTGGAGTTAGGGATAGTTGTGAACTTCCATGTAGGTGCTAGATATTGAACCTGGCTTCTCTGCAAAACCTGCTAGTATGCTTTTTTTTTTTTTTTTTTTTTTTTTTGAGACAGGGTTTCTCTGTGTAGCTTTGAAACCTTTTCTGGTAGTCACTCTGTAGCCCAGGCTGGCCTTGAACTCACAGAGATCCACCTGCCTCTGCCTCTGCTTCCCGAGTGCTGAGATTAAAGGTGTGCGCCACCACCGCCTGGCGCAGCTAGTATTCTTAACCCCTGAGCCATCTCTCCAGATCTTCTCCCTCCCCCCCCTCTCTTTTTGAGATAAGTTTTGGTAACATATTTTCCTGGTGGAATCTATTCATTATTCAGTTGACAAATGTCTTAGCTTGCCTCTCCCCACCCCCCAGTTTCTTTGTGTAGCTCTAGCTTTGGCAGTTACTTCTGTAGACCAGGCTGGCCTTGAACTCAAAGATCCACCTGTCTCTGCCCCCTGAGTGCTGGGACCAGGGGCATGCACCACCACTGCCCAGCTTAGCTTGCTTTTCTATTGCTATGATAAACACCATGACCAAAAGCAACTTTGGGAGGAAAGGTTTATTCCATCTCACAGGTCCATTATGAAGGGAGGAAAGGGCAGGAACTTAAGGCAGGGATGTGGAGATAGGTACTGAAGCAGACCATGGAGTAGTGCTGCCTACTGCCTTACTCTCAGGTTCATAGTCAGTTACCTTTCCTGTATCTCCCAGGACACCTACCCAAGGGTGGCACTGCCCACACCAATAGTTAATCAAGAAAATGCTCCACATATTTGCCTGCAAGCCAGTCTGATGGAGACATTTTGTCAGTTGAAGTTCCTCTTCCCGGATGACTCTAGTTTGTGACAAACTGACCAAAAACTGACCAGGACATCAAATAACTACATCGTGCCTACTGTGTGCCAGGCCTTTCGAGTCGCTGGATCACAGTAGAGTGGGAAACAGACAATTTATAGCTCTTGTGCTATCCATCCATGCCCAGGGGAGAGGTGTTTCTGTACACAGAGTTCAGAGTTCAGTTGGTCAGTTGGTTTTTGTGGGGCTAGGATGGAACTTGAGACCTCCTGTATGGTAGTTCAGTGCTCTAACATTGAGCCATGGCTTGTTTAAAAACTCATCGGATAGCTGTTTAATATATGTATTTTTATTTTTTCTTCTTTCCCTCCTCTATATCTTTACTTGTCTGTTCTCTGTCATTTGTACTGCCTTGCTCTCCTGGTGCCTTGGTGAGGAGGCTGTTTATGCAGGGAGTCTGCTAACTGTGGAGAAGGCTAGCCTGGCCCTGTTCTCTGGATAGAGCACAGCCTTTCTTCACTGCTTTCCTTTCTATTAGCATTACTCTTTGAAGGCCACTGCTTTTAGATGCACTGACTGTCTGCTGTGTAGTTAGTCATTTATTTCACACTTTAGGAAGCAGCCAGGTAAGATGCTAAGTTTCCCAAGGGAGTGCTGTAAATTTCTAATTTCCTGGTGACTGTTTTCTGCCATTGTCTGGACCCTCCAGCCTTTCTAGTTCCTGTTATTTGTTTGGCTTCCTTCATGGAGACCACAGACTAGAAATCTCATTAAAAATATGCCAGAGCCTTTCAGTATGAGGACCCCGGAACACATGGACTTATGAAAGGTGTCTGGCATTCTAACTGCAGCTCCTGATGGCACCTGTTTCACCATAAGAGCTCTAGAGACAGCCAGACACTCTCCACTTCTCCAGTCCTTGACTTCGTGGAACCCGTTAGATGATATTTCTGACCAGACCAAACTGCTAGTGCAGGTCACTTAATTTTGGTTAACTTCCTCCTTAGGTGATGGCATTTAATCCTCTTTTCTGCCTAATGTTGAACCGGAGGGTGATTTTGCTGCTGTGGTCTGTGCCAGTGTTTTTGACACTTAATACTCTACCAGTTTTTCTTCTGGTCTTGTAAAGGCTTTATCTTCTCTCTGTTAATGCAAAGTCCAGGCCTTGCACTCTATTCATAGCTTACTGGAAGAAATTAACATAGAGCAAGCGCTCTGATACCAGAATGGCTAGAATAGAATGACCTTAGTAATTCTGTTTAATAAATAACCACTCCTAAAAATAGGAAGGTCTCAGTTTAAACTTTTGTGAGACTTTTACAGACACATTTTAGATTTGTTTGTGAGAATGATTTCCTTTATCTGTTTTTCTAGAAACAAAACAAAACAACAAAAACACAACCATGTATTGTATGAGATTGAAAAAGATACCTCTAGGTCAGTATGCTATTCTTTAGGTCAGTATGCCATTCTGAATTCTAGCAGCTTGCTCTCTGAGCACTATTCTCTGTCACTTCCCCCATACCTTTCCAGGGCACCATAAGTAGCATGCACAGGGTAATGTGTGTCCCTGCCTAGCATCTTCATCCAGGAATGTCTGCATTCTGGATTGCGCTTCTTTTTTAGATGGTTGCTAATGCAGGACACTTAATTTTGATTTCCTTCTTTTGTAAAATGAAGACATTTAATCTTGTTTTCTACCTAATCTTGAGCCAGAGGGTGATTTTGTTAAATGTCTACCTTTTGCTGTGGTCTTTGCCAGTATCTGTTGCTGGAGGGCTTCTCTCCAGGTTCCCCAAGCCCTGCAGTCCCAGAATCCACGTATAAAATAATCACTCAGACGCTTATATCACTTACAAACTGTATGGCCGTGGCAGGCTTCTTGCTAATTGTTCTTTTATCTTAAATTAACCCATTTCTATAAATCTATACCTTGCCATGTGGCTGGTGGCTTACCGGCATCTTCACATGCTGCTTCTCCTGGCGGTGGCTGCAGTGTCTCTCCCCTCAGCCTTCCGCTTCCCAGAATTCTCCTCTCTCCTTGTCCCACCTACTTCCTGCCTGGTCACTGGCCATCAGTGTTTTATTTATATAGAACAATATCCACAGCAAGTATCTTTGATCCTTAATCCCACACCAGTTTGTCTTTGACTATTTTTAGCTGTTTGTCTTCTCTCTCTTGATGGGTCCAGGTTATGAACCTCTTGGACACTTCCACAGCACCTGTAGAGCAAGAGACACTTGCATGTTAGCCTTTCACCATCAACTTGAAATACAAAAAAGACTTTAATAAAAAATATTTATTTATTTAATTTATGTTCATAAGTATTTGCCTGCAGGTAGTCTGTGTACCATGTGCCCATGGAAGTCAGAAGAAGAATTGGAGTTACAGGTGTTTGTGAGCCACCATGGAGGTGCAGGGAATTGAACCCAGGTCCTCTGCAAGAGCAGTCAGTGTTCTTAACCATTGAGCCATCTCTCCAACCCTCAAAAAAGACTTTTAATGTGAAATAGTCATTCCTTCTCAGTTGGATCCTCTCCCTGGTCCTATTTTTGGAGATTCTGGGCCTTGTGTCATCTTGTGACACCAAGTTGCATTTGAAGGTCTTTGCATACAAATCTAAAGGTAGAGCCCCTCACCTGTTTTCTTCCCACCAGGGTGGGCCTGGGTCCTTGGTAACTGCTTTCTTCCTTCCAAAAGTCAGTGTGATCTAAATTGGGTCTTTAAGGCACATAGAGTTCAGAGGTTCTGAGGTGTTACTGATAGTCCCCAGTTTTTGGTATGTATCTGTGCAGGTTTCTAGATCCACAAAGGAGTATCAGTTTCACAAACTGTTCAAACCCTCCATCCAAGTGTGCAGAGTGGGAGGCAGGAGTGATCATGTGACACCTTCTCCACATGTCATAGAGTGTATACACCCTGGACTGGTAGTTCCTCCATTTGATTGAAGCACACCATCATCTGATTTTCATGCTGCTGTCCCTGGGAAAGGTAGGGACATAGAAGTAGTGTGGTTGGTTCTTCTGAAATCTAAAATCTGTACTAATCATGAAAACAGTATAAGAGGTGTAGACTAGATGGTCAAGACAGCTGTTAAACTCTTTCTTTTTCTGATTTTCAAAGAAAAGAAAGAAGAAAAAAGTACATAAATAAATAGTAAAAGTGCAGGAAGCTCAGCTGTGACAGTCAGGAAGGACGCTCTAGTCGGGCAGTGGCTGTGTACAGCAGGGACAGAAGTTTAGAGACTTCCACTAGTCCCGAGGAGGGGAGCCCCATAAAGGCCTCACTCTGCTAAATCCGCTCACTGGGAGATCTTTGTTACTTTGAGTGGCTCCCTGAGAGCATCTGTAACCCTGTCTTTTCCAGCATCCAAAGCTACCCGCACTCCTGGGCACATGACTGCTTCCTCCATCTTTAGAGCCAGAACAGCTGCCCGAGTAAGTCCTTGCAGTTGTCCAAGTCTTTCTTAAGCTACTGTCAGTGTTCCTGGAGGCTCATCATACTGAAAACCCAGCGTTTGAGGGAGGAGTGTTGAGGATAAAGAACATAAAAGGAGAAGACGTAGCTTTGTTCACAAATCAGCATCTCTCTTCCAGAAGGATCATGGGTGGGAATGATGAGGGCAGTGGCTAAGAAATGGGGGAACATTCATGAGAATGATGGGGATCTTCTAGGAATAGGTGCCCTCTCTCTTCCCTCTTTCCATGGTCTGGAATTTCCAGTCATGGCTGGTTAAACATCTTTAGCTTTGAAGGAGAGAGACTTAAGTCTAGGCCAAATAAGCCTTGTATTACAGTTCTAGACAAACTGTTTAGCAGTGACCAATGTTCCTGTGCAGAGCATAATAGGATCTAACCTAAAGGTGAGGCCGCCAAGGAGACCAACACCAAGCCCTTGCCCTGCTCTAGTCACTCATGGAATGCTGCACACTAAGTGAAGAATAACTTCTCGGTAAAAGTGGCCCAGGGAACTTGTAACCCCACACAGCAGAGGTATTATCCATGGCAAACTAATAATGGCTGGTCTCCCCCCCCCCCCAATTTCTGAGGGAGGGTTTTGTTATATAGCCCAAGCTAGCCTTGAACTCATGACCCCTGTGCCTGGGATCATGGGCATGTAGTGCTACATGTAAGTAGGAGCCAATGAAACTAGAGGATTGATCGAAGTTCCTCTCTGTAACTCCATCTCTGACTCTGCTTTGTTTCCACGTATCTGTGACTGCATCCACAAGAGTGTTCCTGGTTTCCAGCACCAGCAGGATTAACATCCTGGACATTCTCCCCTTCTCCAGTCCTTGACTTAGTGGAAGCTGCACAGTCCCTTCTCTGTGTGTATGGATACAGTCATAGATCTGGGAATCAGGACGCAGACATTTCACTGCACCATTATTGTGCCTACTGTAGCAGGAAGTAAAGTTACAGGGCCTCGGCCTGGGTTCTGGGAATGATTGGCCTGAAAGAGCTGAGCTAGTTTACAAGCTGGAAGCACCAGAGTTGGGCAGTCTTTTTTTCTCAAAGCGTGGATGCTCTAAACGTAGTTACCACAGGTTATGCTCTCCCAGCTTCCTAGACATGAAGGCTGGCAGCTTCTGAGCTTGGTGGTGGCTGGTAGCTTAGTTGGATCCTGGAGCTGGAGGTGGCTTCACCTACAGAGGCACTTTGCCCAAGCCCATTCCGCTCTCCAGGGACAACCTACAGCCCCAGTTGCTCAACTGGGGTACATGGTATAAAGCCTAGCTGCTTGCTTAAGCTCTGAAGGGCCATCCAGCCCAGGGCTCCCCACCTGGCAGATGTCTGTGACAAATGCCAGAGCTCCACTTTTCCTGTTATACACATCTTAGAATGTTAGGACCTGTCTCCTAGGGAATGGGCCATTTGAACTTCCTGCCCTTTTCCATTTTCTTTTGTTTTTGCCCATGTGTTTTTTGTCTTCCTGTGAAATGACTCAGTTTTGATTACAGGTTAGGTTTCTATTTAATCACTTTGAAGATTCTCTTCCTGTGAAGGACTTAGTGCTGGCAGATTTCTCCAGCCTGGGAGCAGTGGTCTGCTCAGTCTGTCAGACCAAGGGTTGAGAGCATGTGCCAGCCGCACTGGTTACATTTCTGCTCCCCCTCTCTGAGTTACTGTGTGGTGAGAGCTGTGCCAGCTTCTTTGTGGAGGGCCCTGCTCTGTGCGTGTTTGCATCCTACCCCTCTTACCGTGGCACAACTCTCCTCAGACTTAAACCTGCAGGTGTAATGGAACCAGATCCTGGGCTTCTTCACAGACTCTGAGGCCTTGAGGCAGACTGTATTTTGCATAGCTTTTCTAGTTCTCTGCAGGGAAGTTGGCTTAAACTACCTGCATTGCATTTCTGTAGTGTTGTTTTGATGAAGTGTAATTTGTTGAACCAATCTATTTATTGCTGACATGGTGGTTTTATTACACAACTTAACTATTGCTGTGTAAATAATTTGTATCTTTATTGCTTAGATTAGTGCCCACTTAGAGTTATTTCACATACAGATTTGGAGTGCAATTGTGTTAGGAGTGTGCAGTTGCCTCTAGTCACTGCTGATTTATCCTTCATCACAGCAGATGAGATGAGCCGACTTTTCTGTGTCTGTTAAGCCTAACTTCATAAATGTGTATGTGTTTCCCTCCTCCTCAGGCACGTGCTCTAACACCTCAAACTGCGGAAACAGATGCCATTCGCTTCTTGGTTGGGACGCAGTCTCTTAAATATGATAATCAGGTAACTATTTTTGACAAATGTATACATGTTAATTACTAAGCTTATTCTTAGTTTCATATCCATTTTGCTCTTGATTTTTTAAGCAACACTTAAAAAAATTTAGTGCCACACAAACAAAATTTTCATTAGATTTAAGTATATATTTCCAAGCCATGACTATTATCCAACTGTGTAATCATTGAGTACAATAATTTAAATAGTCTGTTTAGTGTTTCTTTTTGTGTGTGTATGATGTACATGTGTGTGTGCATGTGCATAGATGCATGTGAATGTGGAGGTTAGAGGCTGACTTTGGGTATCTTCTCCAATTGTATTTTCTCTCTCTGTGTGTGTCTTTCTCTGTCTCTGTTTCTCTTTCTGTCTGTCTGTCTGTCTGTCTGTCTGTCTGTCTCTCTGTGTAAGTAACAGAATTAGACATCTTACTCTGTGGCCTGGCTGGCCTGGAACTGTGTAGATCAAGCTGGCCTCAGACTGCAGGAGGCTGTGTGCCTCTGCTTCTGGGTGTGCCACCATGCCAGGCAGGACCTGACATGTTGAGATGGGGATGCTCACTCAACCTGGAGCTCGCTCCAGAAATCTGTCTCCACTTCTCTAGTGCGAGGATCATAGGTTCATGCCACCGTGCCTGACTTTCATGTGGGTGCTGGCAGTCCAAACTCAGGTCTCCATGACCAGCAGCAGGCAGTTGAACGACGGTGTTGTCTCCTTTAGCCCTGCTTGGTTGCTTTTGTAGTTCGGTTTGGTTTTATGGTCACATGGATTCTTTACTGTGCAAATGATTAAGGAGCAGTCTGGGGAACATGGTCACTGGTCACTTCTAGCTGCTCCTCATATTGTGTGTAGCTAAGCCTGGAACAGGTCATGCTCCCATCTCAACAAGGAGAAACCGTTGGCTGGTGTGGACAATGCAGTGGACACATAGGGGATCTGGATTCAGTTTGTGGCTTAGTACTAACTATAAGACCTTTAACAAATGGATTGACTTTGCTGAACTTCATCTTCCTCTAAAAATGGAAATAAACATGCCTGCTTTATGGACCTCACAGAGAGACCACGAATATCACGAAAATGTACATTATCCTTGACATTGGGAAAAGAAAAGTAAAGCCATGTTAGTCCTGTAGAAGGCCTCCACCCAGTTAGTATTTTCACACAGGAGATGGCATTAACAGCTGTTGATGAACACCTGCATGGGATAAGCATGGTGAAATGGTTACTCTGGAGGGCTGCTGAGGAGTTTAAAATGGCAGTCATTTCTAGATAGAGCTGTGTAAGGGAACATTTCTGTTATCTAACCTGCAATTTCAGTATCCATAACCTAGAAAAAGCTTTGTGTATAAACAACATTAACTACAGCAGTACTCAGAAAAAGTGAGAAGTGATCAGAATATGGAAATGTACAAATGTTAGGTTGGACAGCAACAAAACTGTTATTTAGAGCGACAGACTCGTTCTTACCTGGGACACTCTCTGCGGAATAGTGTTCATTCTCTCTGCCCATTTAAGATTCCCAGCTTCTCACTGGACATGGCGACTCATGGCTATAAAACCGAGGCAGGAGGATCATTTGTTCAAGGCCAGCCTGGGCTACATAGGAAGAATAGTAAGACTCTATCTTCATGTGGGGGATGGGGCAGGATCAAGAGCAAAGCTATCAAAAGTTTTCATGGAAATGTGTGTTTGAGGGGCTAAAGAGATCGGCTCAGTGGTTAAGAGCACATACTGCTCTTGCAGAGGACCTGAGTTCCGTTTCTAGCACTTAAGTCAGGGACGACTGCCTGTAGCTCTAGCCTAGGGATATCTAGTGCCTCTTTGTGCTGTGTGCTCACTTGCACAAACCTGCACTCAGACACATACATATAATTAAAAAATAAGGGGCTGAAAAAAATACCTTGAAAATGCTTTTAATGATGTGTGTGGGGAGATGTGGAGAGATGGCTTTGAAAATGCTTTTAATGGTGGAGGGGATGTGGAGAATGGCTCCTCTCCCTACTACTCCCCCCTCTTCCAGCCCCCCAAGGACCAGACAGGAAATGAGACGTGCCTCACATTGCAGGCAGAAGAACGCAAGGCTGCTAAGGCCGTGCTGCAGTGTGAAGCTGGCCCCTCCAAGAGGGCGTCACACAGAGCGACCCGCTAGAACGAGATGGAGAGAATGCCAAATGAGAAAGCTGTTTTAGAGGGGCGGACCAAACCTGACGACTGGAAAGTTTCAGCTCTCCACACCAAAATGAAAACAGTTGACCTCAGACTATCATCCCCAGGAGGCACAGGATTAGCCAGCAAGGGACAGTCGGTCTATGGGACCCAGTGTCTTAGGAGGACACAGAGATGTGAGGACACCACGTCTCACGAGACAGAAGAGTTTAAGGAGACAGAGCACAGAGTCTATGGAGGACAGAGAGTCTGTTGGACAGAGAGTCTGTGGCGAGACAGAGAGTCTTGGAGGACAGAGAGTCTGTCGGAGACACAAGAGTCGGAGGACACCAGATCTTACTGAGGAACACAAGAGAGCGTCTAATGGAGGACCCCACAGAGTTCTGGAGAACCAAGAGAAGGTATTGGAGGAACCCGAGAGTCTATGAGGGCAACAGGTCTGATTCGAGAGGTCTAGAGCAACGATGAGCTATCCTCTTATCGGCAGACAGGCCCCTAAGGTTGTATATGCCAGCACCCAACACGAGATGTTACAAAACGCAATTCGTAACAGTCCGTTCCAGAATGTACCTGAATGAGCTCTCTTTCTATGCGTACTTTAGCGAGAGCCGCAAGCATAGAAACTTAACTATGCGTTATGACAGATAAACAGTTCAGTGACAAATATTGCGGCAATAGGACAGTAATAGAAGTAAAGTTTCTTAAGAGAGAGCAAAGTGTGGTGTCTTGTGGGAAGCATCCTAGAGAAGCCAATGGGATACAGCCAATCACAAGAAGGGTATGCTGTGTAGCGGTAAAACGTCACGACGTATCCTGAGCCATGAATCTACTACGGCGAACGCGCGTAGGCGACAGCATGTAGGTGACACGCCTACCCGAACTTCCGTTCTCAGCTCGGAAGACCAGCTGTGGACGTGCTCTCGCAGTGGAATCGCTCTCGTGGACGAATGTGCCTCAGTGTTGGCTTCTGCTGTAGATCTACTGCGTTGCGCCCTCTGTTCCTGGTGAGTCATGTTCAGTTCCCAATGTTGTAATGTGTTCCCCTACGAAGCTACTTGAGTGGTAATGCACTGGCATTTTCTGAGCGACAATAAGACTCTGGATTTAGATGCCCTGTCAGCCCACGTCACATTCACAGCTGTCACAGCATAGTTACTTTAGTGTTAAGCGGACCAGGAGTCTAAACATCCCAGAGTAACACCATATGTTTAATTTTTATTTAGGATTTAGTATTAAGTTAACGTAGTTAGATGATAACTGAGTGTTTGCATCTGTTGTGTGGCAATGGTGTGAGCACTACAAGTGCAAGAGGCATGATGAAGGCAGAGGTGCCGCGTAGGGATCCTCTAGAAGCTATAAGGGCTAGCTAGATCTATTCCAGCTACCTCATGTTTATTTCGGAAGACCAGAAAGAGAAGGTATCATTTGTGTGTGAGTTTTACAAGAAATCCATAACCTTGATGCTCCAAGATATTGTATGGGGTTTGTTAGGGATATTTGTAGCAATCCAGTGCAGGATTTTTTCTAACTCCCCAGCGAGCTAAGGAAACATAATAATATACGGGAGCTCTTGGTGACCTGGAAGCTCCAATATCTAAGTGGTTATGCCACACTGGATCCCATGCTGATAGGTCTGCCGATGTCAGGAGATGCTGGAACTGCAAAACCCGATCGGCGCGTGTTGGCTGCTAGAGGGTGATGACAGCCGCACTTCGCAGAACCTAATCTGCATAGCCCTCATGGCCCCTTGCCCTGTAAGCTGTGTTACAGCCCCTTGGTTGGTGGTGTGAATCTGAGTCAGGTGAGCGACAAGAGAAGTGTGCATTTCTAAGATAAGGAAATCCATCCAAGACGTCAGACTCTGAAGCACTCCTGAGGAATTGGCATGCGTGTTACGTCTTTCCTGGGACTGCTGTAAGTGGAGACAGGACTGAGCAGTTGAGTTCAAGATATACAGCGAAAGAGTACAAGAGAACAAGAGCGAGCCCATGTCGCCCTGCGCATGCTCCCCTTGAGTATGGTGTGCCCCTGTGAGCCATGGACTCTAGTCTAGCGTGTCTGGAACTCTGGATCAAGTGCGATCTGAAGCGGGTAATATAGATGGCTAGAGACCGATATGTTCCGTATGAGATCTATCTGTGGTTAAGGTGCGGCGCGGACCAACCAGTCCCGATACGAAGCCGAAGAGAACAAGAGCGTAGTGTGGTAGGGAACAGCGAGAACGCCTTTATATATCCGGCGAACAGCGTCGGCGAAGCCGACAAGAGTTCGCCCTGGATCTCTGGGTAGAACTATCGGAAGCCAGCCTAGGGCTACCAAAGTGTGGAGTTCCAGGAAACGGTGCAGAATGCTGTGACACAAGGAAGCGAGAAACCTGTGTCATGAGAAACCAAAAAGAAAAAATATAATAAGAAATTCTTATCCTCCAAAAAATGCTGAAAACGTTACGCTAGGGAGGGAGATGGACAGCCCAAACAATCCAGGAGGCACATAGGATCCTACTTGGAGTCCTCTGAGAGACCAGGTGATATGGAATTCCCAGCATCACAAGAGAGAAGCATCGACTCCCTTTATCTGCAGGAGGACCCAGGAGAGTCTGGTGCAGTCATGAGAGTTGCCCATACCCCTGGCCGCACAGCTCTAGTAGCAGCATGCGAACGAGCAAGTGTATGTGATGCTGAACGATATGAGGAGATTAAGTAATCCAAGTATGCATAAAAAGATATCAATAATAGAAAGGATCGAACACACCAGCATGATATCTTTAGGGTTTTTGATGGAGCTTTTAAGAGTGTAGTATATATATGAAAAGGATGCCGAGAATAGAAGTCAGAGACAGATGGAGGATCAGAGGAGTCATCATGTGTAATACCTGGTTGAGCGCTACAGGTACGAAGTCTTCTCCCATTGCGCTGTCACTGTTGTACCATGAGAGAGTCTATAGTGTGCATTGGACCATGACAGTGCAGAATCTTAGTGGATAGTGTCATCCATCTAATTCATATGCTTGTGTAACTATGACGAGCGAAGTCACAGGCACCGAGACGAGGGTCTGGGTGCATTTGTGAGGAGGGTGATTCGTACTCGTAGACTGCACGAAGAGCATTCTTATGGTTGCATGCATGCCTGGATGTGTAAGACATGCAAGATAGAGGTTCCCATACAATATTTTGAGAGGACAGAGAGTCTATGGAACAGAGAGTCTATGGAGACACCCAGAGCTGTGGAGGAGGGAGTCACAACGCATGAAGTGGTCTACGGCGTAGGAGAACAGATTGGGGTGCAATAGAGGGACAGGAGAGTCTTATGGAGGACACAGAATTGACGATTATTTTGAGATTATGGTGCCGATATCCTATTGGATATGATATGGTTCTCACAGACTCGTGAAAGAGACCCAGGAGTGAGACGATGTTAATTTAGCTAAGGGTGAATCTACGCAATAGCCCAGCTCTGAGAGATTTTCAGAACTAGTAGAGAAAATAAGAACCAGAAAGAGACCCACTTGAGATGGAGCTCAAGTCCGCATAATGTAACACAGCCACAGGAGAGATGACGAGAATAGTCCAGCTGAAGAGCACACTCCCGCGAGCCTTATGAGTGTGTAACAGACCAGGAGAAACTCATAGGAGCTGTATATGACCTCGCCTACTGCTCCCAAGCTTATGGCCACGACGTGAAGGGCTGTGTCGAATTGTCGAACCTGAGAACTGATAGGGAGATGCTGGTAGTTGTCTAGTGGGCTTCAGGGGCCACAGGAGAAGAAGTCTCCATGAGAGTGTGCTCGGAGGAAGACAGGTGTGTAGCAGCACGCTGCTGATGGCACTTGGACATGAGGAGGTCTAAATTGAAGCGATTGTAGCTCGAAGTATATGTCAAACCTAGTATCTGCTAGTCTGAGGTATCCTAACAGTCAGGACGAGATACTCTCTCTCTAGCCCGGCCAAGTCACCCAAGACAGGTCCCCTCATATCAGACCAGAGAGACCACTCACAGAGACTATATCTGTAGTTCGTAGATGAAAACATGTATTGGGCACGTGGCCGGCCATTCTTTGCTCTAAATTGTGTTTCTGTAGTGATACTTACAATGTAATCCTATTTCATATAAATTCTATTACCTTGCCACGTTGAGCTGGAATCAGCGCTCACACGTGGCTCTGCTTCGAGAGTGGACTGCTCGTACAGTAGAGCCGGCGGCTGGCATAGTCTTCCCTCCGACATATGTACCTGTATCTCACTCGAAATATTCGTCCTCTTCTATAGTACTTGCCGACACTAATACTTGGCAGCTCTGATCCGTGAGCCACGGACAGCGAACTTATGAGGACACGAGTCTATTGGACAAGGACAGAGAGTCTATTGGAGGGACATAGGCGCAGAGATCAGTGTTTTCATTTATTGACCACGTACTCAGAGCAGGATTACACATACAGACCATACCTAACAGCAGGAATAGCGTGGGAAAAGGCAGCAGACTGCGTGTGATGTGAGAGGATACCCCAATGCAGCAGCGACCCTAGAGATTCTTTAAGTGTAGCTTTGTGGAGTGTGGAGTAGCTAGACATGCACCTGGTCCTAGTGCGAGTGGATGGATGTATACGATGATCCTCCTAAATCATCGTCTTTTTCTTGTATAGTCAGGACTCTCCTTACATCTTACGTGTAGACGACATCCCACCGTAGGCCAGGACTTGTGACGTAGTAGGTGGTTGCGCTATATCGCCAAACACACGAACTGTGTTGGCGTGGCGATATCCGCTGCAGTCACACGCTGGCATTTCTGGGAATCACCGAAGTACTTATAAGGGTCTCAGGCTTGTCTTGGCAAGCAACTTCCCTCGACCGAAGCAGTCATTTACTTCGCCACCTCTGCTGTTTATTTATTTATTGGTGTGGAAGTCAGAGAAGAACAGATCTACAGTGAGTCGAGATCTGTTCCTTACTGCCAATTTGGCAATTCTGTAGGACGGATGATGTTCAGAGCCGATGACAGCATTGATGTCTCGGTAGGAGTGCCTTGTACTACCGGTAGTGAGCCTGCTTGCTGGTAGTGGGACCCTGCTTTTACTTTAATTGTGGGCAGAATCGTCACTCAATGTATGGCACGGCTGGCCTAGGAACTGCTAGTGTGAGACCAGAGGATGGCGTTGAAACTGCACAGAGTAGCCCACACTAGCCGCTATCTACCTCCCAAGTGCTGAGGACTAAAAGCATGTGCACCATTCATGTGGCTGACAAAATATTGATGTGATATTGCAATTTTATTATTGAGGTACTAGCGAGAGTGTCCTGTATAGTAGAGAGAGGAGCGAGCACGGTGAACCGATTAAGCCCATATTTGTTCACCCACTCTCGATGATCGAGAGATCACTATGTGTAACCCTGCGTCGTCCTGAACGTGTAACATGCATCTAAGACTAGGATCTGACGCGTGTCGTTAAACTGACAGGATTCACCAGCCTCAGGCCTCCCACCTAGGCTTGCGATTGACGAACGTGATCTATGGAGAGCCACACCACCACAGCTTTTGGTACTTGCATTTGGTTGCATGTCCGGGATGTCCTACCCTTAGCCACCGCTGCCACTTCCTGGATCTCTGTTACGCTTTAGATTTGTCCTCATGCTGCTGTTGAAGCGATGACAGCTGCGAGGACAGGGCAGAGTAACTTGCACAGACTATCCTGGCGGTCTCTCCACAGGGAAGTACATGGGCCATTGTGGTGCCTGAGAGGAGTTGCTCTCTCGACCGAGGATGCATCGCGTGGCTGCTGCAGCATAGCATGTGAGCTAGGTGCACCAGCCATCTATAGGCCAGCGTGTGGTGGAAGAGAGTTCGAATTAACAAGCTATGAGCGGCAGCGATGAGACATTTGCAGCGAGCCACCTATCCCTTCTAATTGGCAACTGAGCACTGCGAGGAGCGAATGCCATTAAGGATGATAAGCGCAAAAGCCTTCTGATAGCGCGATATCCATAAACATTCTGTTAGCATAATTGAGGAAACACTTTTGTAATTAAACTCCTTGTCTCCTAGCATAGCAAAGCGCCCGTAGCACCATATACGTCATTACGAAAAACATTAAAATAATGCAAAAGTCTACAGAGCGTCCTATATAGGCAACACGACTGATTGGCTCCACTCCATGTATGCTAACTTCCATCTCGAAGTGCATATTCTTCAGATTGTAGCGGCCATGAGTTTGAGTGTGCTGTTTAAATACACAAACCAGCGATTTACAGTTGTGTAGTTCTCTTTATGGTTTCCTAAGTCTTTCTTAAACTGTCGCATACTTTATGGACATCTTCGCGACACTGCTAAGGACATGTCACAAGTACTTAATAGCTCATGATAGGTTGTCGGGCTCACCATAGTCCACATTATGCGGCTGGCATCCCATAGAACTCGTCCTGGGACGATCAACGTGATGCTTAGAACTCTTTACTATACAGTAATCAGCGTGCTTCGACACTGGGGAGACTGTTCCGTGGGAACGCAAAATCTGTGCTATATTGCTGTAGCATTATTCGCGTTCATAGCCGAGTATGCATATGTCTCATTTTTAACAAATTTACGTGTTTTCTATCTGGCCTTGATGTAACTGATCATGAGAGAATTCTGTAGTGCTGTTGAAAATCACCTAGCATTTCTCTACTCACACTCTCTTATTGTTCCCATGTACCAACCAGCATGGACGATGTGTAGTTAACCTTCTCACTCAGAGCTCTAACATTTAGGACCTCATTGTTGTAATCTCCTATCTGATGGGATATATACATCGATTGTGACTACTATTTCGGCCTCATTTTAACACGAAAGACATATATAAATATGAACTATAATTACAGTGCGCCATCCTCTACTCCAGTTCATCAAGCTAGTCCTTGAGATCTTTAGTCTTCGTCCATCATCATATGAGACCCAGCCTAGCTTTACTTTCCACTGGCAGCGATTTATCCTCTACGCTCCCCATGCACAACACAGCGCTCCGCACAGTCTCTCTTCTAGCTATCACTGCACTGACCCAGCAGGAGTCCACGATCACCTACGAGTGAGTCACAAAATGCCTCCACATATTTCTCAGAATCTCACATAGGCGAGCAATCCTCAACAGCTACCCATAATGGCCTCAGCAGCACAAAGCCACTATGTAGATATGTCTCTCAGAGTACTACACTGACGCACTGCTCGCCCCACAGTGCAGCGTCTCTCACACAGTCCATGCCAGCTTCGCCAACGCACCTGCTATCCACACAGCAGATCTGAGCAAGATGGAGAGTATGAGTCATAGCATGCCCTCAGGTACGGCCCTAGCCCCAACGCCGTGCATAGGTTCGAGGCCTACTTGTACAGGTTTTGACACAACAGACCGATGCACCCGCGTGCTCTACAAGTTGATACCATCTACAGGACGAGAAGGACTACACGAGAGAAACTCTGTCGTAGCGCAAGAGAAAACAAGAAAGATGAAGGACTGAACAGAAATTCGCAAGAAAGAAAAGAAAAGCAAGAGAGAGAGAAGGAAGAGAGAGAGAAGAGAGAGAGAGAGGAGAAAAGAGCATGAGGCAAGAGAGGAGATGCTGAGTCACGCATAAGGCCATTGAAGAAGAGGCAAGAAGAGAGAGAAGCGAAGATATGAAGGGCTATCGGTACGTCTCACACGCATATGCCCACTCAGCAAAGAAGAAAGAGAGAAAGTCACAGAGTACTTGAGAGAGAGTTCGATGGCAGCAATATGCAGGACATTGGATCGATCATGCTAAGGAAATGCACTCCATATAGCAGGACACTCTGCCATGGACTACACCTTCTTCCGGCAACGTCTGATTGTGCCTATCGGCTGGAATGGAGAGATGAGATGTCGTATAGCTTCAGGCGTGTGTACTGTTCGAAGGATATAGCCCGCACAGAGTACTGCATCTTGAAGGTTCCTTTTGGAACTCAGCAGTGCTTTAGTATAGAGTTGCCAAGGAAAGGCAATTTGAGAGAAGGGCGTGAATTGGTCCTTGTATCTGCTGTTAGTTAATATAGAGGTCCAGATGCAGAGGGAGTAAAGAAGGTATTTGAATATGGAGTAGAAAAAGTAGACGAAGACTTATAAGTGAAAAAAAATGTGCCTCCAGTACCATCAGGAGAAGAGACAGGGGGAAATGAGATCTAGGCACAATGCGCAGGTGGCCAGGAAGGCCCAGAGGATAAAGGCGTGCTGGACCACCTGCTACAAAAGAAGTAAGTGCCATGCTTATATTATTGCTGTGTGTGTTTCACCTTGAAGCTAGTCAGCAAATGAAGAGTTAAATTTATATTGGAGTAATGGGTCTGTAGCGATTTAAGAAGTTGTGACCAGTTCACCTGAGATGCTAGGCCCTGGTAGACAACTGTGAACACTCGGAGTAGATGATTATGATATTTATATTGTGTGGTTTACAGGTGCAGTCTATAAGTTTGCTAGCGAGCGACGCGGAAATGGTCCCTTGAAAGTGCCGACTCTGTCTGTATTGGTCAGCCAGCTTATCGGTCGGTGGTCCCGAAAGCGCAATGACAGCCTCCTTCCCTCAGCGGCGGCCTGGGTCGTGCGGGAACACTGGGAGTCTCAGCCAGCCACTACCAGCGACTCGCCCTCTATACCGACAAGAGCCATATAGCAGCGCTGTGCTAGTGAGTGCATTCGATGGCCGCAGTGGTATACCATGTGCCCTGGCAGGCCTCCTGTGCCAGAGGAAGGTTCACACGTGAACTTCCAAGAAGACCCAACCTGCGCACTTTTCTCCCGTCAGTTCTCCCTTCTCTTGATCTTATTGTTAAGAAGAAGCTTATAATCTTACCTTGGATTCAGCGGTTCTGGGCTCTCAATTCAGGAGGGAAACCCTCATCTCATGCCATAGCGTGCATCACTTTCTGTTGGGTGTAGTCTACCAGGAAGCCTTCTTCAAGGACCTTCTGATTGAACTCTGCCTCCATAGTATGTTCCATGCTCACTTCTTTCTGTCTTAATGTCAAACCGTCCTGTCTTTATTTTACAATATATAGTCTCTTATTCAGGGCAAAAAACAGAAGTTTGCTGAAAGGTCTTTTCCTCCCATAATCCATTGGAGCCAACCTGACAGGTATTTCTTATATAGCCCAAGCTCGTCTTGAATTCTTAACCTTCCTGCCTCAACTTTCCATATGCTTGGGTTACAGTGTGTGCTGACCCGCCCAGTGCTCACCACCATGCCTGGTGTTCCCCATACCCTTCACTTCTTTCTTCCTTCCTTCTTTCCTTCCTTCTTTCCTTCCTTCCTTCCTTCCTTCCTTCCTTCCTTCCTTCCTTCCTTCCTTCCTTCCTTCCTTCCTCCCTCCTCCCTCCCTCCCTCCCTTTCTCTCTCTCTCTCTCTCTCTCTCTCTCTCTCTCTTCCTTCCTTCCTTCCTTCCCCCTCTTTCTTTCTTTCTTTCTTTCTTTCTTTCTTTCTTTCTTTCTTTCTTTCTTTCTTTCTTTCTCTCTCTCTCTCTCTCTCTCTCTCTCTCTTTCTCTCTCTTCCTTCCTTCCTTCCTTCCTTCCTTCCTCCCTCCCTCCTTCCTTCCTTCCTCCTTCCTTCTTTCTTTTCTTTTCTTTTCTTTTCTTTTCGTTCGTCTGTCATCTTTTTTGTTTTTTTCGAGACAGAGTTTCTCTGTGTAGTCCTTGTCCTGTAATTCACTTTGTAGACCAGGCTGGCCTCAAACTCACTGAGATCCGCCTGCCTCTGCCTCCCACGTGCTGGGATTAAAGGTGTGCGCCACTGCCCAGCATAGCCTTCATTTCTTACTTCTAGCTTTTTACATGGTGTTAGTCCTTTGGTTGGGAAGGCATTCACACTGTATTTCCCTGTCTTAGTTACTGTTCTATTGCTGTGAAGAAACACCATGACCAAGACAATTTATTTGAAAGCAAACAAACATTTAACTGGGAATGTGTCTACAGTTTCAGAGGATGAGTCCATGACCATCATGTTGGGGAGCATGGTGGTAGGCAGGCAGGAAAGTAAGGCACAGGAGCAGTAGCTGAGAACATACTCGGATGCTATTGTCAAAATAGGCCCTCAGGCACAGTTCTGTTCTCTCTAGCTGGTGGTATGGGCACCCGGTAACCTGGCTGCCCCAATGCTGTGCACAGTGGTTGCCAGATATGGTGACTATGGGCATTCCGTTCAGAAAAGGATGGCAGGCAGTCAGGGGCTGGGGTCAGTGGTGGTTTTCAAAGACACATTGGCTATCTCTTTGGAGGTCTCAGGACTGGGGTGTCCAGGTCTTGTTTCCACCCTGTGGTCATGCTTCCTCCCAGGTGCACTGTTCTCCATAGACTCACCATCAGACTCTCTGTCCTCCACAGACTCTGTGTCCTCCACAGACTCTGTGTCCTCCATAGACTCTGTGTCCTCCATAGACTCTGTGTCCTCCATACACTCTCTGTCTTCCATAGACTCTGTGTCCTCCATAGACTCTGTGTCCTCCTTAGACTCTCTGTCCTCCATAGACTCTGTGTCCTCCATAGACTCTCTGTCCTCCACAGACTCTGTGTCCTCCATAGACTCTCTGTCCTCCACAGACTCTCTGTCCTCCACAGACTCTCTGTCCTCCATAGACTCTCTGTCCTCCATAGACTCTCTGTCCTCCATAGACTCTCTGTCCTCCATAGACTCTCTGTCCTCCATAGACTCTGTGTCCTCCACAGACTCTGTGTCCTCCATAGACTCTCTGTCTTCCATAGACTCTGTGTCCTCCATAGACTCTGTGTCCTCCATAGACTCTCTGTCCTCCATAGACTCTGTGTCCTCCATAGACTCTCTGTCCTCCATAGACTCTGTGTCCTCCATAGACTCTCTGTCCTCCATAGACTCTCTGTCCTCCACAGACTCTGTGTCCTCCATAGACTCTCTGTCTTCCATAGACTCTGTGTCCTCCATAGACTCTGTGTCCTCCATAGACTCTCTGTCCTCCATAGACTCTGTGTCCTCCATAGACTCTGTGTCCTCCATAGACTCTCTGTCCTCCACAGACTCTGTGTCCTCCATAGACTCTGTGTCCTCCATAGACTCTGTGTCCTCCATAGACTCTCTGTCCTCCATAGACTCTCTGTCCTCCATAGACTCTCTGTCCTCCATAGACTCTCTGTCCTCCACATACTCTGTGTCCTCCATAGACTCTGTGTCCTCCATAGACTCTGTGTCCTCCATAGACTCTGTGTCCTCCTTAGACTCTCTGTCCTCCATAGACTCTCTGTCCTCCATAGACTCTCTGTCCTCCACAGACTCTGTGTCCTCCATAGACTCTCTGTCTTCCATAGACTCTCTGTCCTCTACATACTCTGTGTCCTCCATAGACTCTCTGTCCTCCATAGACTCTCTGTCCTCCATAGACTCTCTGTCCTCCACAGACTCTGTGTCCTCCATAGACTCTCTGTCCTCCATAGACTCTCTGTCCTCCATAGACTCTCTGTCCTCCATAGACTCTGTGTCCTCCACAGACTCTCTGTCCTCCATAGACTCTGTGTCCTCCATAGACTCTGTGTCCTCCATAGACTCTCTGTCCTCCATAGACTCTCTGTCCTCCATAGACTCTCTGTCCTCCATAGACTCTCTGTCCTCCATAGACTCTCTGTCCTCCACAGACTCTCTCTGTGTCCTCCATAGACTCTCTGTCCTCCACAGACTCTCTGTCCTCCATAGACTCTGTGTCCTCCACAGACTCTCTGTCCTCCATAGACTCTCTGTCCTCCATAGACTCTGTGTCCTCCATAGACTCTCTGTCCTCCATGGACTCTCTGTGTCCTCCATAGACTCTCTGTCCTCCATAGACTCTCTGTCCTCCACAGACTCTCTGTCCTCCATAGACTCTCTGTCCTCCATGGACTCTGTGTCCTCCATAGACTCTCTGTCCTCCATAGACTCTCTGTCCTCCATAGACTCTGTGTCCTCCATAGACTCTGTGTCCTCCACAGACTCTCTCTGTCCTCCACAGACTCTCTGTCCTCCATAGACTCTCTGTCCTCCATAGACTCTGTGTCCTCCATAGACTCTCTGTCCTCCATAGACTCTGTGTCCTCCACAGACTCTCTGTCCTCCATAGACTCTCTGTCCTCCATAGACTCTGTGTCCTCCACAGACTCTCTGTCCTCCATAGACTCTCTGTCCTCCACAGACTCTGTGTCCTCCATAGACTCTCTGTCCTCCATAGACTCTCTGTCCTCCATAGACTCTGTGTCCTCCATAGACTCTGTGTCCTCCACAGACTCTCTCTGTCCTCCACAGACTCTCTGTCCTCCATAGACTCTGTGTCCTCCATAGACTCTGTGTCCTCCTTAGACTCTCTGTCCTCCATAGACTCTGTGTCCTCCACAGACTCTCTGTCCTCCATAGACTCTGTGTCCTCCACAGACTCTCTCTGTCCTCCACAGACTCTCTGTCCTCCATAGACTCTGTGTCCTCCATAGACTCTCTGTCCTCCATAGACTCTCTGTCCTCCATAGACTCTCTGATCTCCATAGACTCTCTGTCCTCCATAGACTCTGTGTCCTCCATAGACTCTGTGTCCTCCATAGACTCTCTGTCCTCCATAGACTCTCTGATCTCCATAGACTCTCTGTCCTCCATAGACTCTCTGTCCTCCATAGACTCTGTGTCCTCCACAGACTCTCTCTGTCCTCCATAGACTCTCTGTCCTCCATAGACTCTGTGTCCTCCATAGACTCTGTGTCCTCCATAGACTCTCTGTCCTCCATAGACTCTGTGTCCTCCATAGACTCTCTGTCCTCCATAGACTCTCTGTCCTCCATAGACTCTCTGTCCTCCATAGACTCTCTGTCCTCCATAGACTCTGTGTCCTCCATAGACTCTCTGTCCTCCATAGACTCTCTGTCCTCCATAGACTCTGTGTCCTCCATAGACTCTCTGTCCTCCATAGACTCTGTGTCCTCCATAGACTCTCTGTCCTCCATAGACTCTCTGTCCTCCACAGACTCTGTGTCCTCCATAGACTCTCTCTGTGTCCTCCATAGACTCTGTGTCCTCCACAGACTCTGTGTCCTCCACAGACTCTCTGTCCTCCACAGACTCTCTGTCCTCCACAGACTCTCTGTCCACAGACTCTCTGTCCTCCATAGACTCTGTGTCCTCCACAGACTCTCTGTCCTCCTTAGACTCTCTGTCCTCCATAGACTCTGTGTCCTCCACATACTCTGTGTCCTCCATAGACTCTGTGTCCTCCATAGACTCACTGTCCTTCTGGCTATACCTTCCTCCCTGGGATGATGTCCTGAGGTCAACCTGTTTACATTTTGGTGTGGAGAGCTGAACTTTCCAGTCGTCACTGTTGTCCGCCCCTCTAAAACAGCTTTTCCTCAATTTGCATCTCTCCTCTTGCGTTTCTACCGGTCTCCTCTGTTGACCCCCTCTTGGAGGGGCCAGCTTCACACTGCAGGCACGGCCTTAGCAGCCTTGCAGTTTCTTCTGCCTGCATGTGAGCACTTCTCATTTCCTTCTGGGTCTTGCTGCCTGTTGTGGACTCTGTAACGGCCTGTTGAATGTTTACCATTTTTGTTTATATCCATTTTTAATTAATTTCTTTCCTAGCCTAATTACAGTTTCTCCTCCCTCCCTCCCCTCCTTACAATCTCTCCCCCTGTCCTCTCCTCTTTCCCCCATCCACTTTTTCCCTTTTCTCTTCAGAAAAGTGCTGGTCTCCCATGTATATCCGTCAGCCATGGCATATCAACATGCAGTAAGACTAGGCACCTCCTCTCCTATTAAGGCTGTACGAGGCAACCCGGTAGGACGAAAGGGTCCTTAAAGCAGGTAACAGAGTCAAAGACAGCCCCTGCTCCCTCTGTTAGGAGTCCACAAGGAGACCAAGCTACACAGCTGTAACACATGTGCAGAGGGCCTAGGTCAGTCCCACACAAGTTCTCTGGTTGCCCTATGTTCAGTTTCGGTCTCTGTGAGCCCCTAGGAGCCCAGGTTAGTTGATTGTGTGTGTTTTCTTGTGGTGTTCTTGGCCCTTTGTCTCCCATAATCCTTCTTCTCCCTCTTCCTCAGGTTCCCTGAGGTCCACCTAATGTTTGACTGTTGATCTCTGAATCTGTTTCCATCAGTTGCTGGGTGAAGCCTCTCTAATAGCAACTGGGCTAGTCATGACCTCTGAGTATAGCAGAATGCCATTAGGAATCATTTCACTGGCTTTTTCTTCTTTGTCAATTGTGTTTAGTTCTATCCTAGGTCTCTGGGGTGTCCAGCCTCTGGGTCCTGGCCCTCCAGACAGTGTCGGGGTGGGCTCCCTCTCATAGTATGGGTCTCAAGCTGGACCAGTCATTGGTTGGCTATTCCCATAATTTTTGTGCCATTTTTGTTTCAGAATATCTTGTAGGCAGGGCAAATTGTAGGTCAGAGTTTATGTGGCTGGGTTGGGGTCCCAGTATTTCCACAGGAGATGACTGGTTCAGGCTCTGTGTCCCCCATTACCAGGAGTCTTAGCTTCTGGGTCTGAATGTCACATTTTCTTGGCTCTGCACTTGTGTCTTGCCAGCTCCTCAGGCTGTAAGGGCTGAAGTGACTGGAGCTGCTCACCTGGCAGTAGTCAGCAGCAGCTGTGGCAGTGACAGACTGGTAGGAAAGGAAGCCTTTGTCCTGGCTCTTTTCGTGGATGCCATGTGCATCAGTTCCTTCCAGTTACCCTGAATCTTTTCTAGACTAGCTTTTCTCCACTAGATGTTGAAGGCAGCCTGGCCCACCTTTCAGGATTTTCCTGTCTGTTACCCTCTCTAGGAAGGAGGCAACTGGACAGTATTCAAGTCAGAATCCCAGGAACCCTGTTTGCAGATTCGGTCTTCAGGAAGCCCTGGTTTCCAGAATGCTGAGCTCTTTCTTCTCAGTGCAGCAGGGGCGGGGTGACTAGAGCTCCTTAGCTCTTTGCTCTCTGAAGCCATCTTTGTGTTGTGCCTAATGATCTGTGGTAACAGTCCCATCATGGGGCCAAGTGCCCAACTCTTCTCTCCTGATGCCTCCAGAAAGTCTTTGCTTTATAGAGCACAGTTCTGCCACATGTGCCTGAATACAGATAGGGAGAAGAGAGAACTACCTTATTTTGCAAGTGAATATTTGTGCCTTTTTTTTTTTTTTTTTTTTTTTTTTTTTTGCATGCAGGTTGCCCATGAACTACTAGGTTTCCATGCTTCTGTAAATTAAATAGGAATTCAGTCGAAACTACCACATACTGGGATTAGAATGTGTTGCTCAAGGTATCTCCTTTATGCAGATCTTCCTGTGAGGAGCAGAGTTTTCCTTCCCCCACAGTCTCTCCTTGGCTGGTTGTAGACTTTTTGTTATTCATCATTTGTTAGTGTGTGTTTGTAGAGAAGCCCACCCCTTGTGGTGGGAGGGGTAGCACCGGTCAGTCAAGGTTTGAGGCATTCAAGATGTATCTCAGAGTGCACAGCCCACTGGGTACTTCCCACAACCAGCAGGCTTTGTGGGGGGCGGGGGACGGACCATTTTCTCTCAATTTGTGTCCTCAGGCCAGTGGTGGTACCCCCTTTCACATCTGTGTTAAATTCTTAGTGGATCTTACTGAGAGGATGGGAGAGAGAACCATGGGAAGAGGGCTTCTAAGAAGAGATTTAGATGTGGAACTCACTTAGAGATGTGTGCTCTTCTGTGGGCATCATGGTGTGGTCAGTACTGTGAACAACAGTGCTCAGGTTGTATCTTAATTGGGGTGTGCAGATTCTCCAGTTATTGGAAGTCTGAGAATGGTGGAACTCTGATGGATTTATTTTATTTTACATGTTCATGTGTGTGTCTGTGAATATCTGCCACATGTGTGTGGGTGTCCTCAGAGATTAGAAGAGGACCTTGGATCCTCTGGAGCTGAAGTTACATGCAATTATGAACTACCAAGGTAGGTGCTGGGAATCGAACTCCAGTCTTCTGAAAGAGCAGCATGTGTTCTTAACTGCTGAGCCATCTCTCCAGCCCCAACTATCTTGCTTTAATAGCATTTTTATTTTTAGGAATTAGAGTGTATTGTGTATGTTCATACTGTCCCTGTGTGTGTGGTGTGTAGTATGTGTGTGTTCTTTTCACACATGTACTCTGTGTGTGTGTGTGTGTGTGTGTGTGTGTGTGTGTGTGTGTGTTCGTTCATGTTCTACCTTGGCTGACATCATCCTTGCTGTTACTCATGTAGCAGTGACCTCACAGTCAGTAGAGGGCACCATTGGCCTGGCTCTGTGACCTTGCCTGTGACCCATCACAGGGTCCCTTCCATCGTGTGTTCTAGTGAACCCATCTTTACTGCTGCTCTGAATGGCCACACGTCATTCCTGAAACCTTTTCTTCTGAACTTTCTCAAAATGTGCTCTGAGTCTCAGACCTTGCCTGGAAGACATGTCTCAGACTTGGATTGACTCCCGGCATCTGTGCCTCATGGGGTGGGCACAGGGTCTGTAGAGAATTTAGTTCCTGCCTCCTAAACCACGGGGATTCACAGATGGGTCCTCGGGGCTAGGGGACCAGTAGTACTTGGGATGGTTAGAATATGGTGGGTGACTGGCCAGCACCTGGAGTGTGGGTCACCCCCACCCTCTCGGTCACCATGTGCACACCTTACTCGTGTAGTTTCCGGTGATGGTAGCAGGAGCTTCTAAAATGTAGGTACAGGACTGGGGTGGGGGGGGGCTGCAGAGGGGGCGCCAGATCCACAGGGTAGATGTGGTATTCTTTCTCTAGTGTCAACTGTGTTGATTTTAAGCAATGAAAGGATTATTTATAGTGTAAAATGAATTTAGATATGTTAGCAAGCAGAGTGCGGAATTCACAGGAGTCTCATGAATAAAACTCCAGACTACCGAGGACCCCTCAGATCTGCCATGCAAACACTTAACAGTTTGTACAGGACACAGCCCTGTTGGACGCCATGTTCTTCCTTTCTGTTGGTGAGCTCCAGAGAACGGGGGCAGCTGCTCTGTTCTGGATAGGATGGGGAGGTGGGGACCACACAGGTGTGAACAGGAAGATTTGCTATGAGACTAGACTTCCCTGGGCCTCCCCAGGTCTGGGAGTCCCAGGTCCCTTGCATCTCAGGGTGCCAGAGTTGTCATAAGAGTGCTCCTCCCTCAGGCCTGCCTCTGTGTGGGCCTCGCTAATGGGACGATCCCCGCTTGGCCTCCTGGAGCAGGCATAGTAACAGCTGGCTGACAGAATCTGCCCCAGTGTCTGGGTACTCTGAGGACCACATGTGACCAGGTGTCCAGGGCTTTGAACCCACAAGGTCTTCTGGTGGAGCAGACTCATCTACCAGAGACAGGGGTGTGCTGATGGAGGTGATTCTCATCTATGAAATCATACGATGAGCTGGCTTTTGTTGCCAGTAACAGTGTATTAATTACCTTTCTTGCCATTGTGACCAGATATCTAAAAGAAATTTAAGGGAGATAGGATTTATTTTAATTTGTGGTGTGAGAGGGCTCAGTCCATCATGGAGCCGAAGGTATGGCGGCAGGAGCATATGTCCTCTTGCTCCCACGGTGACACACCACACAGTGGTGAGCTTGTGCTGGAAGTGGGTCCTGGGCCAGAAGCAGAGCCTCACTGTAGCTCTCCAAGCTCGCCCTGTGACCCTAGGTCTAACAGCTAGGGCTCACATCAGTAGATTCCACAGCCTTGTAAAATAGATATACCAGCTAGAGACTAATTGGTCAGACACAGAATCCTCCTAGAGACATTTCACACTCAGAATACAACAAGCAGTGTGTGGTGTGGTGTGGTCAGTACTCAGAATGTGAGTGAATCAGCCAGCGTGAGTAGATTGGTGTACTGTGGGTGATTGGACCTGGGGCAGGCATGTCGCAGGAGGGTCCAGTAGGGGCTGCCTGCTCCGGGCTGAAACCCCAGGAAGGCAGCTGTGATGTTGGACTTGCCTGAGTCCACTGTTCTGAAGATGAACCTTTTAAACACACACAGTCAGCAGAATGTTCCTGAAATGATGTCCCATTTTGTCTCTGTTCCGCAAAGATAAAGATGAAGCTGGAGTTGGTCTTCAGAGGCACCTGCTCTGTTCCGTTTTCAGCTGGTGGTAACCATGTTCTCAAAGGCAGCAACCAGTTATAAGACCGGTCCAGGCTAGAAGGGCTAGACAACCATACCATTTTACATATCAGCATAGCTCTGGGGTGGGTCCTTACTGCCTTTGTACGATGGGAAGGAGCATTGTGAATCTTTGCGCTGTTGAGATCACAGGAAGCCTGTCTGCATGGGGTGTTTGATAACCCTGGTGGTGACTGGAGCAGTCTGTTGTATTAGGCAGGTTTTGCTCAGTCCTGGCATTATTTTAACATTGGTGCTATCAACTTAATTTTTGTATTTATGCCCGCTCTCCAAATCTAGTGAGAACTTAAGGTCGCCCTTGCTGAGCACTGTGCACAAACCAGCACTAGGAGAGGAGGACCTCTATCTCAGCACCAGGCATCCAGTGTAGCACTGTACACACTGCCCTGCTCTTCACACAGGGGTAGCCATGTGACCTGTACCGTAACTCCTGTTTTCCAGAGGAAGAACAGATATTATGAGATTTGACTTGGTGTGTCAGAAGGGGTGACAGCCTGAAGCCTGGGCTGCTGCTGTCCCAGGACTGCACCCCGCATCTTCAGTTCTCGGCGCACACCCCTAGCGCCCCTGCCTTGCTAGGATAAACGGAACGTAATTGTGGAGGAGACGGTGAGCTGAGTCTGTGCCATGGGTGTGGGATCATGTGAGGGTGAGGGTGGAGCTGAAGTGCCCAGGTAAGAGAGAGGAGGATACACAGTCCCAGTACAGGGCTCCCGAGCATGTGGTCCAGTGTGGCAGGCAGATGTGGCTGGCAGCAGTGCCAGTTGTTGCTGTGGTTTGAATGCTAGATCTTCTCGTGATGTGGGGGCCACTGTCCACTCTGTGGGTTGGAGGCTATGAGACAGTTTTTCAGAGCCACTGCTATCCTATCCACGAAACATAGATTCTCGCAGTGTCAGGAAGGGAAGTTGTATGTATGTCTCCTGTGGTTCAGCATGCAGCTCTTCAGAGGAACATAGAGAGACATCCCAGGGCTGTCCTGCTTGACTCTCCCTGGCTTAGTTTTTTTATCTGTGGCTTGCTGAAGCAAGGTGGTCCATGATACCCCACTGGCCCAGTAGCCTAACTGCTCTGATTATAGTAATGGCTGCATCTATGGGTCAGGGCACAACTCTCTGTTAAAAGCCACCATTTCTCATCTATCTCTGTGCCATATTAGAAAAGAATTACGTTTTTGATTTTAAATGATTGCTTGGTGAAAATGAGCGACGAGAAGGGTTTCCTGGGAAGAGAGCATCTTAAGGCTTCTCTTTATAAAACCAGAATGCTGAGATGAAATGATCGAGAGTCCTTTGAGAACGGCACCCGAGAGAGGCAGGGAGAACAATTAGAGTCCATGAGGATCACTGTCGAGGGGATGCTAATTAAATGTGGGACCAGAGGATGCATGGCTGCACGCAGGGCCCTGCTGCATATCTCTGAAGCTCACTGGCTTCCATCTTTGCTTACTTCCCTTCCTGCTTGCTGAGTAGATACTAAGACTGAATACTGACTTTGTTTTAAGGTAATGCATACTTGGAAAAGTCAGGGCTAGCTTTTCTCATGATCTTGGGCCAAGAACGAACTCTTTGAAAAAGAGAGAGAGATCAAAAGCTCACTGCTAAGGACCTGTCACTTTGGGGACCCTTGGGGGCTCTTCACAGGCTGGGGCTCCCAGGCACCCTTCATATTAGTCTGTTGGTGACAGGCTTCTTTTCAGAACCTCTGCCTTACTCAGATGTTGAATGTGAAAGTGTCTCAATACTCCCAGACCTTGTCTGAAATTTCATACTAATTTTCACACTAGAATATGTTTTGAAATGAGACATTTTGTATTTAAGTTTAAACTTAAATGCAGCCTGTTACTTAATGGCATGAGGACATCATGAGGACATTCTGAGAATTGTGTGGTTAGGTGATTTTTGTCATGGCATCATAGAGAGTGCTTACACACTATTGTGCTGTGCTTACACACCAAATACAGAACAACATGAGGTTAGATCTAGCCCAAGAGAAAATGATGTAATCAAGAGACCTGGTGCACACGAAATGGGCAGCGCAACTCCCCACTGACATGATAGGTGGTTTTACATTATGTCTTTTTCTTCTGTAAAAGTTGACCACAGTCTAGTGTGGTAAATTCATAACCCAGTAACAGTTTACTCTCACAGTAGTGTGTAGTTGTGTGTGGCATGCTTGCACAAACCAGCACCACTGCTCACATCAGTAACGTGTTGTGCTGTGACAGTGTTAGGTGATGGAGACTGTGAGCAGCTCTCTTAATGTGCAGCCTGTTGCTGACTGAATCATCACGAATTGCATTGCCTAATCTTATGGGTTTTAGTTTTTTTGTGATAAGTTGAGCTGTTTCCTCTGGAACAGCTGTGTGCTGAAGATGACTGCCCTGGGAGGCAAAAGCCTAGCTGGGTGGGTAGTTAAATGTGTTCATTTTGTGAACATTGGAAGGTGCTGTTCTTGGTTCTTTTGGTTTGGAGTTTCTGTAGAAACGTTGTGTCAACTCACTTGGGTTCCAGTGATTGTGATTTTGGGAAATAGTTATTATGTTAATTTGATGATGCTTCCTTTTCGGTATAGATATCCTAAATTTTATTCTCCTTAAAATTTCATTACTATCTGTTCTCATCAATAGTGATAAACATAGGATAGTTAGTCTTTTTTTTAAGATTTATTTATTTATTTATTTATTTATTTATTTATTTATTTATTATATATACAATGTTCTGTCTGTGTGCATTTCTGCAGGCCAGAGTGATTGTGAGCCACCATGTGGATGCTGGGAATTGAACTCAGGACCTCTGGAAGAGCAGCCAGTACTCTTATCCTCTGAGCCATCTCTCCAGCTCCAGGATAGATAGTCTTGTAAAGACATAAACTCTCCCCATTTCTAGCTCATGTCCAAGTCTCTTGATGTATGTGGACAGGGAGTAGGGGTGCCGAAGGCCTGTCTAAAGGTCTCTGTGGCCCCACCCAGAGTGGACAGCATTCCCTCGTGAATGTAAGAAGACCACAGAGTGACCTGACTGAAGCTGCTTTGAGAGTCCTAGAGAATGAGCAGGGGTGTCTGTGGTGGTATTGTGTTCCCCAAAATATTGTGTACCCTAATAAATTTATCTGGGGTCAGAGAACAGACAGCCACTAGATACAGAGGCTAGAAAATGGTGGCACTCATGCCTTTAATCCTAGCATTCCAGAGACGGAAATTCCTCTGGATCTCTGTGAGTTCAAGGCCACATTGGAAACAGCCAGACATGGTGACTCACGCCTTTAATCCAGGGAGTGGTGGCAAAAAACAGGAAGATATATATGGTGTGAAGACCAGAAACTAGAAGCATTTGGCTGGTTAAGCTTTCAGGCTTTCGAGCAGCAGTTTAGCTGAGATTCATTCTGGATGAGGACTCAGAGGCTTCCAGTCTGAGCAAACAGGATCAGCTGAGGAACTGGCAAGGTGAGGAAGCTGTGGCTTGTTCTGCTTCTCTGATCTTCCAGCATTCACCCCAATACCTGGCCTCAGGTTTGATTTTATTAATAAGACTCTTTAAGATTCATGCTACAGGTGTCAGGATACTTGGGGTTCAGCTCACTGCCACTTGGACAGGTCACTTAATATTTTTGGCTTTCATCATTTCCATCATCCATTTTTCATACACATCCGTATTTTATACACAAGGAAGGCTCACGGTGACAGTGAGAACGGTGATGGCAACAAAGGGCACAGTGGTGCTTCCAGTGCTGCAGTGTCAGACCTGCAGACAAGGGCGTTATCCAGACAGAAGCCATGACTTACTGCTGAACGCCTGCCTTCTGAAAAGGACTCGTGTGTGTGTGTGTGTGTGTGTGTGTGTGTGTGTGTGATGCTCACATGCATGGAAATCAGGACAAGTACGTGGGTCCCTGGATTCAAATCAGGTCGTCAGGCTTGGTGACAAGTACCTTAGTTGAGACATCTTGTTGGCTCTGTTCTTTGGTTTTGATGGTGCTGTGGATAGAACCCAGGGCCTTGTGTGTGCTCAGTGACCACTCTTCCACTGAGCTACATGTCTAGCCAATGGATTGTTTTTCTTTTGGAACAGTGTTGATTAGTCGAGGAGGCTGGCCTCAAATGGGCAATCCCCCTGCCTCTGCCTCCTGAGTGCTAGCATTACATACATGCGCCTTGCCTGGCTGCTGCTGTGTTTTCATTTCCATTTTCTCACTGAAGAATCACTAGTGACTTGCAAGTGAGCAGCACAAGACAGTGGTGTGCAGCTTGGCTCTAGAGCATGCATCTGCAGTCAGGAGGCCAGTGCTGATTATAGTTGTATGTGCTGGAATCTTGAATACAGAAATCCTGAGTGCTACCGCAGCCTTCAGTTCCCACTGGAAAAGGCTGTGTAGCAGGAGTAGAAAGCCCCCTCTGAGGAAGGGACTATTGTGGTTGCATCATGTTAGACAAAACAGGCATCTGGAGACCTGGTTTCTATGAGCTTGTTCCCAGAAGTTCCTGTGCATATGAAAAGAGTATTGGGATTGGGATCCTAATCTCCCTGGTTGAAAAATGTGTGAGAGTGTGTGCTTTGGAAGAGGACCAGGCCCTGAAGGAAAGCACAGTTCCCGTCGTGTGAGACTCGGATTAGAGCTGTTCGTGTGTGTCAGCTAGGTCTCATGGCTCACCCTCGGGTCACTGCCCACTGCACTCACTACAACACTCAGCATCACGTTTCCAGTTCACACGATAGACCATTGTCTTCACACCCTCCCACTGTTGGGGATGCAGATGGTGTGAAGACCTGGAGACAGTTCCCACTTGCTTTATGCTTTTTTGACAGTCCGACTCAAGAAGGTTCAGTGTGCAGTGTTGCTCTGTGTGTGCTTGTGTATGTCATGTCATGAAGAGAGGCCCGTCTGTCCTCTGAGGGTGGAACCTGTTTGTCATGGTGACAGTTGCTGCAGAGCTGTCTGATGGTCGCCAGGCTTTACCTTTGTGCCTTGTCTTCAGGAGCGCCCTGTTGCAGTGTGTCACTGCTTTATCCCAGAGAACTTACGTTTTACACAAATGTGGGACTTGATTACATGTGTGACTGATGTCATGTTCTGCAGTGTTCTCATTTCTGTAATTAAGTCCTTCTAAACATGTAATTAAATATCTTCTAAAAATTAATTTTATTATTTTTCCAGAGCAGTATTTTTTGGATTTTGGCCCTTCCAAATTTGCTGTTTCAGGAGAACAGCATTTGGCATAATGGCACAGGCCTTTGTGAGGCTTCGAGGATGTTTCTTCTGGGATGTACATTTTGTAAATACATGTTGTATTTCTTACTGTGTTTTGTCCTGTGAAATTGAACTGTAATTGTCGCTTTATATGTTGTTCGTAGTAACTTTTACATATTGGAGTTAGAGGTTATAAGTTCAAAGGCCTTAAACACGTGTCTTCTTTATATCTTTAAAATAGAATGAAGTCCTAGAGACCCAAGGACTGTGTTGCTGGCTCAGTCCTGAGAGTCTTAATTCTTGTCTTTTTGGGTGTCCACCTTGTCATCCATGTATCATGGTGAACTCAGCTGTCCTCCTGAGTGTGATCTACAAGCTTGAGGGTGAGGGTGTGACATGAGACCTGAATCTTTCAAATAACAGGCAGGGAGACTTGGGGCTGCCAACATCAGCTTGAGTGCTACTGTTTATTGCTGCTTGGTTGTGGGTGGGTAGGACTTGGCTGCACTTGCTAAGCCCTTGCATCTTGGGGCAGTGGATATTGACTCAGAGCACAGAAGTGTTCCCATCAGCCTCTTATGTGAGGCCAAGCCCTGGATAGTTCCTACACTCCTCACAAAGGCCTCTGGGTCCTGTTTGCATCATTTCTCTGTCCTCATTGACTTTCGACTGCACCTCCAAATTCAGAATCATCTGGATGTGTAATTAATGTGCTGTTTACTGCTCCTTCCAGATCACTAATGAAGATGTTAAATAAGGCCTGGTCCCAATGCACCCTGGATGCTCCTCAAAGCTCGGTGTTCCGCCATTTATCAGTGTGCTTTGTTTATAGTCCTTCCTCCTGGTCTCAGCCCATGGGGGTGCTTGGATGAAACCCAATCTGAATTAATTTTTCCAGTAAGACCATAAAAAACACTATGCCAGTTTCCTCCCTCAGCTCCAGATGGGTCATTTGCTGTGCTTGCCCACAGCCTGGTGCTTGTTCTGTGTCCTTGGCCCTCACCTCTCCCAAAGCATCTGCAGTGCTGCTTTGGAGATGCAGAGAAGGAGTATGCAGTTTCCCTGGCTTTTCAGGGCCTGGACTCTGCATTAGGAAGGCAGCCTTGAGGCGGTGGTTCCTTGTCCCAAATACTGTGTACCCTTCACACAGGTGCAAGACTGCTGGTCCACTCTGCTGAACAACAACTCCATATGGCTGGGGTTTAAACCACAGAATTTACTCCCAGATGGGCCTCAGGTGGGAAGTCAAGAGGAAGGCCTAGCCGTTTGTGTCTCCCAAGGCCTCTGTATTGTGTGTTCAGTGGCCTTGCCTCTGTGTGCTCTTCTGTGTGTCTTCTGTAAGGACACCAATCATGTCAGGTCACAGCCCTACCCTTGTGGCCTCATTTAACCTTAATTCTTCCCTAGAAGCCTGTCTCCATACATGGTCACCTGGGACTTGGGGCTTTAACATATGCACATCTTTAACAGCCATGATGTCTTTTTTATTAGTTTATTTATGGGGAGGTTTGGGAAGGGCCTTCTGTCACCATTAGGTTCTCACACCAGCTGTGAGGCAGCCTGCTTGTCATCACTTCGTGCATTCCTGGTGTTCCGTGAGCCATTCCCTGTGCAGAGCACACATGGCCCCCAGCTTGCATACACTCTGCTTTGTGTTTTTGATTAGAAGTGACACCCTGCAGGCCACACTCTGTTTTACTGGGGGCATTTTGAGCTGCTCACTATTGGGCCTGCCTTGATATGTATGGCAAGATGCTGTGACCTGAGGAGGTGAAGCCTAGATCAGGTGGATTCCGGAGTGAAGGGGCCTGGCTGAGCAGCCGGTGTCTGATGTGCAGTCTGCTCTGGGGTCTTTGGCTTGAAGTTATTTCTGTAATAACTCTTGAGGGAGGAAACAATAATTAAAAGACTTCTTTGTTAAAAGGAAATCCCAATTAAGACAAAGATACTTGAAATTAAAGAGCAGTTAGCTTGAGGAAGGGGTCTCTGCTCATGAACCATGCACATTCGATCCAGAACATCAGACATTGCAAGAAGATGGGATATACTCTGAGGATCATGTTGCTTGGGCTCTTCTGCATAAAGGGCATAGAGTTCACGAACACAGACCCGGGTGGTAAGGGTCACTACTCTTAATGCAAAGAGAGACCTCATAATACCAAAGGGGCAAGTGTTGCTGGTAAAACACTGCATGCTGATTCTGGGGTTTTGTTTATTTGCTTATTTTATTTTATCTTTTTTTTTGAGACAAGGTCTTCTTGGTAGTCCAGGGTGACCTGGAACAGAATTCACTAGTGTAGCCCTGGCTGATGCCTGGCTGGTCTCAAACTCAGGATCTTCTTGCCTCAGCCTCTTGAGGGCTAGGATTACAGTTGTATAAGTACAAAAAGAAAAACCCCCACAGCACTAAAGGTGGCTCTAAACTTTAAAAAAATTAAAAAGGGACACACTAAAAAATAACAGTAGAAATTCTAGTAGAATAAATACAGACTCCAGTACCATAATTGATAGTTATCCAATGTTATGTTCTATACATGAGTTTATGTGCTGTAATGTTATAGACTGGCATTTCAGTGGCTTCATTCACACTAGTACCACTGCAAATGTGGAATGCATTTCGTTGTGATGTTATGTGTATATGTTTATGGAACTCTGTCAAAATCAATGTATCAGAGTAATTATGATGGTCATGTATGTGACATGATTGTATGTTCAATCATTGTGGTCATTGTGCTTGGCCTCATAGTAATTTTAGTTTGAAGTGTATAACTTAAGTGTGCATGGAGGCTGTATTCCAGTTCTAAGGGGAAAGGCTTCCTCAGTGGAAGTGTACAGCTCTGCTCCAGCAGGGAAGACTTCCCCAAGTGTTACAGCTCTGTAGTTGGGACCCAAGTTATAAAGTCACCCCACACAACAAACCTCACCAAAGATATTTATTGGAAGGGAAGAACCCAGGAAGGTGGCTGCCTCTGCTTGTGCAAAGAAACAGTAGAGAATTGAGCAGAAGGCAGTGTTTATATAGCATTTCTTGAGGGTGGAGCTTTGCAGGGTGGGGATTGGTGAGTTTTCAAGTTCTGAGCTTGGGCTTTGTACTCTGTAGGTTGGGGGCTGGGTAATTAAAGTGTTCTGTGGGTGGAGCCTGGTGGTTGGAGGTCCTCAGGGGTAGGGCCCTGGCTACTTGGATACCTCGAGGGGCTTACATAAGTCAGCTTTGTCCTCTGGTCTTCCTGGAGAAAGTGGTAAATGGAAGGTGAGGAGGTTGTTCTGCTGCGTAGGACCTGGGATGGTGGATTGCTGTGTGCCCTGTGCTACCGTGGTGTGCAAAGCATCCACAAACATGCTGGTGTGGAAGGGGAGAGATGGTGGGGGTATTGGTGATGGGCTGAGTGGGAGTAATGGTAGTGATGATGCACAGTGGAAATGAGGGGCAAGATGGTGAGGATTGGGTGGAGTCATAGTGGTGATGATGGTGGGGATGTTAGGAGAATGGTGGTGGCTGGGATGCCAGTGATGGTGAGAGTAATGGTGTTTATGGGCTTTATTGCTGTGAAGAGACACCGTGACCTCACAACTCTTAGAAAGAAAACATTTCATTGGGGCTGGCTTCCAGTTCAGAGGTTTAGTCCATTATCATTATAGTGGGAAGCATGGTGGTGTGTAGGCAGACATGGTGCTGGAGAGGTAGCTGAGAGTTCTGTATCTGGAGTTAGACATAGGCAGCAGGAAGTGACTGTGACACACTAGGCCTAAGCTTCTGAGACCTCCAACAAGGCCACACCTCCTAATAGTGCCACTCCCTATGGGCCTGTGGGGTCATTCTCATTCACAGTAGGGATGGTGATGGCAAGGACAGTGGTAGAGACAGTGGAAGGTGATAGTGGATGGAGTTAGGGTGTGAGGATGGTGGAGGTGTATACGTACCTGTCCATATGGTCTGTGTCATACAGCTGGAAGTGCTATGGGACATGGCTGGGCAACTTGCCAGAGAGATACGTGAATGACAGACTTTGCTGTTGGGCCTGTGGATAGAAGGAGGTTGACTGGCAGTTTGGTGAGTACCTCAGGCTGGGCATCCAGGGCATTGTAAGGCCGGGTACTTTGAAGGAAGCTAGGGCAGGCAATGCAGGGTTGGAGACTTTCACAGTGTGAGAGTGGGCATGATTAGGTGACCCAGGGCAGGTAGTGTGGGTGTGGGAGGCCATCCCAGTGACCTCATCAGAACCCAGACCCAGGCCTTTGGGATCAGGCCCGTGTTTCCAGGGGACTGGTGAAGGATAGGGAAGGTTCAGGAAGAGAAACAGTTGCAGGCACAAGACAATCAAGGCTGGCAAGGCCCCAGTCTGAACTCCTCCTCAGGCCCTTCTGCCTATCACTCTGGACCCTTATCTCAGCACACACAGTAGCAGGAGTAGAATAGACAATACTATGAGGCTGGGGACCTCAACCACTGGACTTCAGGAAGACTAAAAGCTGGATCTATCCTTACAATTAGCAGCTGCTCCCTATGGAGAACTGTGGCAGCCGGTTGGTAAATTAGAAGCTTTAAAGTCTGCTTTGTAAATGACGACTTGCTGAGCTCCATCCATGGCTACAGAAGGGCAGCAAGTGGCAGCAGATATGAATGATGCCAGCATCCATCTCCTGCCTTATGCTTGGGCAAGAGCATCCCACATAAGGACCAGCATGAATTTTTCAGCAGAGGAAGGTGAAAGAAATGTCAGGAAGAACGTAGATCATGTCAGCACTGCATCCTCAGGAAATGAGAAGCATAGGGGCTGACAGCGCACAGTGCAGATGAAATACTCGCTGTGTCCGGTGCTCCTGCTGGCGCCTCCTGGGAAGGCGGGGAGTGGGGGGAGTGGTTGTGTGCACCAGGGATAGGCAGGGTGCCCTCCTATAGCAGGGGTAGCAGGGAGCTGGGAATGGGGACCACTCAAGCTCTTGCTGTGGCGCCTGGGAATTAAGACCCCAGGTTTATGCAGACTAGCCAGGCCCGCCCTTCCTCGTCTCCCTACCCCAACAGGAGCACATTTTCTCCCATTTCCCTCCAAGGCCTCAGCTTGGCCCCTTGGCACCCTCCTGAAGAGTTGCAAGTCAAGCCCTACAAGACTCAGGTTAGATCAGTGGGATCAAGCTAGAGTCCCTGGTGCATATCAGAGTTGATGAGAAGAGGCTGGTAAATAGGAGCTTTTACTCTGGCCTGTTGACTATCTCTGTATACCAGCAAGTGTAGCTTAGCCTCATTCATCTATGGTGGATGGCTCCATGCACTCAGGGTTCTGGCCTGTGAGGACCACACCATCCCTCCCTCTGTAACATGCCCCCAACCCCTTCCCTTCATCACCTTCCTCCATAGAGCTCCACAGTTCTTGGGCTCATATTTATGTTGTCCTGAAAAAAAAATATATCAATATAAAGCGTAAATCCACGGGCTCTAAATATGTGTGAGGTTAACGGCAGCTGGAACGCTCTTGCATTGCAGTCACAGGAAGGAGCTGGTCACAGGCCGAGTCCCTGCTGTGCCCCCCCTCTCCCCCTCCTGCTCCCGCCTCTGGGCTGTCACGTCTGTCTTTCCACTTCCTTTCACATCACTTCCCTTTCACTGTGCGCTGGTACTGCCACATTGGAATGTCAGTAGGCCAGCCAGTGTGAAGCCCTGGCCTCCTTTGAATGGTTAGGGAAGACAGGCAGCAGACAGCTGTCCACCAGAGTGACCTTGGTGCAGGGCCGTGGTGGTGCTGGAGGGTGGCGGGAAGGATTAGTCAGGATGGCTACTCAGAGAAGGCCAAAGGTTGACCCCAAGCCAAGGCCTGAGAATCCCGCTAGTGGCCATCATGATGAGCACAGCCTTCCTTGTGTTGTCACCATCTTCAGGATTGACTTCCAGGGAGCTGGTAAGTGGAGTGGGACTGTGAAGAGAGGGCTGGTGCCAGTAGGAAGGTGGATGGTGTGATGACACTGGTGTTGAATTTGGAGCAGCACTGGGCACCTTTGCTGCTCGAAGCTGTGAAGCCTGCAGGTCACCTTGCATAGCATGCGCAGCTCACTGTATGACTGACCTGGCAGACATTCTTCTACAAACAACTCAGAAAGACTCAAAAATTCAGTTTCAAATTTTGCCTTTGGCTTTTCAAGTCAACTCTCCATTTGCTTTAGGGTGGCCTTGTGTGTGCTTTGCCACTATCATAAACGTTAGCAGGGCCTGTGATCTTCCCACTAGGCACTGCCAGTGATGCCCTCGTCACACTAGAGCTGCAAGTTCAGGAAGTTGTTTCTCTTGCTCTGTGCCGAGAGGCTTTCAAATGGCTTGGAAACCTCAGGCCACCGAGGGAGTATTCTATACGCAGTGTCTCGAGTTCATTACCCTCTGGAGATTTTGCTGCAGTTGTGCAGACTCAGGAGCCCCATTAAAAACTGCTCTAGACTCTGCCTCACTGCATCTGCAGCCTCCCCTCCCCAAGCCTTCCTGTGGTCCTGTCACGTCCTAATTAGCGTGCAGCCCCACCTCCTGGCCTCTTGACCCATTTGTTCTTGTTCCCTTGTGTTCTAATAAAAACACCTGCCACAGCTGAGGCCCAGGGTAGCATAAACAGTGGAGTCAAGTGTGAGAAGACATACAAGATTACCTCCCTCCCTCGGCACTGTGACTGTGTCTGTACTGCGTCTCTTAGTGTGTCACCTGAGCTCACATCTACTCAGTCTGGATTGGAGGAAGAACTCTGAACTGTTAGACCAATGTTGCAAGACCAGGCGTGTCTTCCAAGAGTTGTTTTGTTTCTAACTAACACAATTCTGGTATATTAGGTAGGTGTTAGTCACGGCCCCTTGTCAGACCCCAGCGAGTATCCTCCACTTGGTGATTAGCTTGATCTCCATGGAAAGAGGAAAAGGTCCTCAGGCTTAGTAGCCTGGTTTGGGAGTCCTGTCGTTCATCCAGATCTGTGGCTTGTCCATGGGCAAAGCTGTGTGCTTGTTAATGGAGGAGGACTGGGAAAGGGATGGATGTCTGTTGTCATATACCACAGCTTGCTGAAACTGAGTCTCGAAACCCAGAGGGTATGCCCACACCCCAGATCTTCCTGGACTATCCAAAGCAGACTCAGTGGACCTGGCCTCCCAAGTGAGAGCAGGCCTCAGCTTTCTTTTCCTGGAAGTGACCTCTTCCCAAGGCAGCTTTCATTCCATTTTTCATGGAAATTGGTAGTGGCAAGAAAGAATTTGGATAGGATCACTAGAGCCCATTCAATGTGATCTTCAGAGGGTAGTTAGAATGTGACATGTAGGAGGGTCTCTGATGTTAGTATTTGATGGGAGGCTGGCTGTCCATTGGGCATTTCTAACCTACATGGGACCCTTTCTGCCCATTAAACCCCATTCTGCCCAGAGCCTTGCACTAGACAAGCACTCGTTTGTCCTCTTTCTTTCTGGACCATCTGTAATTGGACTTTCCTTTGGGCTGCCAACTCAAAAATAACAACACAGAGACTTATTAATTATGAAAACTTGGCCTTAGCTTAGGCTTGTCCCATTAGCTTTTATAACTTAACCCATATATTCTTTTATTTAATATACGCTCTACCACGTGGCTTTTATCTCTCTCCCATTTTTGTGTGTCCAACTCATTCCGAGTCTCAATGGCATCTTGCATGCCTCAATTCATCTCCTACTTCCTCTCTCTCCCTGGAAACTTCTCCTATGCCTCCTGCCTAGCTATTGGCCTTTCAGCTTTTTATTACACCGTCACAGCGATACATCTTCACACAGTGCGCAGATCTCCCACAACAACCGTTCTCAGGTCCCAGGAGTGTGGAGGAAGCGTGTGGAAGGCCGTGGCAGTACAAAAATGTTATTGAGGTTAATCCTTGGCAGCTCATGTCGTCAGTCCACAGTGTTGGGTGTGATGAGTCCTCTAAGGTGGCTCTGTGGTGGTGTGAAAGGACATGAAGGGCACATGGGAATGGGTGGTGAGCACTGTGGAGAAAGCCAGTACTTCAGCTAGGCATTGGGTACTATTGGGTTAGAATGCCTTGTCCTCTTTAATGTGGAAAATCAGCTCACTTATTCCAACTCATAATTGTGTTTTCTAGATCAAGCCATTAAAGTGATGTTTATTTTTTGGGGGGGCGGGGACAAAACATTCCCTTCTCTGTCTTAAACATTAGATTTTCAGGAGTACTTGAATCTATTATGACATTGCCATTGTTTCCATCTGCTTTGTGCTGTTGTTTCCAGCAGAATCAGAAAAAGTACAATGTTAGACACCCCTGGATTTAGGTGACAGTTCTAACGAGGGGCTTAATACCCTGGGGGACATTCTTAGCCTCTTTAGGCTAGGCTTAGAATCACTCCATACAGAAAGAAGAGGAATTAGAGGAATGTGAACCAGGGTTGGGCTGCTGTCCTCCACAGCTTGGTCAATGCAGTCGAAGAGCTAGATCTAGAAGGCACAAGATATTTATGTCTACTACGTAAGTTACAGACAATGAACCTTTAATGGAAATGTACAACTGACCAACTGCTTGCTGGACTAGTCTCAGTCACCGGGGTCCTGTGACCCTATGTGCTGGCTTCTTCTTCTTTTTTTCTTCGAGACAGGGTTTCTCTGTGTAAGCTTTGCGCCTGTCCTGGATCTCACTCTGTAGACCAGGCTGGCCTCAAACTCACAGAGATCCGCCTGCCTCTGCCTCCCGAGTGCTGGGATTAAAGGTTTGTACTGCCGCCGCCGCCGCCACCACCACCACTACCACCACCACCACCACCACCACCACCACCCAGCATGTGCTGGCTTCTTGATCAGAGTAGTTCCCAGGTAGACCTACCTGTTGGTAGAGTAACCTTTCCCAGTGTTGCTAGCATGTAGCCAGAAGTGATAAGCCTTGATATAAGATTCCTTTTGCAGGCCAGGAATGGGGCTGCAGGACAATATGGACTGCAGTGCCCAAGTGCAGCCCACAGCCAGCTCAGGGTCAGCAGGAAAGCACTGTGACACTTTTTTCTGCCTGTCTCATGTTGCCTGAGGGCATGTGGCTGTGTCTGACTTACTCTCTTTTCCTTAACCAGTGTGTCTTTGAATGTGATAATTCTGTGTTCTAGAAGGATCATAATCTACAGATTTGTTATACAGATTACAGGAAGAACATAGGTAAGATGCTGGGACCATTCCTCATTCACAGACTCATTGTATCACTCCATGTGTGTTTCAAGTATGTTTCTTGCTAATGGTGGATAGATAGAAAATCTGGTTGCTTTTAAAACTATTATCTTAGGAGCTGTGCATTGCATTTAGATAAAGGATCTTTAAAATATATAGGATCACTTTTATAATGTGGTTTGATCTACATTATAATGCACTCAGCACCTAGTACATCCTAGATGACTTTTGAAACAAACAGCTTAGGAACTGTAGTCAGTGCCTAACACACTGGTATATGGAGGCATTCAGGTAATGTAATGAACTGTGTACTAGTCACATAGTACAGCATCCCATTTTGTACTGGTGTGGATCCTAATTACAAAAACCTGAGCGCTCACCCTCTAAGTGCGTGTAGTGATGCTAGGTGGGGTCCTGGCTCTGCTCTGAGCTCTTGCCCTCTTATGTGCCTGTAGTGATGCTGGGTGGGACCATGACTCTGCTCTGAACTCTCACCCCATCCTGATTGTCTCTACAGTTATTGGTGCTACCAGCTGGTGTATGAACTTTGCTCATCATGTGGGCACTGGCTTTTCAGTGTCCAGCACATGTCCTTGTCACTGCTTAAGATGAAGGCTCTCTCATAAGTGTGAACAGAAGCTGCCTTGCTCATCCCTGGCCCGTAGCTGGTGCAGATAGACAGGTTTCTGTGAGGCTGTGGCAGGAGCACCTGCAACACTTGAGAACACGTGGGATTGCTGTCAGCGGGGTCTGGTGGGCTAAACTTCTCAGCTCTTCCACTCATGACCTTTTCTCATGAGCCTGGCTATACGTGCGTAAGACAGACATACAAATCAAGCATTTGCTGGTATTAAACTACAACTCTATTTGGAAACAATTTTTTGGTATACATCATAATCTTTAATAAATGGTATGCTTTACCATAGCTGGAGAGATGGCTCAGAGGTTAAGAGCACTGACTGCTCTTCCAGAGGTCCTGAGTTCAATTCGCAGTACCCACATGGTGGTTGGGATCTATTGCCCTCTGCTGGCATAAAGGCGTACATACAGATCGAGCACTTACATATAGATATAAAATAAATAAATAAATTTTAAAAAAGAAAGAAAAAGTCCTTATTGGAAAAAGGAGAGTGGCGGGAGATAACGTGCAGAGTCCCACATTCACCTCCTGGCCTCCAGGAGACATACTAGTCCTGCCGCCTCGCCTGACCTCTGCCAGCAGTGTTGGCTCCCTTTTCCTCCGTAAGTAGCTTTACAGTCACCAGGCCGTGAGCTTGGCCACGCCACCACTCAGGTGTACAAAGTCATCTCTCTACTGCTGTTCCGGCCGAGTATTGAACACTGCAGGGCGTGGAGCATCTCAGTTCTTAAGAACTGCGGGTACTCTGATGTGTGCCGAGCAGTGCTGTCACAGGCGGGGATGTGAGTCTGCAGGACTCAGGCTCCTGTGCCCAGATGGTGTGGAATCACAGGGAGGAAGACGTTACTGAGAGATAGATGCAAAGGGGCCTGTTCCGTGCCTCCCCTGTGGCCTGGCTTCAGAAGGGCAGGAAGGGAGGGAAGGGCGGAAGGAGGTCCTTCACTCATAGAGGTGCCTGCCCCGTGAAGTGGAAGTGGGGCCTCGAGGCTCTGCCTATCACATACAGCCCCTGGGATGTCCTCTTCCTCTCTTCCTTTTCTGTTCTCCTTTTTTAGAAGATGTTGGTGTGTGTGTGTGTGTGTGTGTGTGTGTGTGTGTGTACATGCATGTGGGTGGAGGCCAGAGATGTCAGACCCCCTGGAGCTGGAGTTACAGGCAGTTATGAGCCACCTGATGTGGGTACTGGGCCTTGAACTTGGGTCCTCTACAAGACCACTGTTTGCTCTTGACCACTGAGCTATCTTTCCTGCCCCTCCTTTTCTATTTCCCTGCCTCACTGTGAATCCACTTGTATAAGAACATAGTTCAAAATGTTAGATACAAGTTTGGACTTATTTCAGAAATTGTTGGAGATTCTGCCTTAATCCCAAGCTAAAATTCATTGAATGGTTTTTCTTTTTCTTTTTTTTTTTTAATGAAACTCAAATCAGCAATTCAAACACCAGTTTTTTTTTTTTATTTAAATCAAACATTGTAACACTTTAATCCATGCATGCTGAAGAATGGCAGTAGGAAAGTACTAAAAGACCCTGTACCCCCATTTGTAACTATTAAGCTTCTGTAAGAACAGAAAGCTTTGCATGTGGAGTACAGGAACTGTAGCCATGACTGTGGGCTGATGTGTCTCAGGCACCTTTCTTCAGTGCATTTCTTCAGAACCAAGGCTGTGACAAAGCTGCTCAGTGTCGCATGGAAGAGTGCTGACAGAAACCCCTCGGATTCAGGACCTATTTGACTTTGAAGCAATTTGTGCTGGGCATTCAAACCCTTCTACTGTTGCTAATTTTTTTCGTGACCCCTACATTCAGTTGCATAACCTCAGATGGGGTTTGTGACCCCCAGTTTGAGACTGGGTGTTGGAGAATACTCACTGTACTTCTCCTTCCCTCTGAGTCTTTTAGTCCTGCTGAGGTCAGCCACACCTGCTCCGCCACTCCTCCTTAGAGACCTACACAGTGGGTCCAGTACAGATGATCAGAGGTAAGGACTGCTGGAGACAGTCAGACCTAATGACTTCTGGGAAAGGCTCTTAAAGGACACCATGCTGTCAACATACGGCTTTGGTGCCTGGGAACATTCAACAGCCCCAATTCCAACCTACCATCAAGTCTAGGGATGAAATATCATCCAAAGAAATCATCAATTTTGTGATCTTTTGTTTTTAAAAGTATGTTTTTACATCTCTTCAATCCTTTTGTGTATATCATATATGTCAACATCATGCATTCACCAGCTACTGAGGATTTACTGAGGGTTGGAGAGGGCAGTGTTCTAGACCCGAGGACAAGGCTCTGAGCTGACAAGAGTCCTCAATCCTGGAGCTTCATTAGTATGAGGACCAGTGGCATGTTTCACCCCACCTCCAAGTGGGTAGCTACAACAGGCAAGGACTTGTGCAAAACAAATAATGAAATACGCTGTATATTCTGAGGCCCAGAGAGAAGCATGTGATCAGGGGCATGGTATCCTAGGCTGAGCAGAGTAAGCAGGGACATTATGACTGCCTGTGAGTGTGGGGGATGGAGGCTTGATCTAGGGTGGTAGATATGGAGGCAGTGAGAACTGACACAATTTGATGATATGTTTAAATGTCTGGTGTGAGAAGACTTGAGGATCAAGACAAGGTCAAGATTTGATGTACTGATGAGCCATGTTTACTAGTTGGGGAACCTGGGGACAGAGGGTGTGAATTACATATGGCACCTCTCATTGCACTGACCCCATCTATATGAGCCCAGCTGGGAAGCTGAAGAGGATGCCTGGTGCTTGTGTACAGAAGAGCCTTGGAGTTCAACCTAGTGTGTATGGAGAGAAGCATAGATCAGGTACTGGCTGTGCTAGTGTTTACAAGCAGAGAAGAAAACTGAGGAAGCCTGTGAGAAATGGGGATTCAAGAGAGTCTGGAGCAAGAGGCTTACAGAGTCAGAAGGGCTGGAGTTGAGTGAAGTGAGCAGTGAGGGTCCTGGACTTGCTGTTCTCCCATCCCCTTGCACACCCCGGTTGTCAGGGCCCCTAAAAGTGTGGTCACCCACTCCAGGTCTTTGGATTACCTCTTCCCTCTGTCATCAGGACATAGAGAAAGGACACCCTGAGGTTGGCATTCTATGTTTGAAAACCACAGCAGAGTGACTGAGAAAGAGAGAGACAGTAAACCCAAGAGTTGCATGATAGAGCAGCAGAGGTTTGCCTGGGACTCCCTGAAGCCAGAGACAGGGAAGAGCAGAGTAATGCCCTTGCTGGGAGAGGGCACAGGGACAAGTTAGTCTCCAGAACATTCAACAGAGCACAGGTGTCAGCCTGGGGAGGTAGAATGTCATATCAGTCAGATGAGGTTATGGTCGAAGGTCACTTGGAGGAAGCATTTGGTGCTCTAGAGCAGGACAGCATGGAGTTAGTGTGCATTCACACAGCCTGTCCCTGGAGAGACTCATGGTGGCCACTGGGGTAGGCTGTTCTGAGTGTGTGCAAGAGCCAATGTGAGGGCCACCGAGTCACACTTGAAACAATATCCCCCCCACCTTATGTGCACATCTCCTGTTGTAGCTTTTGTGTGAAATGTCTGCTTTCTGAGGTCAGTAAGCTGGCTTGTGCTTCCTGGTGTCACAGTGTCTGGCTGTGTTCTCAGAAAAGCCTTTTCTCTCAGACAGTAAAGGGTCATCCCATCTGCGATCTGCACATTTAGGCCAAGTCAGGTCTCTGCCACCTTCTGACAGTGCAGCTGTCAGGTCACACAGCAGATACCTGAGCCCACCGGAGGGTAGCTGGGCTGTTGCCTAGCAACAGTTTCATTCTGCCTCTTTAAGGACCACAGTGGTGTCTGACTTTGTTATTGGAAGTAGCCCCCCCCTCGTGCCCCCCTTACCTCCTTAGTAACTGTTGTTTACTTGACACCAACAGAGGAGCAGAGGAACCCTGCAAGCACCATGGCAGACTCAGGGGCAGACCTCTTTAGCCATGACATTTGGTGTTCCATAGTCATCTGTTTTTCTGCCTTGTGATAACTTTCAAAGCCTGGGGAAGTTGGGATGAATTGTCCTGGAACAATGAGAGTCCTCCCAGCATGCACTTCAGACTCAGCGTTGATGTCACATATATGCTCTTCTCCCCTCACCTGAGAATTCTTCTTCTTTCATGATCTCCCTTCTAGTTTCGTGGTCCATGTCCAGCTGGGGGACAGAGAAGGGGAGTTAGGGAGACGGCCAGTAAAAACAGAGTATTTATGAAAATGAGTGATGAAACCCATTACTTTGTATGTTAATTTACAAAACTATTAGTAAAAGAAAAAGATCCTGGGGGGAATTAGTGTTGAGTTCCTTCCCAATGTTGAGATCCAAAAGCAATCTGTATCTTAGAGGACTTCTGAGCTAGTTAACAGTGCTTGAGAACCAGTATCCTCCCTAACATGTGACATTTTAAGGTCACAGCAGCCTCTGCCACCTGTTTTCTGACCTTGGGCTCAGCTGCTCCCTGTACCATACACCACCTTCCAGTCTCTAATCTACATCTCACAGGCAGGCTGAATGGGGAAGAGGGTCCATTTGACAGTCCAGGAGGATGGGCACAGGTCTCCATGCTGGGGAACCTCTTCTCAGGATGCAGAGAAGAGGAGAGTGAGGGGAAGCTTGGGGAGGAGAGAGGTCTTCAGGCCTGGGCATGGGCCTCTTTCTTTTCTTTCTTCTAGGAAAGCAGGCAGCAGCTGGCCTCAGCTTCTGCCAGCAAGTGTGGGCATTGTGGGGAGGCTGCAGCATGCCTTCACTCATTCAAGGTCTACCACTGAGGCAGGCTACCTTCTCAGCAAGTCTCTGTGTGTGAGTAACATATTTATTACCTTCCTGCAGCCTGGAGCCAGAACTAGTACTGCCCAATGCTCTCTTATCCCAGAGCCTCTCATGCAGATTCCCTGAACCACTACATCCCTGGTCCAGAGGAAGAGAGGGAAGACCCTGGCAACTGGACTTGTTATAGAGTCAGGATGGCCTCAGCCTGCTAGTGGGTTGTCCTCAAATTGCACTGTGGTCTGGATGTGTTGTACGTGAGATTGGGCACTGTCTTAGCCATTGTTCTGGGGCTCTGAAGAAAAACCATGACAAGGTAACTCTCATGAAAGAAAGCATTTGACTGGGGACTTGCTTACAGTTTCAGAGGTTTAGTCCATTATCATCATGGTGGGGAGCATGGCAGCATGCAGACAGGTGCTGAAGCAGTAGCTGAGACTGCTATATCCTGATCTCTAAGCAGAGATATAGAGATAGAGATAGATAGATAGATAGATAGATAGATAGATAGATGATAGATAGATAGATAGATAGATAGATAGATAGATAGAGCGTCTAGGCCTGGCATGGGGTTTTGAAACCTCAAAGACCACCCTCAGTGACACACTTCCTATGAGGCTGCATCTCCTAGTCCTTCTAATCCTTTCAAAGGGTTCTAGTACCTGTTGACTAAGCATTTAAATACATGAGCCAATGGGGTGGTGGTGGTGGTGGTGGTGATCATTCTTATTCAAACCACCACAGACACCCATCCCCAAGGGGCCACTAGGACAGCTTTATGACATGTGCACACAGTGTCTACCAGTCACTGGTTTAGGCTGTGGGGCCTCTGAATAGGAGATGCCCCATCCTCCAGAGAACTACCTTTATATATGCTTAGGAAAATGCCTAGGTGCTTTTGAGATGAAAATAGATATTCCCTGGAAACAGACTAGAACAGCATTGAACATAGTGTGTCTACTCCCTGGTTTCTTGCAGCCAGCCACAAGAACATATTATAGAGATTCAGTTGTATATAATAAGCTATACCTTGACCAACCAAGGAGTCCTTCAAGAGGAAGCCATTTATCAAGGAATATTTGGTGTCATTCAGCTTATTAATATATATCAGCTGCCTTCTGCTATGAAATTCTTGTGCATCCATATACTACTAGGCCATAAGGCAAACAGTGTAAGCTTCTCAGACCTACTGCTGATCCACTAAGTAACACCCCTGCAGGGCCTAGGAGACAGGCGCCTGTAGACGCATAGTCTTGTTTCTTGTGCAAATGAAGCACAGATCTCCCTTCCCCAGACAGGAAAATGGCATTGCAGAGCAATTGACTCAGAACAAAGGAGGTTTTTGCATATCCAGGTGGAGTGAAGGGTGGGGCAGGATTCCTGGGCAGAGCAGAGTTGTGTGAAGAGAGAGAAAGAACAAGGCATTTCTGTAGGTGATGGGCAGAGAGCCACATGACCAGAGAGAAGAAAAGAAGGCAGAGTTCCTCAGAGCAGAGGTAAGGAGCAAGGAGGGAAAGATGGAGAATGAAGGAACAGAGGGCTAAGGCGAGGTCAAAAGCATGGGAGCTGAGTTAGGTCTGTGACAGGGCAGTAGGTAAGAGAGGAGCTGTACGTGAGGACGGAGCTGAAGCTGTGTAGATAGATTTAGATAAATAAAGTAACGGATGACAGAGCATGGTGTACATAGATTCTTTTCCCTCTGATAAACCCCACCAGACAGATCCTCTTCCCCAGGACCCTGGGAGGGATCTTCTCAGGCAGGCCCCTGGGAAAATCCCGTTAGTTCTTTGTGCCTGGTAGGAAGCTGAGTCTGGTGGTGTGTGTAAACTTTGCAGCTAGGATGGAAAGGTATCCTGGCAGTTGGGAGCCAAGGAATACCACAAAATCACCATAAGCTTAGCAGCCTACATCCCCGGTCTAGGGAAAGGTTTCCCAGTGCAAGTCCAACAGCTCTGCTCTGGCAGGGGAGGGTTTCCCTGGCGAAGTTGTTACAGCTCCTCTTAGGTCCCACAGAGTGTAGTAACTCTGCTTCGCTAGGAGAAAGTTTCCTCAGTGAGAGTGTTACAGTTCTGCTCTGGAGAAAATGTCACGCTGCACAACAAACCTCACTTGAGATTTATTGGGAAGGAAGAATCCAGGAGGGTGGCTGCCTCCAGTGAGGAACAGCAGCAAACCGAACAGGGTACAGAGCTTATATAGAGTTTCTGGGTGGGAGGAGCTTTCCCAGGGTGGCTTGGGATTGGTAGATTTTGGTAGTCTGATTCTGGGGCAGGCTCAGGGATTAGTGCAATTTCAAGTGCTGGGGTCAAGTCAGGGTCAGGGTGTTTTTCCTTGGCCCCTCTCACCCTGCAGAATGTGTCCTGCATCTTCTGGATTGTGTCCTATAGCTTTCTGAAGTGCAGACCCTTACAGCTGGAGGCACACAGTAGCTCATCACACAATCTACACAATGTGTGTATGAAGGCAGGCATTTTTTAAAATGCCTTTTTAAAAACCATCTGTGACTTTTTTATGAAGTTGACATTCTTTTTAATTAATTAATTAATTAAGTTAGTTATTATGTATGCAGCATGTGTGCCTGCGGGCCAGAAGAGGGTACCAGATCTCATTACAGTTGGTTGTGAACCACCATGTGGTTGCTGGGAATTGAACTCAGGACCTTTGGAAGAACAGTCAGTGCTCTTAACCTCTGAGCCATCTCTCCAGCCATTATTATTATTATTATTATTATTATTATTATTATTATTTTGGTTTTTTGAGACAGGGTTTCTCTGTGTAGCTTTGCGCCTTTTTCTGGAACTCACTTGGTAGCCCAGGCTGGCCTTGAACTCACAGAGATCTGCCTGGCTCTGCCTCCCGAGTGCTGGGATTAAAGGCCGCCGCCGCCGCCGCCGCCGCCGCCACCGCCGCCGCCGCCGCCGCCACCACCACACGCCTTTAAGTTGACATTCTTAAAGCAGAAGAACAACCTTTGTGATGCTGGTGGGTTTGAGCGTTGGGAATCATGCATGCACACACACACACACACAGATACAGACACATGCACAGACATACATGCATATACAGACACACTCATATACACACTTACACACTACTCACAGAAACGGTGGCTTTGTGGAGGATGGACTGAAGAGACAGGAGTGTGAGAGCCAGATGTCAGTCTTTCAGAGGGTTGTCTGGCTAGCTGTTCTGACTGACTTGCACCTCAGGAGGCGGGGAGGAAGTAAGCCTCTGCCCAGGTAGACCTTGCCTAGTTACCCCCTCCCCCATATGAGAAACCTAGAGAGCACAGGTCGGAGCCGCTGGGCTCCCAAGACTGCGCACAGTGGCCCGGCTTGCATGTTTTGTATGCTTTTGAGTGAGGACTGCAGACATGGTGGAAGACTAATTGGGGTGGAACGCCTGTACAGTGCGGTAGATAGCTGGGATAATGAGAAGCACTAGAAGGGCTGATCAGGCTGTAGGTGTGCTGGCTACTTCTCTTGTTTCTTTGGACAGGTGCTGTTGAGAATAATCAAGGCTCGTCCTGGAGGCGATTATTTCTTCATACCTCTGCATGTGGCCTGGGGTGTGAGGGACACTGGGCTCATTAGTGGGCAGCCACATGGTCTTTTGTTAGTGGGAAGGTTGGGGCACCTGCAAGTCCCCTTGTTCCTGTGCTGGGAATCGTTAATGGGCACCAGCTGGGTCTTCCTGGTTTCTCCGTAAATGGCAGAGGTGCCTGGTGCAGTGTAGCCTTGGAGCGCACACTTCAGCCGCTGTCCCCTGGGCAGTGTGGCCTTTGGCCCTGTCCCATCAGAGTGCACGCCAGCCAGGAGCTGGTTTTTCCACCTGTTCCACTCTGGTGTGGGTGGTAGACACTTTAGTAGTCAGCTCCAAGGTTAAACTGGAGGGGATTGAGAGGCAGTTCTGGGAATGGTTAGATGTGCACAGTGTTAGAGGGAAGAGGAAATGCCATCTGATGGGAGCCTGTGATAGGAAGCCAGAGAGGACAGATGTCATTGCTTGTCAGTCTCCAGATCGTGTGTGGGACCCCCAGTGTGAGAGAGGGATGACCCACCCGAAGGGCTCCTTCGCAGGACAGGAGGGTCAGGGACGTCGGGGAGGTTGGGGAGGGGTGGGGGGAGTGGGGTGTTGTTGGTCTGTGGACTTGGTGTTTACCAGGTTTGACATTTCACAGTCTGGATCCTTTCTGCCATTTGTCCCTGGAAGTGCTTCTCCCCAGGCCTGTTACGCTGAACACGAAACCCCTGCCTCCTAGCAGCAGCTGGATCCCAACTGGACCCTTCTCATCACCACTTGTGTCCTCAATAAGTGGTCTTTTGTCGTCCCCCCCCCCCTTTTGGCTCATCTATAGAGATTTGAAATAAACACAGTATATTTGAAAAGAATATGGGAAATTTAAATGATTTATTTTGGAATCAAATTTCAGCATAGAATTTTAATTTGGGTCATTGAGATGGGCAAGGATGATTTTTATCCACATTGTGTGACAGTTTAGTGAGCAAATGGTATTTTGGAGTTGGCCACAGGAGGGCGTTTGCAGGGCTTTGCTGTGGTCCAGGCTCTGTCCCACACTGTGGGCATGCCCATCGCTGAGCTTTCCTGTGTGGCTATCTCTGAGATATGTGCCCTGCTTCCTCTGTAAGTGCATCTGTGCACACAAGCCAGCCCACCTCAGAACTGCCTGTGGCCCTTCCCTTTCATGTACGTGTGCTCTGACTGCTAACTATGGTGTGTGTGTGTGTGTGTCTCCATCCCCAAACCAGGGGCACCTTCGTGTAAAAAGAGAAATGCAGTTTTCTTACCTTTCCAGTTACCAGGTGGACCTCTAGCATGAGTGTGGAGCCAAACCATGATTTCACAGGGGCCAGAATAGATATAACTAAGTTGTGATCGTGGGTGCAAAGACAGGTCCCTGTCCCCAGTGAACACTTACACTTTGGTGATGGTTTGCTTATGAGACTGTCTTCCAAGCTTACTCACCTGCTAAAGGTATGATCGCCAGCTGGCTGAGGAAGAAGGATCATGAGTTCACTAACATCATAGCTAAGTGGACTATCGGGCTGGGTCTGTTCGGAGGAAGCAGGGCTTTGGAGGTATGTCTTTGAAGGAACTGTCTTGTCTCGGATCCTTGCTTTTCTCTCCATGCCTCTCACTTGCCTTGAGTGAGAAACTGAACTACTGTGCACTTTCTACCCTGTGTTCAGCCTTGTCTCAGGCCCACAGAGACAGGCCTGTGACCTTGGCTTGAAACCAAGGAAAGTCAAATCTTCCTTTAGGTTGGTTTAGTCAGGCAAAGGTGAAAAGAGGTGAAAAGCTAATCCAGGTACCAATGGGGCTCAGGCAGCCTTCTTTCCCTGCTTGATTCCAGGAGGCAGTCCAACAGTGCTCAGCCCCAAGCAGGAGACTGACAAGGAGTAGTGTTCAGTGGGAAAATAACCATGGGAGATCTGGACCAGGATCCAGAAGTTGCCCTGTAGTGGTGCAGGCCATGTGTGTGCAGAACCCAGCTGTGAATGGGATGGGAGGAGCCATCTGCCCTGGAGTGTCCTCAAGCGTGGGCCTCTTGTCCCTTTTACTGTGTCCCAGTGGTTGTTGGTACATTGCAGCTGTGTTTGTGGAAGCCTTTCATCAAACTGAAGAAGAGCACCCTGAACCAGAAGGCTTGCTTGTTACGGCTAGAATGGGAGCGAGGCTTGAATAGGTCAGAGAGGAGCTAGACCATCTGCTAAGGAACTCCTTCCCGCTGTGGACATGCAAAAGGGAGTAGCCACTAGCGTCCTCATTTTCTGTGAGGGAGACTGGTCACTCAGGTGCTGAAGCATCCGTCCAGGTGAGCTCTGAGATAAGGGAATGCCACATCCTCCCAGGCCTGGGGTCAGAAGAATCCTTTGCGAGCTGTCAGCTAATACAGTTCTTCCAAACTGAAGCATCCTCCCTGAGACAGCAGGAGGAGAGAGTACCACAGTGGAGGATAACCTGGCCCTAGTCCTTCCCAGGGAGCCAGTGTCTGTGGATAACTTCTTTGCAGTTTTCCTGACCCACTTGAGGATGTGGATAACAATGTAAAATGCGTGAAGAGAAAGGATGACATGAACAGACTTGCCATGTGAGGTGCTAAGCAGGCTTAACGGGATTTTGCAGCATAAGACTGGCCATATGGGAAGGATGTCTCCTTTCCCCACCAACTTGAAAAACCACAAAGTAGTCAGCTACATCACTTCCCCTTTCTATTTTATTTTAAAAATTTTACATTTATTTATTTTGTTCATGTGTATGTATGAGTGTGTGTGTGTGTGTGTGTGTGTGTGTGTGTGTGTGTGTGTGTGCGCGCGCAATTGCTATGGTGTGTGTGTGTGTGTATAGGTCAGAGGACAACTTGTGGGAATCTACACTCTGTTTCCACCATGTGGGTCCTAGAGACTGAACTCTGGTCATCAGATTTGGTGGCAAGCACCTTTACCCAACTTGATTTTTCTATTTTTTTGTTCTTTTGTTTGTTTTTGTTTTTTGAGACAAGAGTTTATCTGTGTAGCCCTGGCTGTCCTAGAACTCACTTTGTAGAGCAGGCTAGCCTCAAACTCTGAGATTTGTCTGCCTCTGTCTCCCAAGTGTTGGGATTAAAGGCATGTGCCACCACTGCCTGGCTATTTTTCTATTTTAAAGGGGTTACAAAAGAAAAAGCTGACCCATGGACTATATGGAAAGTTAAGATTTGTGCTGCTTTTCTCTCTTTACCGAAGGATGCTTGTGAAAGCTGAGCTGTGAGCTACAGGCTGCAGGACACAATAAACATGGGGCTCCCTTTCTGGGTGTGGGTAGGGGCTGATATGAGCTGTAGCCTTGGGCCTCGGATGTGTCATCTCAGTGTCTCTTGTGACACAGAGCCCTGCTCCCCAGCCTGCTGGTTCCCTTCCACTCGGTTCCCTGCTGTGTGTCACCATTATCACACTGACCTATTGTGCGTTAGCTGCTAGACCTTCCCATGACCTGTTCCTTTTGGTATCTGCCTTTCTCAAGAATGGGGCAGGGATGCTCATTTTTCTTTTCACTTAATCTTTTCCAAAGTCCCTAGAGATTGACCTGCCTACATTTTGCAGGCGAGGCACCAAGGCCTAGGAACTTTCCAAAATAGCTTGCCTGTGGTCATACAGCTGATGAATGGAAGCCCAAAATATAATTTGCTACCTTCGATGGCCAAGTGGTCCCTCTGGATGGCTGCCTTGTGCACCCTCTTTGTACATGATGGAACAACTTTCCTCAGTATTTACTGAGAAAACTAAGATGTTTTTATGTGTAAATTGTGTCAAGTGGATATTTTTGTAAGAGGGTGTTTTGGTATTTCAGCCTGAGGAAAAATAGTAGAAAAGAAACCTAAACATGACAGTCTGCAAATCGTTAGATTTTCAAAGAATGAAGGTGTGATTTTTCTTTTTTTTTGCAAGGGTGTTAATTAATTTCTGACATGGCCAAGTGCCAGAATAGAGCTCTGATGTCAGTTTGAAACCTCATCTCTTAGGTCTGGTGCTTCGGCTCATGCTGTGGATCGCTGTTTCTCTGTAACGAGGAGAACACTGTCCAAAAGCAAACAGTTTGGCAGTTTGTGGATACCACTGCCCTGTTTTAGGCATTGAGGTGTGCTCTAGAGAGCAGGCAGATGAATGTATGAACCACGTGTCGATCTCTGCTGCTTCAGGTTCCAGATGGCTTCATTTGGCTGGGGTTGAGGCTAGATCACTCCTGTCCTGGGCATGGCATCTCCATCATGCCAGGCCAGGTATCAGGGTGCCATTGCAAGTGAAGCAGTCATACTCTGTTCTATGCTCTGGAGACATTTGCATCTTGCACATACTCAGTTTCTAGGACAAACTTTTTCGTTAGCCAGCCAGGGCTCCTTGAATCAGGCTCACCTGAGGGAGAGAGCCAACAGCCACCCTCCCTCCAGCTCCCTTAAAGAAGGGGCCATGGGGGAAGGCTCTGGGGGAGTAGGCCAACCTGTATATGGAAAGTTAGGGGTGGGAGCAGCAGAGCATCCTAGATAGAAGAGGCGCTGGGGGAGGAGGAGAAAGAGAGTATTTCTCATAGGCCAGGCCTAGAGCTTACCAAGTAGAGAAAGGCCAGCAAGCCTCAGTGTTTATTCATCTGTCTCTGCCTCCCCAGCTCTGGGAGGCTTTTTACCTGGATCTGAACCTCAGACTCAGGTCTTCTGTTGCAACATAAGCACTTTATACTGAGATGTTTCAGTCACCTCAGAGAGAACACTCTGGGCTGCCAGCCTGCGCTGCTCCTTGGTTGAATTTGTCTGTTTCTTGACCTATCCCCTTCCAGGTATTCTGCAGGTCTGGGGAAATAGGGGCTGTGGATTAAAGAGGACAGGGCCCTGGGCATTCTCCGAGCCTGTGTGGGTGGAGACGTGTTCCTGTGTTTCATGCCTGGAAGCAGAAGCCTGGAGGAGGCAGGGCAGCCCCTGTTGGGGAGGGGCGGCTGTGGGTGGCTCCAACATCAGCTCCCTTGCTGCCCGTTGCTTGACTCCTCCAGACCCTCTGGGGGTTATCACTAGATCAGGACCTGGAGTCAAGCTTCAGAGATGCGCTGAGGCCAGCTTTAGCTGAGGGTGCGTTCCTGAAAGTATGAGGAATGACCAGGGACAGCAGTTTCAGGAGAGGCTGGGAGGGTGGTGGGGTGGGCCAGAGCAGTTATACTTGTTTTTGCTTGCTCTACGCAGCTCATCGGCCAAACGGTGAGGCTCTAGCTCAAAGCCGGAGCGGTGAAGGGGGACTCTTGGTGGTGCCCTCGTCACTTCTCTGTCGCTGGAGTTCTTGGGGCTCACACACAAGATCTACCTTCACAGAGGTTGCGTTTTTGAACCAAGATTCTACAAGACACAATTGGGATCAGATGGAGCACCACCTGAGTGACCTTAGGCACTCAGGAGACACATAGGCCCCCACTCACCAACTAAGGCTGGTCAGCTACTTAAGAAGAGGCAGCCAACCATGAACAGTTGTCCCTTCTCCCATTAGCATCAGTGTTTGTCAAGTGTTTGGTGACGCACAAAGCCACTGCTGTAGGTAAATGTGTGTTCATGTCAGTTATTATTTATTTTTAAATTATGCTAGAGTGTGTGTGTGTGTGTGTGTGTGTCTGTGTGTGTGTGTGTGTGTGGCTGGCTGTGTGAGGGTCTGTGCATGGAGGCCAGGGGCATTGGGTTTCCACTGGAGCTAGAGTTAGAGGCTGTTGGGAGTCTGCTGTCCTCTGCAAGGGTACCACATATACACACTCTTAACTGCTGAGCCATCTCTTCAGCCCCGGGTCTTGTGTTTATGCTGTCTGTCACAGAGAGAGAGAGATCAGGATGTTCTACGGAGCCAGTCTCCTGCACCTGTACTCCTGTTCTTCGGTAACTCTTCCCATAAAAACCATTAACGAGGGCTTGCACAGCCTGGGTGTATAGGTTGTGGTTCTGTGCCTGTGTGTTTTGTTTGTTTGTTTTCTTTTGTTTTTGGTCTTCTAAGTAGGCAGGATGTTTTAATAGCTTGCTGTTATTGAGGCTTTTAAGAATATTGTACTTCATTTGCACAGACACTTCTCTGTCGTATTTTAAATCAGGATTTAACCAAGACAACACACAGCTGGTATAAATGGGACTTGCTAGTTGAGCTGGAAGCAGTGGGTGGACTGAGCACTTGGGCTCAGCTATTGGCAGGATTCATCTTTTCAGAGGAATCAGACAGCTCTGTTGGGATATTGATACTGTTTCTATAGAGAAAAATTTTAATCTATAATCATAGTGTCTATGTCATAATTTTATTGTCATCTTGTTCCCCCAGGCGACTCTTCATGGTATTACTAAAAGTATAAAATATAACTCTAGAGGAATTTCAGACAGTTGATATGCCAGTGCCGATGTCAGCATCTTAAGTCTAATAATGCCGTTGCTATTGCTGTGTGTGTGTGTGCGCACACAGTAGATGCTAGAAGAGGGCATAAGATCCCCTGAAATCACAGGCAGTTGTAAGTGACCCTTGTGGGTGTTGGGAACCAAGCTTAGGTTCTTCAAGACCGGTAAGTACTCTTAATGTTGAGCCCTCTCTCCAGCCCTGAACAAGTAGAAATCGTAGGAAGCTGTCCACCAGGGCATCCCATCAGAGAACATCATCAGTGATGTCCACCAGGGCATCCCATCAGAGAACATCATCAGTGACAAGTGATCTTTAGGCACAGCTGTCCCTGTGAAGTGGGACTAGAGAGGGCATCAGTCACAGCCTTAGATCAGGTGGCAACCCCCAAGTGGAGGACTGTTTTGCCTGTGCGGATAGACCCAAGGCTGTGGATTGCTGGAGGAAAGGAGATGGTGGCCGTCTGTGCTTCTCCAACTCTAGAAAAGCAGTCCTCCAGAGTAGCAGGGAGATGGCCTTTCATCCCCTGGGGGCTGCCTCTCAGGTTCCTTGTGGAGCAGCATTTCTTATGGAGGAGAGGGTCATGCACTGTGGACCTGTCATCATAGATTCTCAGTATACTCACTGTGGATGGATGTTGAGTCTGTCAGAGTAGGTACTATATTTGCAATACATCACCCAGGAAGAATCTTGTAAAATCCCATGTATGCTATTTGCAACCACAAGGAAGTAAATAATCCACTATTGGTCCATTTTCACCCTAAACAGCCATTTAAAAATGGAGCATATCTGTCTTGAAAATATGTCTGTAGGTCCTAGTGCTGTCTACCCAGCTGAACGACTTCCTCACTCTAGTGTGATCTTTTCTTTGCCTGCCCCAATGTTTTGGGACAGGCCATCAGCTGCATCCGGCTGGGGCCCCAAGCCCTCTCTGTTCATGCTTTGTCCTCGAGTGCAGCTGTGTCTTGTCGGCATTAGATGTTTAAGTAAGAGCGACATCACTCTGCAGTGGGGTGGCTTCTGTTCTGGGTCCGTGGTCAGCTCTGTTTGCTGGGCCTTTTAGAGGAAGGTGTGTCCTTTGAAGATTCAAGATTTCCCCAGTCTCTTAATCTCTCCTGCTGGGTTTCAAACATTGTAATGCTGGTGTAGAGTCTGCTCCCCATGATTGAGATGTTTGTGCAAAGTAAAATTGGATTGTTTGCCAAGTTTTAGATTGAGGTTTTTGGTGCTTTATTTAAGACTTTTTATATCTCATATTTATGTTTGAGAAAAGTTGTATTCAATTCTTGTGTAGCCTTAAGTTTTCCCATTGAATCCAATTAATGAAAAGAGAGTCTCAGTGGCACTCTGACACTTCCTGTAACATATTTGATTACAGTTTTATCAAACATGTAAACTAAGCTTTTTTTTTTTTTTTTTTTTAAAGTTAAGCATAGAGACATACACCTGTAATCCCAGTACTTGAGAGGCAGAGGCAGGAGGATGGTTTGAGAGCAGTGGGACTCTATAGCAAGATGCTGTCTCAAAATTAAATAAAATAAAATTATCTTAAAAGGGATTTATGTATATAAAAATTATCTTAAAAGGGATTTCTGTATGTATTTAGTGGATTGAAGCTTTGATTATGCCCTAAAATATCCTGGCTGTTACCAGTACTTTATAATTTCCCATTTGCTGTCTTTCTGTGTTCTTAAGTTTTAGGGTAATTTCTCTAAAAGAATGTTCAACTGTCTTAAAACAATTTTTTATTTACCATGTGTGTTGGTGGGGGTCAAAGGATGACTCTCAGGAGTATTTCTCTGCTTCTACCTCTGGGCTCCAGGGATAGAACTCAGGAAGTCAGGCTTGGAGGCAAGTGCCTTTTCCCTCTGAGCCCTCTTGCTGGCCCAGTGTCCTGCTAGTTTTACACATCTGTCTGATAGTCTATAGCTGATGAGTTAGCTCATCACAACGCTGTGGATTTCTCTCGTCGGATGTGCGTGGGCTTTGCTGGTCTCTGTTCTTCCGAATGGCGTGATCCTCAAGTAGCCCCTCATTGCTTTAGTTACTTGGTGCTTTTCTGCGCTTTAAGTGGTTGTTCTCGAAGTTTATATTGAATGTAGAACTTATGTTAGGTGCTGACGTCTCCCTCCCTGGTGTAACAGGTGGGAGTGGGCGGGTTTTAAACTTCACCTTTATCACACTCAGACCCACGTCTAGATGTTTTCTCCGTTGTTGCCATTTGGTTCTCTTAGCTGCGACTTGAGACCTCCCTTCTATTTTTGTCACAGTACCTGTTGGGGGTCGTAGAGGCTGCTTTCAGAGGGGCTTTTGGGAGCAATTCTTTTTTTTTTAATAATTTATATCTTTATTATTTTACTATGAAGATGATAGAAAATATGGAAAAGAAACACAAAACTATTGATCTCTAACCATCGCTATAGTTAAACTCAGAGTCATGTAACCTCCAGTGGGCTGTTTGGCTCCTTTGCCTGCACCCCGTAGACCCTGAGAGTTCCAGCTGTCAATGCTCCTTTTTATAATTGGGAGGAATTCTGAAGCAGTATGCTATCAATCCAGAAGCTCAACATTGTCAGCTTTGCTCTGAATGTGTGTCTCTGCTTAATTAGCTATTTATCTGTTTGTGTTTTTTTTCTTTTAATACATGGAATTTTTTTTAGACTCATTCACAACAAACAGAACCCCAAAGGTATAGTAGCTCAGATATAATAGAAGTTTGTCTCTTCTTAAAAGTATTAAGTAATGCACGCACGCGTGCGTGCGTGCATGCGTGCGTGTGTTCGTGTGTGTTCGTGTGTGCGCGCGCGCATGCGTGCGTGCAGGTCTGCACATTGTGGAAGCAATTCTTATACTTGGGATAATCTGAGAAAGCCTGTGGTTCTCTTTTGGGTTGGGAGGGTTGAGACAGAGTCTGCCTGTGTAGCCCAGCCTGGCCTGGAACTCACCTGCCTTTGTCTCTCATGTCCTGAAGTTGTGGGCACAGTTACAGCCCATGTTTCTTGAGCGTCTGATTTTTCTGGTGACTGGACACACCTCTGTACAGTCTGGAGTGCACTCTTCTGGACTCCCTGTTCCTCTGGAGAAGCAGTCACAGGCTACTCAGGTCTGGCTGTCTTAAGATTTGTCTCCTATTTGAGGGTATGCATTTTTGTGTAGCTAGCCCAGGAATGGATTTGCTTTTAATTACACTGATCAGAAATTGTTCTGCTTCCTGTCCTGGAGAATTTGTGTATCTCTCTCTTTCTTAATGTTTTCTTTTTCTGTAAAGACTCTGTAAAGTGCAGGCCTTTGCACCACGTGTCTCCCCGTGTCCCAGGTAGCTGTGTGGCAGCTGTCTCAGCACCCCATTGCCTCAGTGTTGCCCTCTTCAGTTTCCGGGGCTGTGCCCAGTGCTTTCTTGATATCTGTATTCCAATCAGTTTCAATCGCCAGAAATTAACTTGCCAAGTGAGATTTTCTAATGACTGCATTTTTATTTCTAGGTACTTCATTTAACTCTGAAACACAACACACAACAAACAAACCCCCAGACTTCTGTTAAAACTTGGTATCACTGTTCCTCACTCACATTTGCATTCCAGCGCTCTCTTAAACACACTTAAAATCGCAGTGTCTGAGGTCTCGAGAGCTGTAGCTCTAGTCTGCTGTTCTTGGCCAACTCTCACTCAAGGTCACAGTTTTGTTTGTGAGTTTTATCACGTTTCATATAAGCTCCCATCAGGTTGCTCTACCTCTACAGGAATTGAGGGTGACTTGTGGGTGTGTTCCTCCAGTCACAGCATGTTTTGGGTTTTGGAAAATGCCTGGGACTGCCTACAGCCCAGCCCCCCCCCCCCCGCCTTCCTCCTTCCCTCCCTCTCCCCCTTTTACATGAAACAGTTACTTCTACATAAGCAGCAAAGGGCAACAGCAGCTCTGGATTTGATGTGCATCAGTCTCTGAAGATTCAGGAAAGCTGCCAGAATCTGAGGCTGCAGCTCACTGGAAGACACTTCAGAAGGCACTGGCTTCAATTCTCAACAGAGGGAATGACAGAGGAGAGGGAGAAGGAAGGAAGGGAGAGGAAAGGAGGGACTTGAGAGGTTGAGAGAATTGAAGGCGCCTGGTTGTGTGTGCCTCTTGAACTACAGCTAGAAGTAACCAGCCCTTCCAGGATTGCATTCCTCGGGTCCAGATCCAAACAAGGGAAACTTTAAAGGATACCACATTTCCAAGGGAGAGAGGAGTAACTTAGGCTCCTACCAAGCTAAGACACTGCATTTCCAACAAGTTTTTTTTTAATTAAAAATAGTTAAAATGTCAATAGTTCTCATTAAGCACTGACTATGAAGATAAGTGGTTGTTAGAAGCAGTGTCAGTGGCAAGAGCACAGCTGAGAACACATTCCAGGGAGGACTGGTGAGCAGAAGAGAGGGAGGACTGGTGAGCAGAAGAGAGGGAGGACTGGTGAGCAGAAGAGAGGGAGGACTGGTGAGCAGAAGAGAGGGAGGACTGGTGAGCAGAAGAGAGGGAGGACTGGTGAGCAGAAGAGAGGGAGGACTGGTGAGCAGAAGAGGAGCGGGGACTGGTGAGCAGAAGAGCCAGGAGCTAAGTCTTGAGTTTCCTCATCTGCAGTTCTGGTTCCTCACTAATTTTTTCCTCTGCTCCATCATCATCACTTCATCCAGATGATGAAAATGTCTAAGTTGGTGGACTTTTACCGTAGGGCTGGCGAGCGGTCTAGATAGAGCATGTACTGCTTGCTCTTGCAGAGTACCTGATGTTGATTCCCAGTGCCCATGTTGGGAGCTCATTGTCTGTAACTTGAGGGCAATCCATCCTCTCAGGTCTTTGAGGACATCCACACTCATGTGCAGCACCCCCATACATATAATTAAAAAAAAAAAGGAAATTTAAACTTTTAATCCAGATTTTGGGAAATTTCTTCTGTGATCTCATTGAATATATTTTATGTGCCTTTAGTTTTGATCTCACCTACTTCTGAGGTATCCTGACCTGTGTCCCAGAGCTTTTAGAATCTGTGGTCACGCCCCCACCAACTGTTATTCATTGTTATAGCATGCAGTAGTTCTGTAAAATTCAAATTTAACTTGGACTCATGCTTGATTTTTGATACCTGGATTTAGTATTTCCACCCCACCCTCTCTTCTGCTTGGTGTGTTCTGTGGATGCTACTTTCACTGTGCCTTCTCTTCTGTTGAGTTCTTCATCCCAGTATCAGTTGCTGTGACAAATACCCAACCTCCCCAGAGGAGCTCCCCTGTACTGCCGTGGATAAACAACCTGTTGGTTTTTAAATGCGGCACTTGATTGTGCGAGAAAGGTCATTAGGTACGACAGAACCCAGTATCAGAGCTTTATTAGGAGGTCGAAGAGAACATGGCCAGGCTTGTGAAAGACATGTGTAGGGAGAGAGAGTGGGGGAGGAGAAGAGAGCAGAAGATAAGGGAGGAGTCTGTGACTAGCTTCTTAAGGATTTCTCTGCACATGTGCGCGTGGGCTTATGGAGCTATGCCACACATGCGCAGATTGTGTGACCATGCAGCACACTGATGACGTGAGACCCCTTACTCAGCTGCTGAACTGTGCATGTGCAGTCCTGTAGCTGGAGGAGTTCAGAATCCGAACACAACCAGCTGCAGTAACAGTAACCCCCAAACAAAAGCTGCTTAAGGAAGGGAAGATATTTAGGCTCACAGTTGAGGGTACAGCTGTCGTGGTGGGAAGGCCTGGTGGTAGGAGTGTCAGGCACCTGGTCTCATTGCATGTGCAGTCAGAAAGCAGAGTGGTGAGTGCTGGTGCACAGCTCTGTGGTGCTTTGAAGGAGAGTGACCCCAAAGGCTGGTGTGTTTGAATTCTTGTCCCCAGTTGGTGAACCTGTTTGGGAAGGATTAGAGAAGGTGTCTCACTGAGGGCAGGCTTTGCGGTCTCACAGTGTGTCATTCCCAACCTCTTGTTTGCAGATGTAAGGTGTGAGTTCTCAGATGTTCCTGCCCTGTTCTACCACCGTGAACTCTAACCCTCTGGAACTGTGAACCCCAACTCTCTCTTCTGTAATGTGTCTTAGTCATAGTGTTGTGTCACAGCAGTAGGAAGGGACGGAGACAGCTCATTTTCTCCTTTTTATTCAGGATCCAAGTCCATGGAATGGCACTGCCTGTCTCAGCTAACCCACTCCAGAAACTCCTTCCCTCCCACGCCCCAGGCTTACTTTTGATGTCATTTGACAGTCAGTGTTTACCGCCTCTCCTAACACACGACCAAAAGCAACCTGGGGAGGAATGAATGGGCTTATTTCATCTCCCGGGTTACAGTCTGTCGAGGGAAGCCGGGGTAGGAGCTGAAGCCGAGACTGTGCTGTTTACGGTCTTTTCTCCCATGGCTTGCTCAGCTTGCTTTCAGAACCACCTGCCCAGGGGTGACACCGCCCACAGTGGGGTGGCCCTCGTATGTCAGTCTAGTCAAGACAGTGCCCCGCAGACTTGCCCACCCTAACTTATGGTTGATTCTCATTCCCAGGGCCACAGAGTAGCTGAGCCTTAAACCTATTCTTCCTCTTTAGATGGTCCTCAGCCACAGCCCTGAGACATGGAAATGACAAAATCCCTCTCCACTGCTGACCACTCACGAAGGAGGACTCACCATCTCACAGTGGCATCTGAGGCTTGCAAAAGCTGTGGGCAGGTCCTGTGGGTAGACTCCCAGGCTCTTCACCAGGGCTGCCTGATTACCTTTGCCTTCTCATGCCAGGAAGTGGCAGCTGGGGCCTTGGGCTGCTTGTTCCTCTTCATTCTGCCATCCTTTCCTGGGACTCTGAGTCCCTGTGGTTCAGAATTCTGAACCATGCCAGGAAACCAGCCCAGATTTTAGGAAATATGCATTTATTTATGTTGTGCTGGTTGGGTATGTGGGTTGTGCATACATGCCATGGTGTGCTGCTATTGTATTTGTGCCACACAGTGTGTGTGGAAGGTAGAGGACAACTTGCAGGAGTCAATTCTCTCCTACCATGTGGGTTCCAGTGATTGAACTCAGGTTGCCAAGTTTTGTAGCAGCCACTTTTACCCACTGAGCCATCTTGATAGCACCCCTCGCCCTGCAAAAAACCCCTCAAACTTTTAAAGGACCCATAGAAGTTAAAGATGCCTCAGAATATAAAACAGTGTCTCTGCAGAGGATAAACGTGTTCTTGATGGTTCCAGTAGCAGCTGAGAGTGGTCTTTTATAGCTCAGGCTTTAATCTAGGAGCCTTGGTCTTTGTACACAGGTCTCAGTTCTGACTGACTCTGTATGCCTGCAGCTTAATTTCCTGCTCTGTGTGTAGTCCTGGAGTCTCAGGAGGGACCAGTACTGACAGCGAAGCTGTATTTAACGCTTGACTCTCCTGATTAGCTTTAGTTTTTGCTCTTGGTTGTGTCCTTTGTGTCTTTTGAAAGTCAGCTGTATGTTTAACATGTTGTCTGGTAACTTTATAGGTGGCAGGTCTTTGTACTGTTGCTAACATCAGAAATCCTAGACTCTTGCCAGTTGGTAACTAAAAGGAATTGTTAAACATACTGTAAGATAAACTTAGTTTCAATCTTTGCATCTGTCACTGGTAGTTGGATTAGTGGCAAAACTTCAGCCTCCAGCTGAAGATGTCCAACTGCCTAGTGGCCATTTTCACCTGGACATCTCTTGACATCTTCGATACAACCCAGTCTAACCATCCTCTGAATTACTCATGTCTGCTTAAGATACCCAGCTTGATCTTTAGGGTCTAGAAACCATAGTGGCTCTTTCAGAAAGAAGGGCTTTATCCAGAAACTTGGGAATCCCACATCCTGGTGGATACTGGAACAGCATAGATCTTGGTCACCATGGGGAGTAACCCCACCCCTGTGTCTTCATACATCACCTGAGGGCGACCATGGGACATGGTCAGTGCACACCAGGCCTTGCGCACAGCTGGCAGCAGCAGAGCAGGGCTTTCTGGGGCCTGTTGTATAGTCACACATGCTCCTCATGGACCAGGTCTGTACTGCCCGTGTCTTGGTCGGATAGCCGGAAGGGAAGCCCTGCCTGTCAGTGGGTAAAGGGTGTTGTTTCTGACTGTCCCTTTGTCTGGAGAATGTGGGGGGCCAGGTGGTCTCTCTGGGTTTTGTTTCTTGGGATTTCTCTTCAGTTCCTTTTGGCACCCCTCTCTGTGTAGTAGCTGTTAGAGCCGTGTTTGAGGCAGATCTCTAAAAGCTGAGGGAGGCGTCTCAGGCTCCAGGACTCACAGTAAGCAGAGATGCGGAGCACTGTGTAGCAGAGTCTGGGCTGTGCACCTCCGTCGTCTCACCTTCTCGAGGTGATAGTGTTTGCAGAGCACGAGGATTCCTCTGGGGAGTGGGTGGCTGCATCTGTCTGTGCTGTGGCCAACAGAGCTGCCCACACTCAGTATGTGACAGTCCTCTTGTGCCGTGCAGTTCCCTTTCCCAGTGAGACCAGGGTGAGACCTGTCCTTGGCCTCCTGTGTACTAGAGTTGCAGATGTGCAAAGCCATGACTGGCTTGGGCTGTTTCTTGACAGGAGAAGGTGTGTGCAAAGGGCACTCACCACTTGGCTTCCACACCCCAGCATCTAGCTGTGCTTGTCCCATTGCGGGTGTCCAGGTTTGCCCCCTGACTCTGGATGTCAGTGTGGTGCTGCATGCTAGAATTCAAGCATAACTATCAGCTTTGAAGGCCACTGGGTGGAGCCCTGCTGTCAACAAGTCGGATGGTGCCTCCCAGACCTCCAAAGGCCACTGGTAGTTGGCTTAGTGGTAAAACTGCTCCACATTGCTGCAGGCCATTGGCCCTGGAAGCTTCACTGTAACCTGTGACAGCGCTGGGGGCTCCATGGGCCTACTCCCCACCCCATGTACCTGTGCGCCTTAGGCAGCTAAGACTCCCCAGCCCCTACCCCAAGGGCTGCCGTTCACTAGGCCGTGTGAGGTTCCTCAGCACTCTGCTGGGCTCTGCAGTCTGGTTTGGGTGGGAAGCAGATGGCAGTTTAAACAACAGAGTTCAGTGCAGAATTACAACAACGAGGCAGACAACGAGGCAAGTAGCTGACCGAGTTGTACAGGAGGCTTAGTGCTATGCCAGGATCCCGAGGAGAAGAGACCTTGAAACAGTGCTGACCTTGTGGAGTAGTACTGTAGCCCAGGCCCAGAAGGGCAGAGAACCTGGGTCCAGGACAGCCCAGAGCTTGTCTGCAGTGACTGGGCAGGCAGTGACCACTTTCCCAAGTCCATGGGGTACAGAGGGATTGGGAGCCCCCTGACAACCTCCAGAGGGAAGTGGGAACTCTGGCACAGGCACAAGGCCTTCTAGAGCTGGTGTGGGCGAGAAGCTGTCCATACAGTCTCTGTCGAGAAGCTTGGGGAATGACTGAGGGTACAGAGAGGCCCACATTATAAATGCCTTTCTCTCTGCAGTCTCCCCACAGTGTCTCTGTAGACGTGCTTAAAGGATGCTGCTGTTTGCACAGAGCAGAGGGTGTTGGTGAGGTTAGTACCCGAAGCTGGGAACTGGTGATAGGATGTGGGTACAGCAGCTGGAAAGGACCAAAGAGGCAGTACTTGAGGCTCTGAAGGCCACATGGTCCCACATTCTTCCTCTTGTCCTTTTATGCCAATCTTGACTCATGGATCACACAACAGGCAGCAGGGCAGACTTGGCCAGCACCCACCCCTTTAGTCCCTGGCCAGATTCTGTGGAGAACTCAAGGATTGATATAGGCCTGTGTGTAGCAGGACAGTGAGTGTGTACCTGGCCCTGCTAGGTAATAACAGGTGGCTCTGAGGACCCTTTCAAACTAGTCTGGTGAAAACTAAGTGTTACATCAATCTCAATAATAGATCTTGGCTACGCTGTTTTGATATAGCAGTAGCACACTGGACAGCTCCCCCCTCCCCCCCTGCTGGAGAGTCTGGCCATGTGCAGCTTTCTCCACTAACTTTATGCTTAGGTCAACAGTTCTGCCAGGTGGCTGGGAAAAAGGCAGCAGCAGCCAGGGTCAGAACTCACGGAGACCTTGCTCTGTGCCATCCATGATGTCCCAGCTAGCATGACTGGCTCTTCTGCACACCTTGGGTGGGATGTTGCTAGGGAGAGAGGATTAGCCCTGCCATTGTCAAGGCCATCTTTTCTGATGCACACTCAGGAATTAGGGAAGTAGTGCAGGTTGGACAGATAGCCCCCAAGCCTTCTGTGAGCTGAATTTAAGATACAGCCCCATAGGAGCACAGACTTGTGTGTGAGTCTGTAGGAATTGGCCGCATTCATGACCTGTCTTTGAGAGGACCAGGGCCCTCCTGAGACTGAGGTCTTGATCTGTGTGACCTGGCTCAGGTGAAGAACGGAGCAAAAGGCCATGGCTGTTCCCTGGTCACTCAGTTCAGTGTTCTCCTGGGACCTGCAGTGGTATCGAGGTGCTCAAGCACCCCAGAGCTGCTGACAACACCCCTTGTATCGCCATCACCCCCTTCTCAGCCGACCTTTCCACTGTGAGCAGGAACCTATGCACTTGCCACTTGCACAGAAACGTAAGAGTTGCCTGTGCCCCGTTCTATCTGCCTGGAGAGGGACAAGAGCCAAGCAAAGGGATGGACCCAGTGCCATGCTGGGATGCCTACAACCCTGACCCCTCACCACAGTCAGCCTGTGTGTCCCGCATACTCACTGTGCATTCTGCATGTGACCACCTCTCTGAAGCACTGTGGAGGCCGCTGGAGAAGGTATTTTTAGTCTCAGGTGCCAAGGCACTCATTGTACACCCGGAGCTATGCCTGTGTCAGGTGATTGCCTCGGCTGGATTCCGTCTCACTCACCTGCCTGGCCTGCACCAGATGCTGAGATGGCTGTAGTCTCTAAAAATAGCCCTTAGACTCTGAGTATGCTCATTATGCAGCAGCCCACGGAAGCATCCTCCTCCTCCAGCTGGGGATCACACCACGTCCCCCAGCCAGGGCATTGTTAGCCCTTTAGCAAGCTGGCTGCAGCTGCTATTCAGCCCACAAAGGCTCTAATCCCCTTTGAATTCCTCTAAGCCTTTTGACTCTAATCCTTACAGCAAGCAGCACACTCCACGGGTACAGTTGGCGCCTCAAGTATGCCTCTTCCATTCATTTTGCCCCGATTATCTTTTTATCTCATTAAGTGCTTTTAGCTCTTGTGTTTCATACAAAAAAATAGTTAGAAGCATCAAATTGGCCTTGAAGACATAACTGAGTATTTTCTCTTTCAAAGTAGTGATTCTTTTGAGGCAAGAGGCTCTGTTTTATTCCTGATGCTGGTATTGTCATGAGCCCCATGGACCTGGGAGAGTCAGTTACCTTCATCCAGCCTCAGTTTCCTCATTGCTAAAATGGAGAGGCCAGGTTATTGAGTGACAGTTCAGTTCCTTTCTAGCTTAGCTGTCTTGTGGCTCTCTGACTCTGTGTCAACATGAACAGGGGTGGTGTGTGAAGCGGTGCCATGATTTGCTTGTATACAGAGGCTGTGCCTGGAGCCCTGGCTTAGCCGTGTACAGAGGCTGTGCCTGGAGCCCTGGCTTAGCTGTCTGTATACAGAACCTGTTTCTTGTGCTGTGGCCTGCTTCTGTACAGAGTCTGTGCCTGGTGTGCTGTCTTGGTTGCATATAGACTGTCTCTTGTGCCATGCCGCGGGCTTTGTTTTATACAGGGTTTGTGCCTGGTGCCCTCTATAGGCTCCTAGTCATGGTAATATTAATCTTGCCCAGGTGGTTACATCATAGGAACTTATTTCAGGCAAGTGTTACAGTAGAGATGAAAGCTGAATGCCTCCCTGGTTATTAGAGCTCGTTGCTTCTGAAGGTGGGCTTTCCTCCTTGAAAGCCCCTCCGCTTCTTTGATATCCACCGGATGTGCGCTGACTGCTCTGCTGAGATGATGCATGCAGCTATGGAGATCCTCAGTTACAGAACCAATTTGTGTGTCTCCATGGCATACCTCCTGTGTTTCTTGCTTAGCTCTGTTTACCTTAAATTTCATCTGTTTCTGCAGAAGTAGAGTTTCTGGTAGTGCCTACCGTATTCCTTGGAATGACACCACAGTTCTTATTAAGCTGGTTTTATCTCTAGGGCCATGGTGCTGGCAGTCGCTGCCTGAGTGAGACACCTGCAGTGTCTGGTCTCCCTAGTGCATTCTTGTGTTAACATCTTTTTGTGGGTAATTTTAGACATTCTTGAACCCATTAAAATTTCAGTGTAAGTTTTGGAACAGAAATTGTAATCTTTCAGAAATCAAAATAAATTTACATATACTTGACAGTCCTTTTTGCTTTTTACTTACCAATTTTTAGAATAATGTATTGATTTGTAACATTGTTTCCTTTCATTTTTGTGATTATAATTACATCATTTCTCCCTTCAAACCCTCCCATACACCCCCTCATTGCTCTTTCAAATTTGTCTCTTTTTTTAATTGTTGTTATATGAATGTACGTGTATACATATATCCTAAATACTCCGTGCTCAGTTTGTACAGCATTATTCCCGTGGATGTTTTCAGCGCTGACATTTTGGTACTGGAACTGATACATGTGCTGATTTGCGGCATTTTACAAAGTATCTGGTAAGGTTTGCTTGTGTCCACTGTACAAGCAAATTGGTCAGTCCTGGGATGGGTACTTGTGTTGCCCTCTACTCCAGGCATCTCCGAGCAGTCTCAGCTAACTATTTGGCTGTTTGTGTTCATCTGGACCAGGGTTGCTGAACCTCTCTACTCACCCCCCCCCTTTTCCCTTCTTTGAGACAGGGTTTCTCTGTGTAACAGCCCTAGCTGTTCTGGAACTCACTCTGTAGCCCAGGCTGGCCTTGAACTCACAGAGATCTGCCTGCCTCTGCCTCCCAAGTGCTGGGATTAAAGTGTGCATCACTATGCCTGGTGACACCTATAAAGCACCTGGACTAAGCCCCCAAGGGAGCTGCCTCTGGACCTTCCCATTGTCCAGCCCCCGGGGGCCACTTCTTAAAGGGGAAGGGGAGGGCTCAAGGACCCCTCCCATCCCCAGCCTGCATGAGTTGGTGGCTGAGTCTTTTTTGCCTAAGAAATATTTGTATAACCCTACATATATGAAATAGTTATGCATATCAAACATTTCAGTTCATAAATCTATTTTAAAAACAACTCTTTAGTTACATATATCTTAGTATTTACTGCAGATGAAAGGAAGTTCATGCACAAGATGGATGTGCATATGCTCACACAGGGAATTGGCTCTCAGCCAACACTGTAGGACATGGGGCATCTTCAGCCTTCTTCAGAGTTGGCCAGTGATATGGTTCCATGATTATCATGACCAGTGCTGAGATAACAGCTTTGAAAAAGTATACAACATAAAACAGCAGCAGTGTGTTCCGCGTTTTAAAAGCTGTTGAAAATCCTATCCTAACCCCAAGACAACATTCATTCAGTGATTTTTCTCTAAAAACAAAACAACAACAACAAAAAAAATCCTCGATTTTTTTTTTTGTATGTGTGTCTGTCTGTCTGTGTGTATGTATATGTATACTGTGTGTGTACCTTTGGAGGCCAGAAGAGGGTGTCAGATCCCCGGGAGCTGGAGTGGTTGTGGCTGCCTGATGTGGTGCTGGAAACCAAACCAGGTCCTCTGCAAGAGCAGCAAATGCTCTTGTCTGCTGAGCTGTCTGTCCAGACCCTGTGAGAATGATTTTGGTTGAGACTCAGCCACCAACTCAAGCAACAGTTTTCAAAGTCAAGCAGTGCAAGATACATGCTGAGGGATGACAGTAAAAAAAAATATTAAAGCCTTTGCTTTCCTCTGAAAGTCTGGAGAAAATGGATGGAAATCGAAAATACAATCAGCGAGGTAACCTGGCTTAGAAAGGAAATATCACATTATCTCTCATGCATATCCTAGGTTGTAATTTTTTAAAATCAAGTTTTATTTATCGTGAGTGTGAAAGTGTGAGTGTGGGTGCATGTGCACTACAGTATGCTGGTGGAAGTCAGAAGGAACTTTCCCCAGAGTTTGTTTTGTCCTTTCACTGTGGGTTTTGGGGGTCAAACTTGAAACTGTGGGCTTATAAGCAAATGCATTTCCTGCTGAGACATCTCGCTGACCCCTTCTTTGATTTCTTTGCATCTCCCCTGCTGTCTTGGAGCTAGCTCTGTAGATCAGGCTGGCCTAGAACTCAGAGATCAGCCTGCTTCTGCCTTCTGAGTGTTGAGATTAAAGGCGTGGGCTTCCACACTCAGTTCCCTCAATTGTCATGTATCTGTGTTTCTGTGAGAGTGTGCAGAGAGGCCAGGGCACTAGTAAAGTGCCCACGAGAAATGGGAGACGAAGCTGTGGGGGATCAGGGCAGGCGGTAGGACTTGTGCTGTGGAAGTGAGTTGGGAGTGGGAGTGGGGTGGGCGGCTGCCAGGGTAGGTACGTACAGTGGACTGCCACTCAGCCTGGAAAGAGGAGACCCTGACTACTGAGACCTTGGGTGAGTGTGGCCAACACTGTGCTGGGTGTGCCGAGTCGAATACAGAAGAGCAGTTCTGCATCCCCCTTCATCAGCCCTAGAGGGATTGGTGGGGAGCCAGGGCCTGGGGGCTAATGGGGAATGCTGGTCTAAAGACACACATTTCACAAGAGGGATAGGTTCATGGTTCCAGAAGTCTATTGTTTACCTGAAAATTGGTGAGGGAGTAGATTTCAGATGTGGTAAGGTAATGCTTGTATTAACTTAGTTCCATTTTGTCATCCCAGTGCTTCTACAATTCAGAATGTGATGTTGTCTGTCATAAATAGACGCGGTTTCCGATAACTAAAAACTAAGTTCCTGCACTGCCACTGCCACTTGCTGGGGCACAGTGCTGTTTGGTGCTTACAGCTGAAGCCATGCTGGGTTTCCCTCTGCAGAGCCTGGCAGTCTTTGGAGAGGTGGTGTGAGGAGGATGTGGCTTCAGTGATTCTGGGTCAGTTTGCACACTCAGTAGTTCAGTGGCTTCCTGTGCAGATTCTGTATGTGTGATGATACATCGATGCACTGACTGCCTCAGAGCTCAGGGGAAAAACTCACGCCTGGAGTAGGTGTCGGTTACAGCAAGAATGAACATTGCTCTTTGAGGGTTGATGGGGTCTGGAACGTCCGCCTGTCACCAGGTGGATGTCTAGTCCTTTTTTTTGGTGTATCCTTTTCTTTTCAGTCTACTGACGATCCAGCCAGGCTACTGGCCATGCTCTTGCTTGTGTGCCATCTCTGCTTCCATGGCTTGAGGACAGAATGGTATTTAAAGTCCTGTTGGAAGTGCCAGGCTCTGACTCTGGATGGCTGCATCTCCTGTCCCTGGCTGAGGCCTTCAGCACTCTCCTCCTGCCTGGTCAGCATGATGTCACCAACCACTGTCAGTGTGATGTCCTGTGGGGGTTGTCCACCAGCCTCGGACTATATCCTAATGGGCCTGGGGAAGCAGACACAATCTTATGGAAGACTGTGCTCTGCTTTCCACTGTTTGTGTGTGCATCCAGTTTTTAGCCTCCCTTTTGTTTTTCTGGGAGGGAGTAGGCTAATATCTCTACCACCCTCTGGCAATATGGTGGAGGGGGCAGTTTCAGAAGCTTCTGTGAGTGCACAGGCCACAGTCAGAACATGGACCATCTGCTGTGGATATTGCTCTATATAAATAAAACACTGATGGCCAGTGACCAGACAGGAAGTATAGACGGGACAAGGAGAGAGGAGAATTGAGGAAACAGGAAGAAGGAAGGAGAGACACTGCAGCCACCGCCAGGACGAGCAGCATGTAAAGACTCTGGTAAGTCACCAGCCACGTGGTAAGGTATAGATTTAGAAAAATGGGTTAATTTAAGATAAAAGAACAGTTAGCAAGAAGCCTGCCACGGCCATACAGTTTATAAGTGATATAAGCGTCTGAGTGATTACTTTATAAGTGGATTGTGGGACTGCGGGGCTTGGGGAACCTGGAGAGAAGCCCTACAGCAACAAATGGCGCCCAACGGCTCGAGTTTCCACCTTAAACCTGACCATATTTAATAACCAATTCTAAACAGAGCCAAAACCAGGATCCTGCTTCTTGTCTCATACGGGCAGCTAGACGCCGCAAAACGCAGGTTTGAACACTGGTGGGTTCCTGGCGTGTGCGTTTGACTGGCAGTATGGCAGAAATGAGGCGTCTGCCAGTGGCACATTACGCTGTGTGGTAGATTTAGTCTTCACTAGTATTTAAAAAAAAAAAAAAAAAGTTTCTGGGCTACACGCTGCTTTGATAAAAGCTTAGACCCACTATTTCTAAGAATTGATGGCTCCTCAAGCTGGCGGAAAACGTACCACCGCCATGTTGGGAAGTTGACCCTAAACTATCTGTCCTGCTAGTCTCATTGTATATGTGTAGACCATGGAGATGACACAGAGTGCACACACCGGAAGGACCCTCTGTAAGTAAAGTCCAGGGCTTTACTTGACATTTGGTCCCCAAATGTCTCCATGAAGACATGATGCCTTGGATCTCCAGGTGGTAGTATGAGCACACGCCTGGCTAGGTAGGCCTTGCCATATCTAGGTGTTTGTTTCTCTTTGCCCAGTGATCACCCACTTGAGCAAATGGCAGCAGGTGTTTCTTGGTGCGGACTGGAGTGACTGTTACAGTGTGTACTGGTCCCAGGGCTGCAGGCCCCTCCCCCCTGGGCTGCTGTCTCTACACTCAGTGGGGTCCAGGTTTGAAACAGGCTCAGCTGGGCCTGGGTAAAGACTGCCTTCTACCAGCTTCCTGTGTGTTCACTCTCTTGCTGTTTCCGGTGTATCTGCACACACACATACGCGCATTCCTATTAGGCAGCTGGATGCATGTCTGTGCCCCTGGGTATGCCACCGTATTTCCGTCCCTCAGCTCTCTTCCAGTGCAGCACTGTGCTCACGCCTTCCCTGACTTCGGCCGCAGCAGTCCACACATGGTCACTAGTGGGGGCCAGACTTAATTGCCCGAGTTGGAAGCTGCCACAGAGTTTGAGCAGGCTCTTTAAGATGGGGACTGTTGGGTCATCTGGTGTTTTTGGAAGTGTGTGTACTGTTTTCATGCCCTTCAAGCCATGGGCGATCTGGTTCTTTGTTCACACACGCAGAGTTGTCTTTTTTGGATTAGGCATTTGACACCTGGCCGAGTGTGTTGTGTCCCCCTTCAGTTTTATTTTGCGTTTCTCTGATTACTGAAGGTGTTGAGCATCACTCCTGGAACACGCTGACTGTTGATACATTTCCATTGCTGCAGTGTCTCATTCAGTCTGCCACCCATTTTAAAAACCGTGCTATTTGTTTTATTATCAAGTTGAAAGGCTCTTTATAACTTCTAGACACAGCCCTTACTTAGTGAGTTATATGTCTTATATTGTTTCCTCCTAGTTTTGCTTTAAAAAAATTATTTTTTGGTTTTTTTGAGACAGGGTTACTCTGTGTCGTTTTGGTACCTGTCCTGGATCTCATGCTGTAGCCCAGGCTGGCCTTGAACTCACAGAGATCCACTTACCTCTGCCTCCTGAGTGCTGGGATCAAAGACGTGCACCACCACTGCCTGGCTTGCTTCGTTTTTTAATAGAGCTGTGTTTTATTTTGATGAAGCCCAGACAATAGTGTGTTCCAGCGAGCAGATGTTAATTTTAACGTTGCTTGTTGTCCATCTTTCCCTAGTGACTGGCTTGCCTCTGCTGCTGAAGAACTCTGCTGGCCTCAGGTTGTGAGGGGTCAATGTGCACCTGGAAGGACTCTGGGTCCCGGCTCCTCTTATGGTCATTTGCACTTGAGAGTGCTGTGGGTAGGGTGAAAGTTGGCTTTTTCAGATGGGTACAAAACTGACCCAGCATAATTTGTTGAAAGGCATTTGTCCATTCTCATGCAGTGGAATTTTTGTTGAACATCAGTGACTGTCTTGGCAAGGGCCCCTTTGTGGACCCTTCTCCTCTGGACCACTTGCCTGTCTGTACTCATAGAAAACTGACATCTGGCTTGTATATCATCTCATTTTGTTTTCCTTTCTCAGGACTGCTGGGTATCTGGGGTGTGCACATTCTCACGCCGGCTTCTGAATCCACCCGAGAGCTCCTCCCACCCACGAACATGGCGTGTCTCACCATTGTTTACTTCCCTGAGTTTTTTTCTTGCAGGTGTTAATTTGTTTAAATACGCGTGCACACTCACACTTGCATATTTTTAGTTAAAAATTATTTGGTATTAAACTTTTTAGTGCCTTTAAAGAGTTTTTTTTTATTATTTTTAATTATGTGTATGTGTGTGTGACTATGTGTGGATATGTGCACGTGACTGCAGGCTAGAGGTACATGTGGTTATGAGTTGCCTGACGTGGGTCCTGGGATCTGAACTCAGGTTCTCTGGAAGAGCGCCGTGCTGCTCTAACCACTGAACCATCTCTCCAGCCCACTGTGCCGTCTTTGATCTTGTCTGATGATAAGTAGATAGCCAGCCGAGTTTCATATCGCTGTTCAGCTGCTTTGCTCCCGATAGCGTGATGCAGATTCATGTACGTTTTCCAGCTAGCAACGGCAGTGTGAGTTCTTCTTTTCCTGTTCTTCACTTTTATTTTTTCTTGCCACACAGATGAAGTGGCTCTCCTTTTAGCACAATGTTAAGTGGCCTTGGCAGTGCGAAGCTGCGTCTCCTCCTGCAGAGGCAGCTTCACACTTCATCCACAATGCTCACATTTGCTGTGGGACTTTTGCTTCCAACTCTCTCCCCTCCTCTCCCTCCCCTCCCCTCAAAGTAAATTTTCTTCTCTTCTAGTCTTCAGAGTGTTACCCAAGCCCAGATTTAATTGTATTGGGTGTTTCTGTAGTTATGGTAGTCATACTTTCCCGCTTTGGCTTGGTAATTTGGATGCTTAATTTGGAATCAACCTCATTTCCTTGTTTCATTATTTCATTCATCCACTGATTTATGTGTGTTGGTGACACACTTATGCAACCGAGTGCATCTGGAGGTCAGAGGCCAGCTTTCAGGAACTGATTCTTTCCTTCCACTCCGTGGGTCCTGAGGACTGAACTCAGGTCCTCAGACTTGGAGGCAAGCGCCTTTCCCCATTAAACTGTCTTACTGGCCCAACCTCATTTCCTTGCAACATATTATCATTTTTGCACCTGTATTACTGAGAATGATGCTACATGGTGTCTTGCAATTTCTTCTAGATTCTTGCTATCAAGCAGACAGCTCTCCTTCCTCCCTCCTTCCCTCGTCTGTCCTTCCTCCCTCTCTTCCTTCTCCCCATTTTGAGACAGGATCTCACTATGTAGTCTTCCTCCTCCTGCTTTGTAAGTGCTAGGGTTACAAGCAGGAACTACGACACCTGCTATCTTGCCCTTTGTTTAGAAGCTTAGAAAGATTTGTGTTGTAATCAGCTGAGCTTAGTGGGTTTTGTGTAAGAATTAATTTTCCATTCACTCCTTTACTTATTTATTGTGTGTGTGTGTGTGTGTGTGTGTGTGTGTGTGTGTGTGTACACACGTATGTGTGGAGGTGAGAGGACAAGAGGCAGGAACCGAGTCCCCTCTTCTGCTCTGAGAGTCCCAGGAACTGAATTCAGGCCTCAGGCTTGATATCCAGTGTCTTTACCCACTGAGCCTTCTCCCCAGGCCTTAAGTAGATCCTTGTCTAGTCAGAAAGTTTTTCTTTTGTCAGTTCTGTTAAGTGTTGGTCTTTCTACAAATTTACCATCTCATCTGAATTCTGAGCATCTTTAATATGAATCTGTAACATCTCCATGTGACGCTTCATTGTGTTTTTATCTGTTGTGATACCACCTTTCCCTGCAGATGCTGACAGCCTGTGCCGCCCTTTGTTGCTGCTCTAAGTACAAATAGCTGGCCTTGCTCTTCTCCTTTGAGTTTTGCGTGTGTTTGCTTGTTTGTGCCAAGACAGACCTTTCTGTATAGCCCAAACTGATCTTGAGCTGGAGGTGTTTCTGCCTCAGCCTCCCCAGTGCTGGGGTTGCAGGCTGGGCCACTGTGCCTGACCTGTTCTCCTGTTTACCTAGCTTCTGTAGGCAGCCAGCTGCTGCCAGCCCCAAGATCTGCGAGTGATGTAAACAACCTTGCTCTAAGCCTCCCCACTCCTGCCTCCAGTCAGTTCCCTTGTCTGCTAAGTCATTTGGCATTGAGCCATTTGCTTTCCATCTTCTGTATGTCTGTCCTCGTGGGCTTATGTCTTTAAAGCCAGATAGGAGAAAACACAGAAAAAAAGAGTAAGAGTAAATAAAAGAAAAGAAAATAGAGACAAAGGATCCTTTTTGTTGTATTCAGAGTAGTATGGCCATTGAAGCAAGTGTGTACTCTCTAACAGTTTGCTCTCGAATGCTCTTCAGTTGCTTTCTGTTGTGGGTTGGCTTATAATGCAGCGTGAACAGAGAGGAAGGTCACCCTTACTGGGTGTTCTGGACAGCTGGTATGAGCTTGGAAGGGAGAGAGCTTATCGGAAAGTGGAAACTGCTACACCATAAGCACCTTTTCAGTACTTACTGAGAGTTATATGACATGACCAAGGATTCTGGTGAGCAGCCAGGGTGGGACAGATGATCACTCCACAGAACATCTGCTTTCACACCAGGGACCTGACCTTGGTGATCCCACGTAGCAGCTGCTTGGACATCTCAGGGCCCTGTCCCCATCACTCCACAGAGTGGACCCTCTCACACTAGGGGTCTGTTCACCGAGGTAATCTCTAAGGCCAGGGGTGCTGTTTAGCATGTGTGCAATTTAAAACTTAACGGCAGCTGTGAGTGGTGCTGCTATGCCCAGTACCTGGGATGTGGGGCCTGGAAGATAAGGAGTTCAAAGCTATCCTTGGCTATATAGGAGTTCAAAGCCTGCCTGAGCTACATGAGACTCAGAAACAGAAACAGTGAAACCCAAACCAAACTAAAACTCAATGGAAAGCAAATTTTAAAAGTATAGCCAGAATCTAATGTAAAATCTAATTTTCAAACACTTTCCCTACTAAGATACTTTCTGGAGTGCCCGAGACCTGTGCTGGCACATGCCTGGAGAGCTGTGAATCCACTCTTTCTGTGTGCGTTTATTTTCTGTGTTCACACTTTTCAGAGTGTTCTAAGAACACCCAGATTCTGGAGTGTCTGTAGAATACCAGCTCCAGGCTCTGAGAATAGTACTAAGCCACCTGCGTGGGAGCTGGGTGGATGGGCTGTGTGCACAGAGGGTGCTCTGCAGGGTCCTGGGTCCTGGCTGCTCCCCTCTCACACGCAAGCATTTCATGAGGAGCACACGTGGATTTCATCTTGTGTCACTGACCATTTTAGACAAACCGAGGTAGAGCATCTCAGTGTTCGACATCTATTTATGATCCATGAAGCTGTGACTAGAGACCCTAAGCATGGGCCTGGTGCTTACGGCAGTATCCCCATCTTGTTCCTTTCTTAAAAAGCACTGTCAAAGAGCAGGGTGGAACTGAATTCGAGGAGGTTAAATTCTCTAAAGCACGATGATAAGTCAGGGGTCGTGGGCTCCTTGTTGCTGATGCAGGCTGTGCCTTGCTCTGCTGCCTGCACGTTAGTATTTCAGGGAGCAGCATGCCCTGCTTGTAGGCTTGTGTAAGTGTTGAGTGTATGTGGGGCTGAGCTCTGCTGACATTTTCCTTTTGCTTAGCTTCAGACAGTCGAGTCCAGGCGTGTGCGGCTGTGTGGAGGATGCCCAAGGAATTAGAATCCGGGAGCCACGAGTCCCCTGACGACCCTGCGAGCACTGCACAGACCCTGGAGCTGCTCTGTCACCTTGACAACGGGGCCCATGGCAACGTGGCCTGGTAGGATGCTACATATTTCATACACAGAGAAGAAGCCTAGAGGCTGTCAGGTGCTGTGTGTGCACAGCTCCCTTCATCCAGTTTCCCCCTCTGCTCCCCACTCCCGATGCTCCTTCTCTTAGATGTTTGTCCTCGGCTGTCACTTTTGGTCCAGGTGTTTTCTAGGTCACCCGCAGTTACAGAACCTCTCCCCCAAGTGTGCTGAAGAGCACATGTCCCAGCACTTCTCTCTTCCAAATCAGCATTGCCTGCAGTCACCTGACTGAATAATAGACTAGCCAGGCCCAGTGCAGCCCTTAAACAATCACCCATCACTTCAGCTTGAGAGCACACAAGTTTCTCTTCCTGTGGACTCCTTAGGAAGAAAGGATATGCCTGGTGGTATCCCCCAGTCCCCCCATGTCTCTGTCCTTTCCTTTGGTTTCCTGTCAATCCTGTGGCATGTGCAGAGATGAAGAAATGTGACTGCCGTCTGTGGGGCTCCTGGGCAGTCCCTGTCTATGTGGTTAGAAGTTGGCTTTACCTACCCAGGGCCTCACACGGTGGCCAATGGCTGATCTGGTAAAATTGGATACCATGGCTTCAGACTTCACTGCATGATGCTGTTACGGCTGCTCCCAGCAAGAACCTTGCTTTACTTGATACTGTGCCCTTCAGTGTCAGTGCCCATGCCCATGTGTGCACGTGTGTGCATGTGCATGTCTGTAAGAAGACACGGACCCTATGCAGGCAGTCAGTTCATCCGATTGAATAAATTCAGCCCAGCAACATGTATTAACCAACTGTTGCACATACCCTGCCAAACTCCAAGGATCATGGGTGAATGAATGTCAACAGACATGGCCTTAAGGAGTCATGGTCCCTAGGGGAAACCCAGATGGGTTGTTACATACCTGGGACCTGCCGTGAGTGTGTACTGTGCCCCATCAGGAAGCAGTGAGTCATGTTTGTTGGAGAACCAAAGAGGGACTCACCTGGAGGTAGCACTTGGCACTGCTCACTCTGGGACCAGTCTGTCACTGTTCCACAGGCAAGCTGTGTGGGGCGCTGCTGACTTCAGTGCTAGCCTTAGGGAATTGGTTTCATGGCTTCTATGTTTCTGTGTTTCTGCTTGGTCACTGGCCACTTGCTTGTCCAGAGCAGCGCTAAGTGTGGGTGCCACCCCAGTCTCCCAGGCGACAGGAAACCAGAGTCCTTAAGCTGCAGGAGTGACACGTCTGTGCCGTCACTCCACTGCCTGCATAGAGTCTTGCGGAGTTCATGTCACACAGTGACGGTGTTCCCTGACTGAACAGGCCTTGGTGTATGGCTGTGGGTGCCATGGGCGTGCACATTTCCAGAGGCACAGCAGCAATGGAGGGCGGTCCAAGGATCCCATGGCAGGTGAACTGTACTTAGAGAGGGCTGGTCCTATCCAGAAGGTCCAACTAGCCTGGGAATGAGGGGCCTGAAGGTCGCTTCTTGACTTCCAGCATGCAAGTACTCTTGTCACACCCACTCAGAAGGGCATGCCAGACCTGTGTGCACTGTAGGACACTGAGTCAGAGCGCCTGCTCAGTTGCTCTCTGCCCACGTACACTCTACAAAGGCCGACCCAGTATGTGTGACGGCTCTCAGAGTCATCTGGAGTGCTCTTGATTCTGACCTTGCTGTATTGTTCAGAATATCTCAACTTCTTTTTGGTTTCCCAGTGCATTGTGGTACATTCTTTTTTCACACTTGCTTGTTTTAAGTGTATTACTTAAAGTAACTACAGCTATTCCAATAGCTATTGTAGGAATGACCTGGGAGCTCTGTGCGCCCTTCCCTTGGGTTCCTATGTAACTGCATGATGGCAGACACTAGTGACTCCACTGTCCCTGGAGGTTTCACACTGAGCCTCTGCCTATGCATGGGAGTTCAGTTCTCAGTACCTCCTCACCGGAAGCAAACTCTGTGATGGAAATGCCATCTTGTGGAACTTACTTGAACAGTAATAACTTCACAGTAAGGCAGTGAGGGCTGACAAGTGTTCCTCAGCCCCACGTTGTCTGCACTGTTGGGACAGAGGGTCCACGCTTAGTGGCGTTGTCAGGTGACCAGTAACTGTTGCTAGTCCCTTTCCGGCTCTGCCTCAGCTCCTCAGAGTCTGTGCTCCACTCTCCCCAGGACCTGGTGTTGTCACTTCTGTGCCCTCTTCTTCCCAGCAGCCAGTTCCAGCCGGCGGTCCCCGCCCTGCTCACGCTCATGCCCCCCTCACCCACTGCGCTTAGTCAGGGCGAGGCTGCGTCTTCAGCACCACGGACAGCGGTGGGCTCAGAGGCTGGGGATGGATCACTGCCACAGCGAGATAGAGCCGCCTGTGTGTGAGACAGACCCCTATCAGTTTGTCAGGCCCTTTGTCCACCGAGCCCGTGAAAGGGTCTGCCAGTCCTGCAGCTGGGGGAGTGAAGCAGAGTGCAGAGGCCTGCTGACTTCTTAGAGGGCTGCTGGACTTGTGGCAGAAGCCTGTTTGCCTCCTAGCCACTTGGACAGAAGCAGCTATCATCACTTGGGATCTGGCTGTTGTTTCAGGTGTTGGGAATGCTTAACCTCATCAGAGTAGGCTTCCAGTGCGCTCTCATCCTCCCATGGAAGGCAGATACAACACGGTAGGCTTTGGGGGAGGCCCTGCTACCTTTCCTAGCATGTTTCTTGTCCCCACTCAGATTCTCAGGGGGCTTGCTGTCGCCCTGGAGGAGCAGTGGGCTTAGGCACAGCCCTGGGTCTGACTTCATGTCCAGAGCCAACAGCCTACCACATTCTCATTTTGCTCTTCTTTTCTCCCGTGGGCTGGGTGTTTGTGGGATGGTTGATACAGTTTCTAGTGCTGTTAGTGAGATGCTGTGGACTCTCTCCGAGGACTCAATGCCACAGGACTTTGCTATTACCCATCCAGCAGTGAATGCATGGAATGGACATACCATCTATTCTGGCTGAGGTGGCTGGGCAAGGGACCTGCCAGAGAAATGGTCCCAGCGTGTCCTAGCACAGGATTGGAGGCCACCCAGTTGCATCCTTCTGTGGTAAGGCAAGTGAGCAGACAGGCAGCTTCAGAGTGGGTGTGGGCCCAACACCGGGGGTGTTTTGGCCAGATATTGCCAGTTTGCTGTGACATTGTGATCATTTTTAGTGTGTCACACACTATGAGACAGTAGGTTGTGTGCAGCTGCATTCCATAGCAGGAATCTGCATAGTACAGTGAACAGAATCCTACCTTGTCACTGGTGTGGGACTGGAGGCCAGTGTCACATTCCGGAGTCCATTACACACTTTAAGAGTAGATGAGGACTATCTATTTATTTGTTATTTATAATTTTATGTGGTAAGTGTTTTGCCTGAATGTATGTTTTTGTACCACATGTGTGCCTGGTGTGGGGGACGCAGAAAAGGAGTCACTGAAACTGGAGTTGCAGATGGTGTGAGCTGCCATGTGGGTGCTAAGAATAGAATTTGAGTTTGAGTCCTCTGCAGGAACAGCCAGTGCTTTTAACCACTGAGCCATCTCTCCAGCCTGAGGACGAGCTCTTTAAGTCTTCATTTATGTTTTGTGTAGTTCTCCTTGAGTTAGTGACTAGACTGATGCTTATGTGATGTTTTGGTGTGGAGTGGGTATGTTAGCTCTGGACCACCACGCTTGAATGCTTCTAGCACTTTCTATCTGCCCAGCTGGTGTACCTCGGCATCTTTAGGGGTCCTGATAAAGGGGAGGTTTTCTGGAGCCCAGCTTGTGAGAAAGGAAGGAGGTGATTACTTTCCAAGAGTCGTACAATGTAGCAGCATCACCATGAGTTTAACGGCTGATTAGCCACAACAGGGTGATTCTGCCACTCTCCATCTCCTTCTGATGATCAAGAGGCCTCCAGCCGCTTGGTAGTGAGCACTTTGGCCAACTGAAAAGCCAAAACAATAGAAACCTCATCATGTCTTGTTTTGTGTGCCCCTTCCAGTTGTGTATGGAGCAGTCCTGCAAACTACTCTTCCGAGTGGTGAAGATCTCCTTCACAGGAGAAGTTGCTTTAGTAGTCGTCAGGAGCTGTGAGGATGTGTATAACATTAATTGCAGCCCATGTGGCGTCTTCCCAGCTCCTGCATCCAGGGTGTGGCTTGTGTTAGGTGTCTGTATTAAGCGTGCAACTCCATGCAGGTAGTTCTCTGGCAGCATTCTGAGTGACTGGCATCACACAGCCAACTGACCCCTGCTTCCTGAGCCAGCTGCTGAAGAAGAAACACCCTCCCATACAGATAAAGTAAATATCACACTGAAATGCCAGCCAGGCCGAGCATGCAGGACACCTGGGAGGACTGGCGTGCGTAGCAAGATGGTGATTAGGAAGTAAAGGGCAGGAGTCGTGTTGAGAGAGGAGAGGGAGGGAACCTAGAGTGTTTGTCTGGAGTAGAAGACCTGGCCCTGTGTCTCCTTCCTTCTCTTCTGGTTTATATGAGGAACAGTGGATGTTGGCATAGGGTGAATATTGTGAGGAGCAAGTTGATGGTTGTCTTAAGTCCTGCAAAGCTGCTTGAGGGAAGGACACACATCTGAGGTTTTCAGAGGTTTGTGTTCTGACTGTCAGTGATCACCGCAGGTCATTGTTAGATCGACCACATTGTGAGAAGGTCATTCCATTGCCACTGCAGGTCGTAAGCAGACACTCACGAGCTGATTCCCAGCTGCTGGTCAATACCAGACTTGTCCCTTAGACTGTTGCTTAGTTTGTGCGGCGGTGGGGTGGGAGTGTGGGGGTAGGGGAAGGACAGTTCTATGATGCCAAAGGGCACTATGAAAGTCCTACGATGTTTCCTTAGTAACCACTGTAAAAGGAATGTGTGTCATTTCCTTGAGTGTTAGAAAAGTTAAAATGCAGTGTATAGACAATTTTTTCTGGGAAGAGTCAAAGTACAGAAATCTGGAAATATGGTGTAGAAAGTATAGGTCATTATTCACAGCAAAGAGAAATTCATATTCTCCCCAAACTTCAGTTTTTGTTTCCATTAAATAAAATGTTTTAGGAGTATGTTTCTGTTAGTCCTTTTCTGAGCCGAGTGTCACTCAGAATGTGGGAGGAAACAGAGAGTGCCACTGTGCCCCGTGAGAGGGAGGAAGCTAGCCCATTCTGGCTGCCACTGTGCCCCGTGAAGAGGGAGGAAGCTAGCCCATTCTGGTTGCCACTGTGCCCCGTGAAGAGGGAGGAAGCTAGCCCATTCTGGCTGTTGCCACCAAGTGCTGCAGATGGGGCAGCTTTTTAAATGGTAGAATTTCATTCCTGGCAGTCTTGATATCTAGAAACCCAAGCTCATATTCCCCGAAGACCTTGCATCTGGTCAAGTCCCTCTGTCCAGCTCACCAATGGCTCCTGTCGCTGTGCCTTCATGTATACACAGGAAGATGAGCACCTCCCAGGGCCTTGGTGCTTCTGATGCAACTACCAATGGTTTTGAAGTTCTGTTACTGAAGCTGAAGGCTCAATAACAATTTTAAACCTAAAGGTGTGGAGATCCTGTGTGTAGGACATTTCTCTATGGCTGGCACTCCTAATGCTGAGGAGGTGAGAGATGAGAAGACAGAAGGACTTACCTGGATGATCAGAAGGGCATTCCAATAATAGTTTGTTCTTTATTTCAAAATTTACTGTAATTTAAAAGCTACCTTTAAACTTGCTGAGAGACGTAGGAACAGGAATCTTTGTTGTTATATAATGTGTCCTTGTAAGTCAGGTGGACATCACCTGAATCTTAGGTGGACTCCTGCAAGGAGAGTGTTGGGCGTTGGTAGCCTCATAAAGGAGGGTTGGGGCTCTGAGCATGAGCCAGGGTAGGTTTCAGGGATGGTGTGAGTTTTAAATTCCCTCTGTGAAGATGACCTGAGCCAGCTCTGCTCACTCGGCTCTAAGGTAGATGAGGAACTGTAGTGTGAATCTTAGAGGGTCTTATTAATAAAATCAAATCTGAGGCCAGGTATTGGGGTGAATGCTGGAAGATCAGAGAAGCAGAACAAGCCACAGCTACCTCACCTCGACAGTTCCTCAGCTGATCCTGTTTCCTCAGACTGGAAGCCTCTGAGTCCTCATCCAGAATGAATCTCAGCTGAACTGCTGCTAGAAGCCTAAAAGCTTAACCAGGCAAATGCTTAGTTTCTGGTCTTCACGCCTTATATACCTTTCTACCTTCTACCATCACTCCCTGGGATTAAAGGCTCACTTCTTGGGATTAAAGGCATGTGTCACCATGCCTGGCTGTTTCCAATGTGGCCTTGAACTCACAGAGATCCAGAGGGATTTCTGCCTCTGGAATGCTAGGATTAAAGGCGTGTGCTACCACTGCCTATCCTCTACGTTTAATATTGTGGCTGTCCTGTTCTCTGACCCCAGATAAGTTTATTAGGGTGCACAATATTTTGGGGAACACAATACCATAGCATAGAGCCCCTCATGATCTGCCCATCCCTCAGCCTTCCTCCACCCCAGGCAGCAGTGCACAGCAGTGTGGAGTGGAGAGTTTGTGTGTCTACACTCAGTGCACGACTTGTGATGGGGGAAGGGACTTCCCTGTTACTCTCAGTCTCTGGCCCTCTTTGACGTGTAGAAGATGACTCTTGAGTTGGGCATACATCCTGTGGAGCTGTACCTGAGCTGTTAACTGGATGTTACACTCAGACAGGAAGAAAACATCTGACAAAACCACCTTCCCCTCACCTCCAGGCAGTGTTTGCCCTTGGCTTTCTGTCTGCCTGAAAGTGGAATTTTTGGTTGATGGAGCTATAAGTTTGTCCCAGTGAGATGTCAGAATAAACAGACTTTTAATAACCAAGTCACCTGATGTCAAAAGTTACATGCTCACCTGTCAGGGAGTTCCCAGGCAGCATATGAACACGACTCTGTCCCTGGAAGTTTCCTGTGTCACAGCATCAAGGCCCTGCACCCCTGCAGGTGGGTCAGAAGGGCTTGCTGACTTTCTGATGCGGCTCCCAAAGCCGCTCTTTCAGTCCTTATAGCATGTGTGTGAGGTTTATTAACCAGACCTTTGTGCCATGATCCAAGGAAAGAGTTTATTACATTGAATTTATTATGCAATATTATTTTTTAAAGAGTTGACTTGCATAGACACATTTCTTGCATTTCTCTACTCAGCAGCTGTGGCTGCTGCTTCTCACGCAGTGGACCCGTGTGGACTGTTCTACCCTCTTGTCAGCTGCCCTGCTCTTCCACGTGATCAAGGGAAGCGAGGAGGAGCATGCTTGACAATTAAGATTTAAGTTGCTTTGGGTTGCTTTGAGTTTCCTGATGGCCATGGAGCTGTCCCTTCCCTGGGTGCTAACAATGAATTAGAGCTGTCATCCTGCTTCTGTGGCCCTCGTTGACTTCTCAGAGGACCTCAGCTGTAATTTCATTGGTTTACTCATAGTCCTTGCTTGTGATTTTGCACCATGGTTGTATAGGGGCAGACACTCCTATTGGCTGCGTGGCACTATGTTCTTGACTTTTTAATATTGTTTATGTCCTCATTCTTTGGTAGAGTGTGATAAAAAGTGGGTGATTTTTATGAACAAAAAATAAATAAAACTTAGTTTGGAGTGAAAAGGATGGCAGGAAACAGAGGCTCTTTCCCCTATTTATAGCCCTGTTTCATGGTGATGATCCAAAAGAAGACAGAATTTCCCTTTTTATTGCCTTTTGTGGACTATAGCTGTCATAAACAGTGAAGACTAGAGGAAGGTCACCTGTGAAACAGCAACAGAGGCAATGGCCATGGGTAAAGGTTCACTGGCGGTGCAGCTCTGTAGAGGCCCTGCCAGCCCTGCCCAGGGCTGCAGCTCATGCTGCCTGCAGGAAACTAAAACCCTTTCTACCTGGTCCTTTGTGAGTTCATGCCACACCGTAAATGACAAACTGAAAAGTAAGAGTTAGGAGAAGTGAGGGCGGGCTCATCAGCAGGGAGGCGTGTCCTGAGGGCGGGGCTCATCAGCAGGGAGGCGTGTCCTGAAGGCGGGCTCATCAACAGGGAGGCGTGTCCTGAGGCGGGGCTCATCAACAGGGAGGCGTGTCCTGAAGGCCACTCTGGGTTCATGCAACCACTGGGGAGCATGAAAGGGCCACTTCTCACTTTTCTGGGAGTCTACTGTCAGAGATTCCAGAAGCCTGACTCAAATGTCTTCACTTTTAGGGGCTGGGGCTCTGATGGTGGCAGCAGGAAGCTGCTCTGTGTCCCTGACTTGGATGAGGTGGATCTCGTGTGTGGTTGCTAGTGGTTTTCATGTCATTTCTTCTTAGAACATCCCCGATCTCTCCTCCTCGGTCCTTAAACCCATTTTGGACTTGTCCTAGGAGGAAATGTCCAGGAGCTTCCTTAGTCCTGCTGATTGGTTGCTCCCCCGACTCTCCTTTAAAGGACTGGTTAGTGAGCCTGTGGCAGCACCTGCATGGCTTGGGGTGGATGACTATCAGAGACCTTAAGCCAAGTACTATGAAGGTGACTCTGTGTTCCAGGACTGCGGGTGCACAGGAGAGCGAAGCACAACTAAGTGTCTGCACATTACAGAGCCAAGTGTCTGGACTCTGCTGATTGCTTCCCCCTTCAAACCAGTCTCTACGGTGTGTTTATATACATGGGATTGTATTAATTGACAAAAATATCCGACAGCCGAAACCTATGGAAGGAAGGATTTGTTTTGGTGTTTAGCTTGAGGGCATAGTCTGTCATGTCAGGGAAGGCGTGATGATGAGAGTAGCTTCCAGCTGTGGGGTTAGGAAGGGAGTGTGGGTCATGTCGCATGTGCTGTCAGGAAGCAGAGATGAGTGCTGGTGCTCAGCTCACTTTCTCCATTCTAGTTAGCCCAGGACCCCAGTCCCCGAGACAGTGGTCCCCATGGTCGTGGTGACTCTTCCTCAGCTGACCTGTGGTGAAATGGCTGGAACACGGACAGTGTCTGTGGGACATGAATGTCACTTGGCCCTGATTACAAGGCACACCTTCCTCTGCTGAGCTTTAACCTGAGGTTCATGGTAAACAGGTGGTATTGAGACTCCAGCCTTCAGACAGTGCAGAGGAGGCAGTTGTGGGTAATGGTTAGGAAAAGGTGTTCTTCATCCCAAGCTCTGTATGTCCAGACCAAAATCCTAGTGCTAGTCAACATTTAGTAGAGTTCTGATGGGTAAGGAGTGACTCCTGAAGGAAGACGTTGTGTTGCTTTGTGGCCACTTTGCTTATGTTGCTATAATCCACACCTTACAATTCTGTAATCATTAGGAAACATGTTAAATCTTTACTTATAACTCGGCCATGTCTTGGATTTGACATGACCGGTCCACTTTGAGCCCTACCGGAGCGTTCCAGTTGAAGGACCCCAAGGGCTTTCTGGTGCTGGGCTCTGAACAGGAAAGTCAGACAGTTGTAAGGTGAGACCCTGAAGGTCTCAGCCCACTGCAGCCACCTTTGGAAGACACCAGGAAGTCACAATGAGCTTTGGTTGTTGGTGCATGCATGTTGTATATGTGGGTGTGCATGTGTGTGTTTTCAAAGACTGCCTCTAGTGACCGAGAGTTACTGCTGCTACCATCTGCACAGTGAGAGCCAGAAGCTGAAGTGTTGAACGATACCATGTGTAAGCCTGTGTTTAATCCCCAGATTCTGTATGTGGAAGTGAACACATGGAGTGCAAGGGTTGTACCACTGAGCCAGATCCCAGCCTTCTCTTTATTTTGAAATAAGATCACCAAGTTGCTCAAGCAGGTCTTGAACTCATGACTCTCCTGCCTTAGCTTCCCAAATAGCTGCAATTAAAGGCTTCTTCTGGTAGCAGGTAAATGGTCATCAAGCAGGTAAAATATGTACATATTTTAAAGAGTGTCTCACAGGGTAGCTCTAACTGACCTGTAACTAACTATGTAGCCAGGGTGACCAGGAACTTACTTCTGTATAGATCAGGCTGACCTGGAATCTACTGTGTAGCTGGCCTCAAACTCACAGTGATCCTCCTGCCTTTGCCTCTTCCTCAGTGCTGGGGTTAAAGTTGTGTACTACCATACTAGCTTCTTTTTCTGTTCTCAATTTACTGTTTCGGGGGGTGGGGGGTGGGGGGGGTGGAGTGGGCGTGGTTTCTTGCAGGTTTGCACCTCAGCCTCTAAGTTGCTAATGGAATCATTTATGACTTTCAGTTTTATAAAAACAAACAAAACAAAATAAGATAAAACAAGATAAAAAACCCAAAACAAACAAACAAAAATGACTTCATTGAAATTCCTCACTCAGTATATTTTGGGAAAAGAAAGCCTTTTTTATTTATTTATTTTTTTTATGAGTATTTTCTACCATGGTCTGCTAAATCCCATGACTTGCCTTCTTCTCAAAGACATGGCTTTTGGCTAGAGAGATGTCTGTCTTTTCTTCTCTGAGTCTCACACCCAGGAAAGGTGGCCTTTTGTTGGAAGTAAGGGAGCTGTGAGCCAAGGGCAGGGCATGGGAAGAAGCTGTAGCAGCGTCCAGGAGCTTCCAAGCTGTGAATGCAGAGAGATGCTTGTCATACATGGCTGGAGTGTAGCTAGAGTTTTCCTGCCTTGCCCACAGTCAGGACAAATCTTTGTCACGCCAGTCCCACAGCCGCTCAGACCCAACCAAGTAAACACAGAGACTTATATTGCATACAAACTGTACGGCCGTGGCAGGCTTCTTGCTAACTGTTCTTATAGCTTAAATTAATCCATTTCCATAAATCTATATCTTGCCACGTGGCTGGTGGCTTACCGGCGTCTTCACATGCTGTTGGTCATGGCTGCGGCTGGCAGTGTCTCTCTGCCTCAGCCTTCCGCTTCCCAGAATCAGTGTTTTATTTATTGACCAATCAGAGCAATTTGACATACAGACCATCCCACAGCACTGGAGCGGTGTGCTTCCACAGGGAGACTGGGGACAGTTAGAGTCTAAAGACGCAGAATGAATGGGGTGAGCATTCTATTTCTTCTCTGTCAGGGTGCCAGCAAACCTCTCCCTGGGCTGTCCTGACCAGAACCTGGGCCATTTTGATTTTCCTCTCAACTCCTGGGTCGGCATTCTGTGGTCTAATTAGGAGAGTCTGGCAACGTGGCCTGACAGCCAAGACTGTAGCATGCTCTCTACTCCCAGGTGGTTGTCCTGAGTTGATGAGGGAGCTTTGCCACCATTCTTAGGGCTGCATGCCTGTTCCTAAAGATAGCAAAGGGATGATGAGGAGGAGGGCGCCCATGTGTTTGGAACAGAGTGGTGGCATGAAATGACATTAAATGAGTGACTTCTGGGTATTTTACTGAGAAAAGACTGAGCACAGTGAGTCACTCTGAACAAATGAAGAGCTCTGTGTCCCTGCTAATCTTTTTGCTTTGGCATAATGCTCCCAGCATTCGCCTCCCTGTCACTGGGTCCCTCTCGTAAATAAAGTTTTATTACATCCTGGCTGCCAGGGTTGGTCCTGTGCCTCTATAACTGCTCTTATGCGTCAGGGAGAGCTCTGCTGGCCCAGAAGCCACACTGCTCACCTGTTCACTGTTTGCTGTCCAGCCCTGTGGAGGAGGCTGGAGGACACAGTGACTCCCGACTTTGAGATTTTCAAATTTTTGCTGAACAAATTATGGATTTCACTTAATGTTGTAAGTGACATTATAGTTTTTTATTTTCCAGTTGAATAAATTTGATTGCATTCTAAAAGAAAGAATAGTGATTCTCTGGTCCTGTAATTCTTCACCCACATAGGCTTTTGCTCACTGAGAATTTGCTCCAATGAAACATGATGAAGAATGAGTCCTCACAAGTCAGGAAGTGCTTCTGTGAAGGTTTAGAGATGGTGTCGTAAAGAACAAGTTCACAAGGGAACTGGAAGCAGCTACTCACAGTTTCCTCATTGTCAAGGAAATGCAAATCAGAGCAACAAATACCCTGGGGGAACTGGGAGTTCTTAACCAAATGGCCAGGATCATATTGATGACCAGAACTGGGAACACACCTCCATGGGAAGAGGCTGTAAGCATGTCTGTCAAATCAGAAATTGTGGTCCTAAGAACCAGTCCTCACCGGTCAAAAAGTTTATCTCTCAGATACCTACAGCTTTATCATATGAATCAGTTGTGTGAAAAATTGGAAAAGCCCAGAACCATCATGTAGTGGAACTGGATTTTAATGGCACAGAAATCCGAGGGCTGGAGAGATGGATTTACAGTGTTTACTGTTCTTTCAGAGGGCCTGGGTTTGATTCCCAGCGTCCACATAGCAGCTCACAACCACCTGTAATTCCAGTTCCAGGGGACCTGATGCCCGTTTCTGTCCTCTGTGATAACCGGTGCTCACGTGGTATACAGACAGTCATGCAGACAAAACACCCATACACATAAAATAAACATTTAAAAATTACAGAAATGTGAAGCCTGCGGAAATGTATGTATTTGACCTAGGATGTTGACCAGGATAAATTTTAAGAAGGAACAAGAGGTTGCACAGTGATACCAATGGCTGGTGACAGTCCTCCAGGGAACCTCTATGATTGTGTTAGGTGCACCCTGTATGTTAGAGAGGGCCTAGAGAGCACATGTCCCAAACAGTGTGTCATCAGGTGGGGAGAATGTGAGGGGTGCCAACCTTTCTAAATCCACATCTGTTGACTTGGGCATTTGACTTTGTGTGTGCAGAATAAATTAACACTGAGATTCAATGAGGTGTCACAAAGACAAGTGCCATGCTGAACTTAATGCCCAGAGGAGGGAGGTTGGTGGTTGTGTATTTCAAGCTCATTGAAAAGGAGAGAGGACGGTGCTGGCAGGGAGCACTTGGGAGCAGTAACGATGGTCAGCCAGGCTGCCATCGGCAAACCCACGTGAGGAGCAGGGAAGCCCATGCCACAAACACTCAGCAAGTCTGTGTGCTAAGTCCCCAAGGCAGCAAGATGAAAGAGAGAGAGCACTAGGTGGGTTCCAGCCACCAGGCTCAGGACGACAGAAGGAGTCAACTTTGAAGGGAAATAAATGTCTCTAGACAAATGACAGTGGCATCACATACAGCAGTGGTGGTGAGTGTCTGCAGTAAGTGCGGTGGTGAGTGTCTGCAGTAAGTGTGCGGTGGTGAGGGTCTGCAGTAAGTGTGGGGGTGAGTGTCTGCAGTAAGTGTGCGGTGGTGAGTGTCTGCAGTAAGTGTGCAGTGGTGAGTGTCTGCAGTAAGTGTGCGGTGGTGAGTGTCTGCAGTAAGTGTGCAGTGGTGAGTGTCTGCAGTAAGTGTGCGGTGGTGAGTGTCTGCAGTAAGTGTGCAGTGGTGAGTGTCTGCAGTAAGTGTGCAGTGGTGAGTGTCTGCAGTAAGTGTGCAGTGGTGAGTGTCTGCAGTAAGTATGTACTGGTGAGTGTCTGCAGTAAGTGTGCGGTGGTGAGGGTCTGCAGTAAGTGTGTGGTGGTGAGTGTCTGCAGTAAGTGTGCGGTGGTGAGTGTCTGCAGTAAGTATGAGGGTGAGTGTCTGCAGTAAGTGTGCAGTGGTGATTGTCTGCAGTAAGTGTGTGGTGGTGAGTGTCTGCAGTAAGTGTGCAGTGGTGAGTGTCTGCAGTAATTGTGCAGTGGTGAGTGTCTGCAGTAAGTGTGCGGTGGTGAGTGTCTGCAGTAAGTGTGCGGTGGTGAGTGTCTGCAGTAAGTGTGGTGGTGAAGTGTCTGCAGTAAGTGTGCAGTGGTGAGTGTCTGCAGTAAGTGTGGTGGCAGTGGTGGAGTGTCTGCAGTAAGTGTGCAGTGGTGAGTGTCTGCAGTAAGGTGAGTGTGAGTGTTGCAGTGGTGAGTGTCTGCAGTAAGTGTGCAGTGGTGAGTGTCTGCAGTAAGTATGTACTGGTGAGTGTCTGCAGTAAGTGTGCGGTGGTGAGTGTCTGCAGTAAGTGTGTGGTGGTGAGTGTCTGCAGTAAGTGTGCGGTGGTGAGTGTCTGCAGTAAGTGTGTGGTGGTGAGTGTCTGCAGTAAGTGTGCAGTAGTGAGTGTCTGCAGTAAGTGTGGGGGTGAGTGTCTGCAGTAAGTGTGCGGTGGTGAGTGTCTGCAGTAAGTGTGTGGTGGTGAGTGTCTGCAGTAAGTGTGCGGTGGTGAGTGTCTGCAGTAAGTGTGTGGTGGTGAGTGTCTGCAGTAAGGAAAATGATCACGTGCAGCACCCATCATGTGGCAGGTGGTGACGTGCATGCAGTGCTTGGCATGAGACAGATGATGACCTGTAGTATCTTGCGTAAGGCAGTGGTGACAGGCAATGCCTGGTACTCCTTAAGTATCAGATCTTACTGCAATATTGTAGCAGGCTTCCTGTTGAGAGTTGCACTGAGCTAAAGTTGGCCGGGCAGTATTTCCATAAAATATGGCAATCTAAGTTCTTAAATGATACAATTCATCAAGCTTAGTTTTGCCTGTGGAGTTTAAGAGTTCCCAAGCTTGTGTTTCCACAAAGAGCATCAACACCACAAGTAACACTGCTGACAGAAGGGCAGTATGGCAGAGCGCAGCACCCTAGGAATTCCAGGTGAAGAAGCAACACTGTCAATAATGCACTTGGGGCAAGGCGTGCAAGCTGGATGTCAAGGCTGCCCTGCAGGTTACAGCTGGGAATAGGAGTGGACACATTGGAGGTTAAGGACAGAGGTGCCTAAAAGTCTGTGTCCATCGAGGGCCTGCAGGTCTTTACTCTCCTGCTTTCAGCAGTCCCAAGAGTTACTTCCCCAGCAGCCCTCCTCCTGGGGAGACTCCTGTACTTGGGGGTGCCTCCTGGGGAGACTCCTGTACTCTTGGGGAGTAGCCTTCTTCCTGGGGAGACTGCTGTACTCTTGGGGAGTAGTACTTTTCCTGAGAAGGAGCCTGTGCTCTTGGGGAGCAGCCCTGCAAATGAGCACCTCCTCCCTGACCTGTACCTGTTATGTGGGATCTCTGCTCATTTCTCCCCTGTGCATCTCAAGTTTACTGGACATGCTTGCCTGTGTGGTGCTCTTCTAGGCTGTGAGAATTGACATTTGACTGGGAATCCAGACAATCAGCTGTGAACAGTGTGACGGATGGTGCATCTGCCACTTAGAAAGGCAAGGGATGGCCCCATGCACCCAGTGCGGGCAGCTCACTGCTGTCTGTGGGGGAAGTGGTGAGAGGAGGTGCCATCTCCCATGAGTCTTAGTACCTGTAGACTATGGTAGCTGACTTGCCCTGTCCGGTGTCAGTTCTGGGCCAGTGAAGAGCAATGCTACTCTTACCTCAGATCAGAAGGGTGTTTAAGATGCGGGTGTGCTTCTTATTGGGTCCTAGGAATGTCTCCTTGACCCTTTCCAGTTTGTCTTGATATCTGGCCCCTGCAGGACACTCGATGCACAGAGCTCTATTTTAGGGAGCTTCCATCGACAGGCAGTCTCATGACTTTCTAGAAGCCACTTAGCATTGTCTGTGTGCTTATCTAGTGAGCATTTAGTGAGATGAAGGACCAGCCTGTGATGCCATCATGTACCTGTCCAACTACTGGGGTCCTAGAGCAGGGATGAGCCTCTTTGGATTTGGTGAGTACCGTGTCTTGCCTGCCTGCCCCTTCTAGGCTACAGAGCTGCTGTCTTTAGGTTTTATATTCATCGTGACCTTCAGAACACAAGTGACAGAGACTTTGTGTCTGGGACATGAAGCTTTTGTAAATGCTCAGCTGTAAAAACTCAGAACCAGGTTATTTTCTAAAGCAAGCGAATGCTGCCTCCTGTGAGCCTTAAGCATATGGGGCTCCTTTTCAAACTAGAATATATTTCTCCTTTTTGGATATAAAAGCTCTTTCCACAGCCACTTGAAAATAATTTTATGCACCCCCCTTTTCAAAATACTGAGAAATGTGAGCTTTTTCTCAGGGACAGACAGCTCTGCAGGGTGGAGCAGTGTGTGACCCATGCTGGCCGGGGACAGGTGCCGTTGCAGGCCTGTGTTAGCAGGGCGGTGTCTTGCCCATAAGGTCCTGTGAGCGTTGGGTTAGGATGGCGGGAGATGTGCTTCATTGGGTCCTTCATGTGTAGGTGACTTTTCTCATGGCTGCGACCGAACATCTGTCAGAAAGCAACAGAGGGAGGAGGGGTTTACCCGGGCTCATGGTCTTGAGAGGTCACAGTCTATTGTGGCAGGAAAGGCATGGCCACTGGAAGAAGCTCCCTGCTTGTGTCCATGGATAGGGAACCACTCAGGTGGAAGAGAAGCCAGCCTGTAAACACCATGGCTCACCCACACTGAGGAGACTTCATGGGTATAGCTTTGCAGATATATCTAGGAGATGAAATGGCAGCAAACTTCCTGTCCCTCTGGCTCTTAGAATCTTCCCACTCCTCTTCCATGGTGATCCCACCTTAGGATCTTGTGTTGTCAATCTGTCAGTTAGCACTGGGCACCTCAGGGGCACTTATTCTATGTATTTTCATCAATTGTGGTTTTTCTGTAATGGTCTTCATCTGTTGCAAGGAGACTTTTTGATGAGAAGGGCAAGACCTATACTTAACCCGTGGCTGTAAGGATAAATATTTAGAATGTAGTTTATGGTCTAGTGAAATGGTTGTTGTAGGTTCTCCTCTGAGCTCATGACTTCACTAGCCCTGGGTGGTTGGCTTGGTTCCCTGTACTCAGCATGATTTCCCTCTTGTTGAGTCCAACTAGAGAGCTATTGGGCTATTCGCAAAGTATGTAGGCCACCACTACATCCTTGGTTATTGTGCCATGCTTGTTGTTGCTTTAGTTCATAGGTGTCATATCTGGGTAGACACTTGGTTGCTTCCCTCCCTTGGAAACTTGCATGGAACTGTCTGCTACCATGAAAGCTGTCCTCAGTGGTCTGAACTGGCAGGAATAAGGGTTCTGAGTGGCGAAGTATTGAGAGGGAGGACAGGGATGACAAACAAAGAAGACAAAAGCAATAGCTGGGACCAGGAGGTCTTTTATAAGCTGATGTAAGTTTATTAAGAAATGCAGCAGCAAGCCAGGTGGTGGTGGTGCACAGCTTTAATCCCCACACCCGGGAGGCAGAGGCAGGCGGATCTCTGAGTTTGAGGCCAGCCTGGGCTACAGAGTGCATTCCAGGACAGCCAGGGCTGTTGACACAGGGAAACCTTGTCTTGAAAAATGAAACCAAACCGAATTAACAACAACAAAACACCCCCCAGCCCTCCCCCACCCCCACGCACAAAATACAAACAAACAAAAAGAGAGGCCACAAAATGGCCAAAATCAACCAAGAACAGACAATGTTGGCAAAGAGAACATTGGATATCTCCAACACAATTGCCATAGGCTTGATAACCACAGCCCAGGGGGAAGAGTTGGGTCCCCAGAAACCACAACCTTGACTTCTGCAAGGCACTGGCTTCTGCAAGTGTCAGATAGGCTTTGCCAAATCCATTCCTGAAAAAGGACACAGAACTAGAGTCCCCTTTGTTACCCGGGCTATCTTCTCTTGTTCCATTCATTTACTTGCAAAGTTTATGGTTCGTTCCATTTTTCTTTACAGCTGAATAGTATTCCATCTGTATAGTACCACATCTTCGCTATCCATTTGTCAGTTGAAAGACGTTTAGGTTGTTTCCACTTTGTAGCTCTTTTGAACAGAATGGTAGTGAACATGGCTGAGGAATTATTTGTAGAGTAGGTTGCTAAATCCTCTGGCCATATGCTGAGGAGTGGTACAGCTGGGTCACATGGTAGATTTATTTTTAGCCTTTTGAGGGCTCTGCTCACTGGTTTCGAGAGTGGCTGGACCAGTTTGTAATCACCCAGTGGATAAGGGTTGCCTTTTCTCCACATCCTCTCCAGCATTTGTTGTTGGTTGTTGTGTTGATCTTTCCATTCTGACTGGGTAGTATGGAATCTCTAAGTTGCTTTAATTTGCAGTTCTCTAGTTGCTAGGAATGATGAACTATCTCTCTCTCTCTCTCTCTCTCTCTCTCTCCTCTCTCTCTCTCTCTCTCTCTCTCTCTCTCTCAGCATTTTTATCCCTTGTTTTGAGAACTCTGTTTAGGTCCCAGCCTCACCCACCCACCCTAATGGTCCATTTCTTCTTTCTTTCTTTCTTTCTTTCTTTCTTTCTTTCTTTCTTTCTTTCTTTCTTTCTTTCTTTCTTTCTTTCTTTCTTTCTTTCTGTCCTCTCTCTCTCTCTCTCTCTCTCTCTCTCTCTCTCTCTCTCTCCTTCTTTTGACTCTTTGTCTTTTGAGTTCTTTATATATTATCACTATTAATCCTCTGTCAGGTATATAGCTAGCAGAGTCCCTCCCATTCTGTGGTCTTACTCTTCAACATCTTCTCCACTGATTGTTGTGTAGAAGCTTTTCAGTCTTACTTGTCAATTATTGGCCTCAATTCCTGGCCAAATGGAATCCTGTTCAGAAAGTCCCTTCCCACACCTGTGTTTTCTCCTAGCATTTCCAGTGCTTCAGGTTTCACATTCAGGTCTTTGATCCATTTGGAGGTTTCTTTCTTTCTTTTTTTAATCTACAATCAAAAAATATACTACAGATCTGAACAGAGGGTTCTCAAAAGAAGTAAAAATGTCTAAGAAACATCTCAAAAAAAAAAAAAAAAAGAAAAGAAAAAAAGTTCATTGTCCTTAGCAATTAGGGAACTGCAAATCAAAACAACTTTGAGATTCCATCTCACTCCAGTCAGAATGGCAAACATCCGAGAAACAGCCTACAACAAATGCTGAAGAGGATGTCGGGGAAAGGGAGCCCTCATCACTGTGCCTTGATCACATCCACCCCAGCTCTCTAAGACATTTGCCTCTTATTGACCCTTCAAATCCATGGTTGGAGTGGGTGAGCTGCACAGCGGGAAATGGCTGTGATTGGCTCAGACAAGGAAGCAGCTCCTGTCACGCGTGGCCCACCCAGAGCCTGGGGTGTGGGTGCAACTCTCAGCTCTGCCCTGCCAAAGACAAGGGGTCACAAGTGAAGTCTTCTCTCCCAGTGCTTCTCCAGCCGCCCACTCCTGGCCAGCTGTTTGTTCCGTAGTTACTAGTGAGTTACTGTGTGGTGTGAGTACCTGAGTTAGCGTGGGGTGCACTTGTGACTCATGACTTGGGAGACCAACACCCAGCTACTGGCTGGTTTAGTTCTTGGTGAGATTTGTTTTCCTGGCTTATATGGCTGCCTTCTTACTGTCCTCACATGGCAGAGAGAGACAGGACTGCAAATTCTCTGCTGTCTGCTCAGGGACTCAGGCCCCATCCAGAGAGCCTACCCCCACGATCTTCTCCCACCCAATGTGTCCATCATGCTGGGGGTCACAGCTTTGACACATGACTTTGGGGGCACAGAGACAACGTTAGTGTCTCTGACACAGGTTATTAGATGCCAGTGTTAATAAACACTAGAGACTTTGGGCCAAGGAAAGAGCTTGCTGAAGTGTGAAGGGCATCTATAAAAGCTGTGGCTACGTGCTCGGGGGTCCCCATTGCTCATATTAATATTTGGCATTTGTCTTTCTTTAGCGTCGTATGGGAGCCGATGGGGGATGGGAAGAAGGTCATTTCTCTGGCGGACAGCCACATCCTGTTGTGGGACCTCCAGGCCAGCTCAAGTCAGGCAGTGGTGAGTAAGAAGGACAAAGGTCTCACTGGGTGGTCTTTGGAATTGAACTTTTTGGGTTGAATTCAGAATACACACCTGGTCCACACATTTGGAATTTTGAAATTAATTATCAGATAGGGAGGATGCAGGGACTGAGGTGTAAAGCAGAGACCTGAGTGTTAGGCCTTGTGGGTACAAATTGAAAGCACTGTGAGGTGGCTTCAGGCCCAAGTGTGCTCTTCTCACAAGACTTCTTTAAAGCCACACTTGCAGAGGGACGTGTACACAGGCTGGACTCCACGTTCCTGGCCAGCTTCACATGTGTTTATGTGAATTTTAAAATGAATGCTAGCCTTTCTTAGGAGTCAGTTTGTTTCTGGCTACTCATTTTAAGTATTTTGCCTTTTGTAGAGTAAAACCGTGTGTATTTTTCATGTTTGATTCTTTGAAATCTTTTTTTTTAAATGCATGTTTACAGGCATTTGTACTTTATACATTCATTGTGCTTGTTGTCAAAGTATCAGCTGTAGGAAGAAGAAAACGCAGGAACCCTGCAATGAAATCTTATAGTGTCATGTCCCCAGGGCCATGCTGTCACCTTTACAGCATCAGAGCATGGGTTCCTCAGGTGGCAATGTCTTATGTTTATTTGTTCCCATAATGCTTACTGAGCTCCTTTTCCTCTCGGTGCCTTACAATATTAATAATGCCCCTAGGTTAAAGAGAAAACATGAGTGATGATGCGTCGTTATTAATATGAGGTATGGATGCTAGACTTCTTAAAATATTAACTGACTTTTTAAAGCTTAAAAACTCTGGTCATACTATCAAGTGAAGTTTGAGTCCGCTTATTTTCCTAGAGCATTGATATTATTTAAGGGCAAAAAGTCATCATTTTAAAAAGATAATTTTTAAAAATCACCACATTCTATATGATAATCCACAGGAGTTTTTAAGGTAAAAGATCAGGCAGGAGATGTAGTGCCTTGGCTAGCCTGTGGACATTTTCAGAGCTGGGAACACACTCATGACCTCCACCTTAGGAGATATGGGGAGGACTGGGCTGTAGCTGGCCCGCCCTCCAGTTCTTCCTTCAGCTGTACCTTAGCTGTCAAAGCTTTCTGAGAGAAGGAAATACTCCTCCCCTGCACATCAGGCAGGCTTTGCCATGACCCTGGGGAAGAGCTAGCGCAGCCTCCCAAGCACGCTTGGTGTCCCTGCACTGGGGCTGTGCCCAGCAGAGGCCCCGGGGCACAGTGGTTCAGGAGGCCCTGCTTGCCCTTGGCTGTCCTGTGCTGTGGTCAGACGGTGAACACGTCTTCACACCCCTAGTCATTGCTAACGCATTTCATGGCGGGGTGATTAATCTGTAACTTATTTTCTGCAGAGACCAATTTAGTTTTCTCTCCCCCTTTTTTATCTGCTGTCAGCAGTTCTGTCAATATCCCTTTGTGACCCAGTGCCGTGGTATTTAATACAGAAACCTTCCCATCGATTGCAGCCTCCTCACACTGGCTTCTCTTTTTCTATTGTTTGAGGATATTGCCTTCTGTGGTGAATCTAATCTTATGCTCACTGCATCATTACCTTCTGCAATTAAATTGGAGATCCTTTGCCATTTATAATCATTAGCTGAACCCTGGGGAGGCCTGGAGTGGGAGGGTCTATGGGGTGTGTGGACAGCGATGAAGGCATGGGTGGCCTCCCTGTTTGCATCTGCTCACTCATCTCCACACCCTGCTGCCTTCCCTCTGTGGACGTTGTTGTCTCTGTCAAGGTGGCACAGCAAAGACCCTGGTGACCCTTCTGCTAGTGTCCACCCCGGGAAGAGACAGTGTCCCTGAAGTCCTAACACTGTGTCCACGGCTTGTCTCCTTTGACTTGTAGGTCTCCTGCCCCGAATTGTGTGGTCTGGAAATAATGTTTCCATCTTCTTCGTGTGGGCCGGCATAAAGCTGTGCCGTTTTCTCTTGCTGTTTTGTTTCTCTCCTTGCTTTCTGTTTAAGTGTTTTTATTTATTCATTGAGAATTTTATACATGTTTTGATCATATTCGCCCACTCCCCAATTCCTCCCAGATCCTCCTCCACCTCCCTACCCACCCAACTCATTTTTAATTAGCATATAAATTATAGCTTTCATTATGGCATTTTTGAAACAAATTTCATTTTTGTTTTTGTTATTTCTCTTCCTACCGCCCTACTGTCCCACTACCCTGCACTTCCCCACACAAAAGGTTTTCATTAAAAAAAAAAAAAAAAAAGACTTTAAGTAGCACAGACCTATAATTCCAGCTAATCAGGATGCTGAGGCAGGAGAATTGCAATGTTAAGGCTTTCTTGACTATATATAGAATGTGTTCAAGGTCAGCGAGGCACTGTTCAAAATAAAAAGTTAAGAGGGCAGAGCTCTCATGCAGTGGTAGAGCACTTCCTAGCAGGCCCTGGTCTCCAGAATAGCGGAAACCTTTAGGACTAGGTGTGTTTACGGAAAGAAAGTGGCTGCTAACTCTGGAGTTGTGCTGCAAGCCCAGTGTCCTCATGTTCTGAGTGCCCACCATTCTACATCCGGGGTCCCCACTCTGACAGGTGACCCCCTGCAGAACCTGTGGCTGCAGTACCCAGATGCTGCCTTGGCAGGGGGCAAGGCTAAGGTGAAGGGGTACAGGCAAGGGAATGCCTGCCACCAGGGTGGCACTGCGGGCTTTGGGGTGAAGGCCTGTTTCTGCCTGCCTGTCCAGGCATCTCCATCCACATCCCTGAGTGAGAGATCATGACATGTAATAGCAGAGTTGTCAGGACAGAATCTCCCACTGTGACATGGCTAGCATCTGGCACATGCCTGATGACAGGTGGGTGGGTGAGTGGGTTTTGGACCGTGGGCCACTGGCTGGGAGGCCAGCATGAAACGTACTTGCGTGGAGAGGCGCACTGGTAGATGCATGGGTACATGGTGCATAAATGGATGGATCTATAGGATGCTATAGTACTTGATGTTCAGTCTGGATTTGATAACAACCACTAAACATCTTAGGACAGAGGCAAAAGCTAGAGAAGAAAGAAACTAAGGTGCCAAAAAGCAGATTGTATTTACTTCATGATTAATGATGTTCCCAGAGTCAAGGAGTGATGATTGACATTCCAGCATGAAAGATGGAAGTGTGTCTGTACTCAGCTTGTAAGCCCAGCTCTTGAGAGACCCAGACAGGAAGAGCTCAAGTTCATCTTGAGTTACCCAGAGAGTTCCCATCTCAAAAACCAAAAAGAAACGAAGCCTGATGTGGACACAGTCTAACTTTGTTGCTGTTGGCCTTACTTTTCTTTAAGCCTCTGGTGTTCCTCACAAAATGTCCTGTTCTTGGCCAAAGCTAGGAGGTCTCTTTAGAGGTCACTTGTATCTAATTGGTATCACAGAAACAATTTTTGCATTCTGGTCCATCCTGGTAAAAATTTGTGAGGTTGCACATGTGGCCTTCTAGGACCAAGATGTTCTATATAAAGAATATGCTTAGCAAAGGTCTACAGAGCCATTTTTGGTATAAACTGAGTATATGGCTGTGATAGGGAATTCTACCACCTGATGCTGTTACTACCCTTTTGTGTGCATTTTCTATGCAGGAAAGACTCCCTTTCCAAGGAGGCCTTTCCAGACCCTCAAACCAGCCAATTTAATATAATTCAGAGTACGTCATCCCAGGGAGATGTCTCTGCCATGGTAGTATATAAGTGACACACTGGCCTCTGTGCCCACTGATGTGCAGTGTCACAATCAAGCTGTGGTTCCCATACAGTGTGGCAGGACCCCATCTCTACCTTGTCTCCAGGCTCTTGTTTGCATTAGCTTTCTCACTGCTGTGCCACAGCCCTTGTTACTGGTGATGTAGAAAGAAGACACTTATTTTGCTTAGTTTCAGCCCACTCCGGTGGTGGCAGAGCATAGCATTCATATCATGGTGGTTAGGAAGCACAGCAAAAAACCACAGAATTCAAACAAGGTGCAACCTTAACAGGCACACCCCAGGGACTGGGGTCAGAGGTTAAGAGCACTGGCTGCTCTTCCAGAGGACTTGGGTTCAATTCCTAGCACTCATGGTAGCTCACAACTGTCTGTAACTTCAGTACCTGGGGATCTGGTGTTCACATAGACATACATGCAGGCAAAACACCAATGCACATAAATTAAAAAAAAAAAAAAAAGAGGCACATAACAATGACCTACTTCCTCCAGCTAGGCCCTACCTCCTAATATTTCCAGACCCTTCCCCAAAATAGCACTACTAATAGGAACATTCAAAACATGAAACTGAGAGGCCATCTCATTTTAAACCATAATACCCACCCCAAGGTCATGGCCATCTTATAATGTAAAATGGCTTTAGCCCATCTCTAAGAGTGCCCAGTCTTAACATTTCAAACATTGTTCAGAAGCCCATGTTGATTCAACCAAGGCCACTCTTAGCTGTGTGCCCTATAAAACTCCAAAAACAAGCTATTCACTCCAGTTTACAATGGCACCAAGTAAACATCTCCATTCCAAAGGGAGAGGCAGGAAGACAGCAGTGAAAGATCAGACCAAAGCAAAACTGGAACTCAGGAGGGCAAATATTAAAACCTATAGTTTCTTGTGTCTGGCAACCAGCACACAGCAGTGTGATGCGAGGCCAGAGGACTTGGGCAGCCACGGGGTTTCTCTGTTGGGTTGGCTCTGTTCAGTGCGTGCTGTTTTCCCTTGTTTTTCTCTTCACCCCAACATACTGGGATCTCGACTGCTGCTTTGGTTTTACCCTCGTAGTCCACACCACTCTCTCAGGGCCTTGCCCTCAGCAACCCTTTCTTTCTAGGGCTGCACACAGGGATCCTGGCCCTGCCACACACTGCCTAGCCTCCCCGGCTTTCCTTTCAAATCTGGGTGGACACTGCAGCTCTTATATTCTGCATGCCTGTAAAATTAGCATCATGTGGATGATGCCAAGGTCTGCTGCCAGCTTGAGTGGCAGCCGGGTCTTCTTGGACTGGTAGCAGCCTCTGGATGCCTGGGTGGGCAACCTCTGTAAGAAGGGGACCCTGGGATGCTTTGTCTCAGGGGAAGGTCTTTCAGTGGTTTGTTTTTTCATCCCTGTTGGCAGGTGGGATCTGGCCAGTTCCTGAGATGCTCTCAAGGTGGCTTCCTTTGTTCCATTGAGAAACGAGGCCTTTCTAGTAGCTTGAGTCTCTTTCGTGGCTGTGTCAGCTAGTTCAGTTTCCAGTGTGCTCGTTTCCTAGCCAAAGTGCATGTTTTCAGGCCTCTCTCTTGTGTTGTAGCTTCTGATTCCCACTGTAAACCTGGTTAGAAGCAGCCAACAACGGCCATGCCACAGCTTTGAGATTTCTTCCTGCAGATTAGTCCATCATCTTTAAACCCAGGCTCCCCTATGAATTCCATTTCTAGTATCTACAGACTGCATTGCCTTTGTTCTGAACTTATCCCAGGGCCACTCAGAGCTCTTGAAATGTTCCATGTGTTGTGTATTGAGTCTTGACAAAACTCAAGAAAAATACCATGTGCCAGACAACTACTGTTTTGTTTTATTTGATCCTTGTACCCAGTCCTACCAGGACTGTCTTCACTGTGCACCTAAATTACATTAGAGGATGCCATGCCTCCTGAGACTTAGCAACCTGCCCAGAGTAACCCTCAGAAGCCAGCAAAGCCAGATCACCCCTGGGGTAGAGTTCCTAGCCTGAGATATCCTCTCTCTCTCTCTCTCTCTCTCTCTCTCTCTCTCTCTCTCTCTCTCTCTCTCTCTCTCTCTCTGCTGTAGTCAGCACTTATAGATGGTGTTGCAAGATGGCAGACTGCATTTCACTGCAAGTTCAAGATGGGACTCAAGAGAGAAGGGAGTTGGACAGTCTGATGCAAGGATGAAGAACATAGCAGTTTTTCAGCAGCGCAAGGTCCTCGGCTCCCTACCCATCTACAATGCTCTGTCTGCATTTCACTGGTGTTTGTCATCATGCTGGCAAGACAGCTGCAGCAGTTCCAGCCATCACATCCAGATTCCTGCAGTACCAGCAAAGAGAAAGCTGATTCCTCTGTCCAGGTGTCAGACACTATCCCATGTCATATCTAAACTAGTCCCTGGCTTCAGGCAGTGTCAGGCCCAAGGCTGGGAAGGGAGGGGCTCAGAGTAAGGTGGACAGAGCTGTCACAGAAGCTGCTGCAGCCTTGCCCTTCACACAGCATGCACGGGTCACTTTGTGCTGCCTTACAGTGTAAGCACCGCAGCCCCGTCTGTTGTTCAAGGAGGCAGGGTAGGGATGCTTGGCTCTTTCTGAAGGGCTGCTGTGAGCATCACACTTGCTCCCGGGTGCTGCCTGGCTCAGTGGCCGTGGTGGTAAAAGTGCAGCCCTTTGTCTTTGCAACTCCAACACCGAGGCTTTTCTGAAACGCACCCATGTGAGGCTCAAGGAGGACTCAGGTCACCACAGTGTGTTCGCTGGAAGGCGTTTTCTTTTGTTTTAGTGACATTTCATCTGAACAACATTTGTTAGTTGCCTTTAATCGTCCTTTTTGGACCAGGAAACCTTGAATATTTCTCTTTAATGCTGAAAAACATGACTGTGTTTGTCATACCCTGTGGAGTTCCTGCTGAGCTGTCTCCATGTCTCAGGAAAACAGGGGTGGTGGCCATCCTTGCAGCATACCCATGTTGCTGCCCTCAGTGGGCCGTTTCTAAGGTTTATCTTCTCAACTCCTTGCATCGGGAGTCCGTACATTAGCCTGCTCAGGGGTCAGGTCCTGGCTCTGCCTCAGCTGGCCGTGTGGCCATGCGTGAGTCCCCCGCTCCACTTGAGGAGGAAAGTAAGGGAGGCTCTGTGGAGGCTTACGCTTGAGATTCATTTTCATTTCGTCTCTCCTTGACCTCTGAACTTACTGACACCTCAGCTTAGGACCTTTGCTGCTGTCTTATTCCTGACCACAACAGTGCCTGTCTCGCACAGCCCACACCGATACATTGTGTTTTACATCCCACTTGAGACCTGAGTATGGCCCAATGGGTCCTTCATCTGAACTGTCCCTGGACTGACAGAAGGCTTTCCTGGGAAGTCTGCTTCCAAGCTCAGCAACATTGGCTTTTGGAGGATGCAGTTCCTGCTGACTGAGCCTCTGCAGGGTGTTTCTCACAGTGTGGTCCCTGAGGTGGGACTGGTTAGGGAGTGAGTTGCTCAGGCCATAAAGCCCAGGGTCAGACTTCTGACTGTTTTGGCTGTGGCCAGCCGTAGGCATTTTCCATCTCCAGCTCCTATTGAGGAGCTCATCTTCCCATAGCTCCATCTCCTGCTCACCTTGAGGACATCCTGGTTGCTTCCCTTTCTGCCTGCCCTGGTCTTCACCCCTTCCCCACCCCTTCCCCTTTTTTTCTATTTTGTTCTTGTTCTCACCTCTGCCTTGAGTGCCTCACTCCTGTTTCCCAGCTTACATTATGGCTGTCCCTCAGGAAATTGCACTCCTTCCTACAGCCGGGGAAATCTTGGAAACTTATACCATCATTGCTTACCTGGCCCCACCACTCATTTACTAGTTTTATTCATTGCCATGTGGTTTGAATTCTCAAGACAGCCATGGTTTCCTCGTCTGTATCTTGTGACTTTCAATTATACAATCAGGAAATGAACCAATAGCCTTGCCTGGCTCTGTAGTTGGGTTTTCTGCTGTGGAGTCTCTATGAAGTTGTGCTGTCTGAGGTTGGGGTCGTTCCTCCTGGCATAGTACCAGGCATTCTCACATCAGCTTCGTCAGTGAGCTTGCTCTGTCCCCTCCTTGAATCTGTATTCTTTTAAAGATATGACCTGGGGCTGGAGAGATGGCTCAGTGGTTTAGAGCACTAGTTTCCAGAGGACCCAGGTTTGAGTCCCAACACCCAAAGGAGGGTTCACAACCATCTGTGAATTCAAAGCCCTCTTCTGGACTCTGGGGCACCAGGCACACATGTGGTGCACAGGCATCCATGTAGGCAAACACTCTTACACATAAAATAAAAAATAAATCTTAAAAAAACCTAATATGACCATATACTGTCATTTTCCTGAAGACTTTGACAGCAAATGATTGTGCTTAAAGGGAAGTTGATGAGAGCCCAGAGTTGAGTAGGCAGAACAAAACGTCCCTGCTTATGGAGCTCTGTAGCTTTAGTTTTCCTGCCTGTCCCAGGGTCAGGACAAATCTCTGTCACCCGCCAGTCCCACAGCTGCTCAGACCCAACCAAGTAAACACAGGGACTTATATTGCTTACAAACTGTATGGCCGTGGCAGGCTAGCTTAAATCAATCCATTTCCATAAATCTATACCTTGTCACGTGGCTTGTGGCTTACCGGCATCTTCACATGCAGCTTGTCATTGCGGCGGCTGGCAGTGACTCCTTCTGCCTTCCTGTTCTCTCAATTCTCCTCTCTGTTATTCCTGCCTATACTTCCTGCCTAGCCACTGGCCAATCAGTGTTTTATTTATTGACCAATCAGAGCATTTGACATACAGACCATCCCGCAGCAGAGCTCAAGTGCTTTAGTGTAGTCTCTGTCACCAGTGAGTCGTCATTAACCAGAACACTAGGTTTTCAGGAGACTGAGGGGCTCTGTGTAAAGGTACTGTGGGAAGAGTTTTTCACTCATACTGGGTGTTTGGAGATTTAGACATTGAGCCTAAGTTGTCAGCATTATTGCCCGAGACTGGCCGTTCTGCGTCCTATTGTGGTAATACTGAGTGGGTGTTAATATTGTTGTCTGGTTAGAATTCTGTTAGAGCTTGACATAGCATTGCTGTTGGCTCCCCGCTTTTGTAACTGTTCCATCATGGCTGCCAGCTCTTACCACCATGCCGTCCTGCCACTATTCTCTCCCTCCTGTGCAGCACCATAGCAGCTTCTTCCTCAGACCCCATTGTGTGCTTCACTTGCTCTACAGTGTCTCCTGGTAGCTCAGTCAGGGTCTGAACCTTCCTTTCGTGTGCTTTTTTGTTGCTGTTAATTGCAATGCTGGGATAGAACTGGGCCCTGTGCCTACTGGGCAAGCAGTGCTCTGCCATTGAGCCACATGCCCGCCCTCCTCATGCCCCTGTGCTAACTGAAAGGAACTAGACCCTGGTAGCAGAACTGAGCTCCCCATTCTGCAAGCGTAAGGAAAAGCAAGAGATTGGGAACCTGATACAGTAAACTAGAGAGGGCAGAAAACACAAGTCTCATGAGTGGAGCACCCCTCTTTTGCCTGTCCCCTCCCCCACCTCCCTGTTCACTCACCTTGTCCCTTTTGGCTGTTCTTGGTTGGCAGCGAGGCTATGTGATACCCTTCTGGGGAGTTGTATGGCGAGTTCTGAAAGTTGGCTTGCACTGGCCAGTGATGGCCTCCCAGATGCTCTGGGCATCATTCCTAATAGGGGTGGGTGGAGTCTTGGCGTCCCTAGAACTCATCTGCCCTGATCTCCAGCCACCACCCTGACTGATGATCCTGAGATAGCCCAGACTGGGCTCCAATTCCTCTTCCTCTTTCCTACTTTCTTCCTGAGTTGCTGGGTGACCTGACTGTGTTGGGGAGTGTAGGCCTTGGCCTGCAGAGTGACCTTGCCTCCAGCTCTTTATCCCTTCCTGGCATCTCACCATATCCATCCCTCTTGTTCTGCTACATGCTGCTGTGTGAGCAGACTCCTGCTGTAGTCCTGTCTTATGAGAACTTAGTGGCTCACCATGCCTACCTACCCTCACTGCCACATCCTCACTGGGTGCAAGGGGTTGTTGAGCCACACCAAACACATTCCACATCCATCTGTATGTTCTTCCCACTGCTGCTGCTGGCACAGCTGCTCCCATTCCACCGTAGCACCTAATGCATTTCCCAGGCCTGTCCCTCATGATAGCTCCTCCTCCTAATCCCTCCCTGGAGTCCTCAAGGACCTAGGGATTCTCTTCTCTCTGCCCTCATTCTATCATCTTGGTTGGGCCTTTTTCTGGTACCTGCATACCTGCCTCAATGTCCCCATGGAACAGGGTGAATACCTTCTGCATAGACCAGAAATGGCCTTCAGCTCTTTGAGGGGTTGAAAGCTCAGGCCTTTGGGTCTTCAGAGTTGGGCTCATCCAAACAACGTGCTGATGAGTCAGGTAGGAGCATGAGGCTTGCAGAGTGTGTGTGTGTGTGTGATTTTCTGGGGTATTGAAGTCTTTTTGGGTGGTGACCACTCACTACAGCAGATAGCAGGGCAGAGAGATTTGCATTGTAAGATATGCTCTGAAGAAGTACTGCTTGTGTATTCCTTGGCTCACAGTCTCCCCGAAGGGGAAGGAGAGTACTTTCCCCTAAATGCCCAGGGAAGAGGAATAGGAGGTGCATCTTCATAGCCTCTTTGAGTTGTTGTTGGGCACCCATGGCTGTTTCCATGGACTCTGTGGGACAGGCTGGTCCACCATCTTCTTCCCTTCAAGGACTTCCGGTGTCACACCTACCTGTGACCTCTTTTCACACAGGCTTTGCTGGGTGATAGCTTCCTGAGTGTCTGGTTTTAAGAGGTAAGAGCTACAGTTGTCATAATACCCCCCACCCCCCACTAGATGGGCCTTTACCTCTGTGCACCTGTCTTCTCCTGTCCAGCCAGGACCTGTTGCAGGGTCTCCACTGTTCAGTCAGCTCTTTCAAAGCAATGTAGACACCTTTCAACTCCACCTCAGAACACCTCTATTATGATGGCCTCCACTGGTGAGAGGAAGGCCTGAGCCTCAGGTAAGGGTGCGTTCTCAGTCCCTGATGACTCTGCCATTCTGTGCCCTCGTGGCTTGCTTCCTAGTGCTGTGGTTCAGACCCACGTTCCTCTGATGGTTGGAGGGCACATTAACACCAGGTCTTACCACAGGACATTGTGCCTCATTAGCAAACCCAGAAGGCCTTCTCCCCTGGCTTTTCCCAGCTGCTGAGGACTGGCCAGGCTCCCTGGGTGACTGGCCACACAGCTTCTCAGGGAGCTCTGAAGAGCACAGTTTGAAGGTTTAAATGAATTCATCAGTAGTGGGTCTGGGCATGTTGGAGAAGTATGAGAGATGGTGCCCAAGTTAACCAGATGAACAGAGCTTCAAATGGAAAATGGGAAGACCTGCAGGCCTTTGACAGAAGATCCCAGGCAGGGGGAACATGCAGTGGGCTTCTCTCCCAGGCTTGCAGCCAAGGCCTGCCTTCTCTCAGTACCCCAAGAGACAGCTTTGTGGGCCTCACCAGCCTGTGGAAATTGAGTGAACCCTGTGAGTATCCTGTGATCCTCATGATAAAGGGGAAAGAGGCTGTGTATTGGGAACAACATTTGATTAAAGAACATGTGTCATTCCGGAAGGAGCTGGCCATGGGGACTTGGTTTTTCTCTGTCTCCGGAAAAGCCAGATGTTTGAGTTATTCCATATTGTTCTCTTCAAGTTTGAGCTGATTGTCTCTAATCACACACTTGAAGCAAGCCCTCCATAATAGGGCTATTAATGTGCCTTCTATTTTTTGCTGTGCTCGGTTTTATTTTATTTTATTTTTCCAATAAGGTTCAAATGCTCTTGTCTTTTAAGGGAGGGAAACAAAGACTGAACCTCCTAATTGTCCTAATTATTTCTATAAAATCCTGAGAATCTTGTAAACAGTTCAAATTTTTCTTCTCTCCTTTGAACAATACCCATCATGCCCAGCTGGCCAGCTCAGCAGCTCTGGAAGGAAGGGGACAGCTGAGGTTCACCGCGGGGCGGTGGAGCCCACACCACAACTGTACCCAGGTGGCCACAGCAAGTGACACCACCCTGCGAGGATGGGACACCCGGAGCATGAGGTCAGTGATGTGCCCACACTTTGGATCGCTGCTTTTTTCTCCCATCCTTTCCTCTTCTGAAGGAGTTGATTGAAAGCCAGAGGTGCTGGGGACACGTGGCTTGCTGTCTTCATCTCATTTCTGGGGAATTATCTATCCCAAATTAAGCTGGCAGGTCCATTGCAGGGAGCTGTCATGGTGCTGGCTTTGTGATGTCCCTTAGCTTTTCCTGTGTCAGAGGCAGTGTAGAAGGAAACCAAGGCCAGGGCTTTGTGGTGCCTCATAAGCCCCATGGTGACACAGATGCTCCATCTCTGTGATTAGCGCTGCAGGCTGGCACTTTCAGTCCCCAGCCTAAGCCTCCCTTGTGGAGTTGTCTGGCCATTTCTGTGCTTTCAAGAGCCATACCTATTGGGCAATCATATTTTGTCATTTAAGTAATTATACGCAACAACCAGCAGTTCTAATGGAACAAACAAGAGCGATTTTTCTGTTCCAGTTGTGATTTTGATAGGCAGAGGAGTGATGGTGGGATGTCTGTTGCCATGGCAACAGGAGCCTGCACAGGCTTCTTTAAGATGCAGTTTATCCCCTTAGCACACCATCATTTATCACTGAGCTGAAGAGACGGATGTCATGTAATAACGTGAGTTTCTTCCACGGTGGGGGAACACCTTTAATTTTAGTTCCGAGGCCCTGTGAAAATCCAGGGCTGATAAATGACCGGTAGGCACTCCTCCCCTGTGCATATCTGCACAGAGGAGTGATTTGGCTTCCTGATCAAGCTGGAGGCCGTAGACTCCAACCGTGATGGATATCCCACGCAGCCCACTTCTCTTTGTCCTCTGGGCTTCTCTCCTTGCTGCTCTTTGAAGGATGTGAAGGCGAGAATCTCAAAGATTGGCTTACACACCAAAATACAAGATGCATATGGCATTGGCTGGCAGCTCCCCACAGTGACCTTGTTGTGCCCAGGTTGTCTGTGTGACACCGGAACAGCAAACCCTACTCCTCCCATTGACGGGTGACTCCTTTGGCAACAGCCTTCTTTTTGTCTAGCCAGGCTGCCGTGCTGTTTCTTCTGGCGTCTGTTAAAGTTGTGCTGCCAGAACCTGAAGCAAGCCTCAGCCAGGCACAGTACACCTCTGACTGCCCATGACCTTCAGAGTGCTCCACACTTTTGATTTCATAGCGCTGCTTGTTTCGCACGAGAGTTCTGAAGGTTTAGGGCATCTTACTTTGGGGGTAGGGATACCAGGATATTGAAAAAGTGTAGTGTATACGAGCCAGCTGAAGCTGTAAAATGCCAAGTTGGGGAAACACTTCCATGGGTAAAAGCACTTGCCCTATGAGCTTGACACCCCAAGTTCACACCCCCAGGACCCACATAAGAGCCAGATGCAGCAACACAAGTGTCTGTGATCCCAGCACACTCTGCTGATAGGGAGTGATGGGAGGCAGAGGCTCGGGAGCTTCCAGAAACTCAAGGGCAGATGCTGGTGTACACAGCAGCAAAAAGGCCTTGTTTCAGAACTTACAGTGGAAAGACAGGACAGATACCTGAGTGTGGCCTGACCTCCACACGTGTGCTCCTGCACCCATGTACATGAATGCACATGTGTACACATCTCACACAAGCATAAGTTAATTAATTAAAATGCCATCAGACTGTGGGGTCCAATCTGAGGGGAAGGGAAGGAGTTGAGTTGATATTTGTTGCAGGGCAGAAGACTATGATAGGTTCTGCTATATGAAAGGTACTTATGTCTTCCAGGTTGTTCTCCAACCCCCACTGAAGCCATAGCAAACAAGGAGGCCAATGCTAGCACTGGAGGCTGAGTCCTCTCAGAGGAACAGGGGGTCAGTAAAGTGTGGGTGGGAAGGGGCACTGCAGGGTTATACTGGGTCCAGCACTAACTGGGTGACCTGACCCTGTTTTGGGTACATGGCATCGTAATGACCCTGTGAGGGGCAGCCAGAGAAATGGGGGCTGCACAATGGGGGGAGGAGAAGAAAGGGGAGAAGAGAGGGAGAGAGAATGAACATGAATATATATACACGCATGCATGTATGTACATGCATGCATGTGCATGTACAGTTCATGTGTGTGTGAGCAGTGTACATATGTGTTCAGGTGTTTGTGTGTGTGCACTGAGGGTGTGCACTCTAAACCACCATATGGGTAATTTCAAACACCTCCTTCCCACAGCTGCTGCCTTGAGAACTAGTGGGGTGCAGACAGACACAGAATAAGTCCAGCATAGCAAACCCCATCTACATTTTTGTCATAGGTTTTTCAACATTTTCCACTTTTCTTTCTCTTTCTACATATATCTCCAAACAGTAGCAGCACACCACCATCACTGTGTAGTCTTTTTCTCTTTCCTTTCTCATTCTGTGCTTCACAGCTGCCAGGGCTCTCACACGTCTAGTCCAGCTTCTGCATGGCTGTCATTGTCCCTCTGGGCACTCCCACTCCCAAGATACCAAGTACATTTAAAAACTTAAAAAAAAAAAAACTACTACATTCATTTGTTTAGAGTGCCATGGTGTTCCTGTGAACATCAGAGGACAACTTGAAGGAACTGGTTCTTTCATTTCACAGTGTGGGTCCCTGGGAGCAAACTGGGGTGATCCAGTTTGGTGGCAGGCCCCTTTACCACCGTGCCTTCTCACTGGCCACCACGTCACACTCTCGATACCTACAGCCACTTGTGCAGTTGGTCTGGGGAACTGCACATACACTCCTGGCATGTCAGCACTGTTTCTACCATGAACCACTTCTGCAGGGGGAGGAACGTGGATGGCCTGGGCACCCAGGCTGGGATTCCCTCTGCTTGGCTGCCAACAGGGACATGAGCCAGCTCTTCCTTCAGTTGGGGGCTTAGTCGGCATCCTGGGAAGGTGAGGTGGTTACCACAGCCCGGCACTTTTTCCATGTGCCGTTCTCCCTCCAGCCAGATATACTGCATCGAGAACGCTCACGGGCAGCTGGTGCGTGACCTCGACTTCAACCCCAACAAGCAGTATTACCTCGCCAGCTGCGGAGATGACTGCAAGGTGAAGTTCTGGGACACACGGAATGTCACCGAGCCTGTGAAGACCCTGGAGGAGCACTCCCACTGGTACGGAAACTCATTTGCATGCTGCTTTAGGGAAGAGGGGATTATGTAATTTATTTTGCTAATTACTTTACCATTTGGAAAAGCACAAACCAGCTTAGTTTGTGCTGCTGTGAATCATTCAATCAGCCCAGTTTTATTCTTCCTAAAGAAACACTAATTCCAAATGTGAATGTTTGTGATTTATAAGTGTAGGAGAAGAAGAAAAACACCAGATTTGGTTCCTCTTTAAACCGCGCCGGTTCAAGTGTGGAAAAGTAAATGTGCACAGATGTTCACACAGCATTGTTTGCCACGCACAGAACCTGGACAGGACCCAAATGTCCATCAGCAGGGGATTGGTGAGGTAGATTTGGTGACATCCGTGCAGGGGAGATTATGCAGCTGCCAGAAGGAATGGGGCGTTTCTGTATGTGTGGATATGGAAGGGCGCCCAACACCATTCATCCTCTCCAGATATTGTCTGGATGTGTACCATATGCCAAGAGGAAAGGGAGTGAAATGCAGACTAGTCTATATGGTGTGAAAACATGTTTTTATTCCAACAAAGCCTACATGCGCATGTGCACATGTGTTTGTGTGTTTATGTGTGCAGGAAATGTGTGAGTGCAATGTGTATGTGTGTATAGGGAATGTGTGTGTGTGTGAGCATATGTGAGTGTGTATGTGAGTGTGTTTGAGTATGTGTAGGAAATGTGTGGATGTGTAATATGTGCATGTGTGTATAGGAAATGTGAGTGTGAAATAGTGTGTGTTTGGAATATGTGTCTCTGTGTGCATGTATGTGTAGGAAATATGTGAATGTGGGTGTTCATGTATGTGTAGGAAATGTGAGTGTGCATGTGTTTGTGTAGGAAATGTGTGAGTATATGAGTGTACATGTGTAATGTGTGTGTGCATGTATGTGTAGGAAATGGGTATGTATGTATGTGTGTATAATGTGTGTGTGAGAAAGCCACTTTCCTGAGGACTCCTCCCTGGTAAGGAGGCCCCTATGGGGCTTTTCCTTCCTAGGCTGTGTCTCTGGCTCTGTGAATTCCTCCCCAGCAGTGCTGCCGCGGCTGTCAAGCCCCAGGGTCCTCCTGTGCAGTTCTGATGCACTGGATGAACGGCTGTAATTTGCTGCAGCCTGAGCAGAAAGCTCAGCTGTACCCACCATGTTGAGCACAGCTTTGTGTGTTAGGCCTGCTGCACTCTCCAACCAGGCACTCGAGTCTCCTTTGATCTTAGAGGGTCAGGGCACCAAACTCAGCAGGGTCCCTGGCCACTGTGAGGAGGAAGTGGCCCCAGTATCAGACCTGACACTTGGGAGAAGCACAGGCCCTTGTCTCAGGTCCTAGGCAGCACATGGCTGCAAAAGCGTGTGGGGCTTCATTAGATGCTCCAGGGTGTGGCTGATCCAAGTGCTGCTTCAAGGAAGGTGGAGTGCCGAGTGACAGGTGCAGGCTGACATTTAGTCTTCCGGCCTTGTTTGTTGGACTTCCTTCCCGGAAGTCCCTGGCCTCGGCAGATGTGGTGTTGATGCTATGGCCACACCTGGTGCAGCTCTGTCCAGTGAGGTCAGGGACACTCCTGTGTGCTCACTCACCATTGTTCATCTGACCATGACCGTTGCAGGGTGTGGAGCGTCCGCTACAACCACTCTCACGACCAGCTGGTCCTCACTGGCAGCAGCGACAGCAGAGTCATCCTGTCCAACATGGTGTCTATCTCCTCGGAGCCCTTCGGCCACCTGGTGGACGATGATGACGTCAGTGACCCAGAGGAGCACCATGCTGAGAAGTAAGGGACTCTGGGCAAGAGTGCTCTATGGTCACAGATGACATCTGGGGCCAGGCGATTTCTGCATGTGATAAGAGTGATGTCCCCTCCCTTTGCAGTCACAGAGCACAGGTCTGAAGCTGTGAGATAAGGAGCAGTGCAGTTATAAGGGGTCTCCCTGCATGGGGTGCCCCTGCCTCTGTATTCTCCAGTCTTTCTGAATGCCACATGTCTTATCTGAAAGACAACTGTTGTCTCCAGATTTGAACCCTGATAACAGTGTGAATGACTCTCCCTGGGTCTTGTCACTCCCTGTGGAACGATCACAGTGTCCTCAGGATTCCCAGTGGATGGTTCCTAGTGCTGACCACTCCCCTGTAGCCCTCAGCTGGATAATGCGGGTCTCAGTCCAGGTCAGTGGGTCGGTCGGCCCCTCAGCCCCGAGCCCTGCACACAGTGCCCAGGTGTGCACATCCCAGCCGCACCATTGCAGTTCAGTGTGTCTGGGAGGTGGCTGTGGCCGCACCCTCCTGTCAGGGCTCCTGTCTCTTGCACACACGGGGGTCCGAGGCTGCTGCTACAGCTGTGATCGCAGAGTTCCTGCCTGGCCGGGCTCCCAGGGTGGGTCAGCATGGGTGCCCTCAGAGAAGGCAGCAGGGTGCACAGCTTCCTTTGTGGAGCTCACTGCAGGAGATGCTCTTGTCCTCTGAAGTGGTTTTCCGTGTTCCTGTGTGTCAGTGGCCTCCCTTAAGGTGTGCCCCAGAAACCTGTGCCCAGATTGCAGAGAAAAGAGGCTCTGGAGTGAAGCCCAATAGGTTGGACAGCTCGACCGCCCGGAGCCCCCTGCAGGCCCGCACTGGTCCGCGTGCACACATGCTCCTTTGTTCTCTTGGTGAGGAGACACCGTGAGGCTCATCTGCAGGGTTTGTCCGTCCACTGTCACTTGCTGTTGTTGCGCTGCTGAGCACAGGTGCAGGCCTCCAGCCGCTCCTCCCAGGCAGGCGCCTTGTAGACTTGGCTTCTGCCAAGGAGGCTGTCTCTCACCGCTCTGTGCCAGGGGAGGAACTGACTTGTTCCCTTCGTCTGCTGAGTGATTAATGTGTGTGCTGCCCCCCGTGTGGGGAACATTATGGAAGCAGGGGAGGGATTGTGGCTGGCAGACTGTCCTGATGACTTCCTGCCACGTTGACGCCACTGAATTCAGGAAGATTGGATTCCCTGTGGAGACTCTTCCTGGTATTTGTCACAAAGTATTCTCTGACCACTGGCAGGTCCACTTGCTGGGAAAGTGGGGGCCTCCTGATACCGTAGACTCCAGGTGAAAGTCAAGGGTGGGTGGAGGACTTTAAGAGCTTCAGCTGTCTCCTGGGAAAAGGAAGCATTTTGTGCAGGTATTCAGGGCTCCCAGACTGCATTCAACGCCTGGCAGTCATTCTGTGAAATGGGGAGAAAGCTGTGCCTTCTGAGAAGTGGCCTGCGCACATGGGGTTTCAGAGCTCCTGATGCAGGCCAGCAGGCCCGCTCCTTGGGAATGCATGCCACATGCTCACAGCCCTGAGATTCTCTGTGAAGGCCGCTTGGGCTCACATCTAAGGATGTGGGGAGAGGGTGTTGCCTCACCCAGTACCAGACCTAGGAAGGCTGCACACCTGAACAGAGCCTTCTGTAGCCAGAATCCAGCTACTCTGTGCAGCACAGAGCTAGCCTGGCTGTTCCCAGTGTCCTGGCTCACATGCTGGCAGCTTTGCCATTCTGCTCTACTAGGCATAGTGTCCCTGTCTGTAGACAGATGATCACCCAGGAACTCATGGTGTCAAGGATGGGGGCACAAGGCGTTACTAGACACTCACGATGTTTATAATCCATAGGCTGTCCCCTGTCCCCATAGCTGTCAGGAGGGCCCCTGGCCTTCAGCATGCTGGCCCCACATAGGCTGCCTGCTGTTCTGCCATGTTTTCCTCTGTCACCTCTCACATCCTCTGTGTCTCACTTGGTTTCTATCTCTTGTGCTGTAGGAGTAAGGAACCCCTGCAGGACAACGTTATCGCCACCTATGAGGAACATGAGGACAGCGTGTATGCTGTGGATTGGGCCTCAGCTGACCCGTGGCTGTTTGCTTCCCTGAGTTACGACGGGAGGCTGGTTATCAACAGAGTCCCCAGGGCACTGAAGTACCACATACTGCTCTAGTGGCCCGTGGCACTGCTGGTTGGTACGTGGCAGGTTCTCACAAATCTGCAGTGTGAGGTAATTCCCTTTGCAGACCGATGCCTCCATGGGTGAGCCAACGTCGCTTCTCCAGAAGCTCTAAGGGACTCATGGGGCGTCTGCCAGAAGCTCCTCTGAAGCCGTCGGCACAGTGCACAGCATGGGAGGGAGCCGTGCTGGGGGTTCCTGTGCCGCCCGCCATGTGAATTGACGGCGGCCCAGCCTCTGCTCGGTGTCTGTTTTCTGTTCTGAGGGTGCTGGGAGTTTAACTTTTCACGAGTGTGTTTCCACCTTGCTATTCTCATGAGATTACAGACTGAAATAAAGTGCATGGGGATGCACACAGCCTCCTTTCAGGCTCTCTGCCTCACTGAGGAAATCACATGGCTCTTTGTTTGTTTTCTCCATCACAACCTGGAAAGAATGAATACTCTGGACAGGTGTCCCCTCCCCACAGGGTCATCCCTCACCTATGGACAGGTGTCCCCTCCCCACAGGGCCATCCCTCACCTATGGACAGGTGTCCCCTCCCCCACAGGGCCATCCCTCACCTATGGACAGGTGTCCCCTCCCCACGGTCATCCCTCACCTATGGACAGGTGTGCCCTCACCACAGGGTCACCCCTCACCTATGGACAGGTGTGCCCTCCCCACGGTCATCCCTCACCTGTGGACAGGTGTCCCCTCCCCACAGGGTCATCCCTCACCTGTGGACAGGTGTCCCCTCCCCACGGTCATCCCTCACCTATGGACAGGTGTCCCCTCCCCACAGGGTCACCCCTCACCTATGGACAGGTGTGCCTTTACTCACAGGGTCATCCCTCACCTATGGACAGGTGTGCCTTTACCCACAGGGTCATCCCTCACCTATGGACAGGTGTCCCCTCCCCACAGGGTCATCCCTCACCTGTGGACAGGTGTCCCCTCCCCACAGGGCCATCCCTCACCTATGGACAGGTGTCCCTCCCTGGTGCCATCCCTTAGGCAGAGCTCCTGTTAACTATTGACCCCAGGTGTGAAGGACGGGTGCCCAGTCTTGAGAGCCTGGGTTGTTGGTGGTTTGCTATAGTGTCTTAGTTACCGTCATTATTGCTGTGATGAAACACCATGACCAAAAAGCAAGGTGGGGAGGAAAAGGTTTATTCATCATTAAAGTCATACAGGAGCTCAAACAGGGCAGGATGAGGCAGGACCTGATGCAGAAGCCATGAAGGTGTCCTGCTTACTGGCTTGCTCAGCCTGCTTTCTTATAGAACTCAGGACCACCAGCCCAGGATGGCACCACCCACAATGGGCTGGGCCCTCCCCCATTGATCACTAATTGAGAAAATCCCTACAGATCTTGTGGAGGCATTTTCTCAACTGAGGTTCCCTCCTCTTGGATGACTTCAGCTTGTGTCGATTTGACATAACACTGTCCAGCACCTGTAGTGAAGTCCTCACTCAACCAGTGGGGCATCCTTATGTCTGCTTATAGAACGAAACCACGGCCAGCTAGCTTTTTGCTGGTCTCTGTCATGTCAGAAGTCAGGAGTTCGAGTCACCATGGTAGACCAGCAGCACATTCCATCATCAGTTTCTCAGGGAGCCCTGGGCACTGCTGACCTACCCTCCTGTCTTGTCTGTGGGTCCTGGAGCCTTGTCTTGTGTATCTGACATATGATCACACCCGAGAAGCCACCTTGGCAGTAGACAGGGTGTCTGTCTGTTCCTGTAGACACTGCTTTCCTACCTGATGCCCTACTCTTCCTGCCCATCAGAAGAGGGGATGGAGGAGAGGGATGGCCCAGTCAGTGCTAGGGCCTGCTCATCAGACTGCAGCCTCAGTCTGAACCCTTGACCTGCCTGCCATCTCTGCACACCTGGGAAGTTGACATTTGCTTTCTCTGGACAGCCTACATCGCAAGCCAGACTTCCCATCCTGGCGCTGCATGCCTGGGCACAGGCAGGGACAGAAGGTGTGCATGGACACGCTCACTGCCCTGCTGGCTGATGTCACTCTCACTGTACAGTCTGTGGGTTTTTACAAGGCAGACGGTCTGTCAAACTCTTCCCTTCTGTGTCTCTGGTTCCCAGCTCTTGGCCTAACTGTCTGGATTCTTCTGCCTGTATGAATTTTGTCTTTGGAGACCGTCACAGAGCATCGTGCCTGGGTGGCTGAGCCCAGACATCTCGATTCTTCCTGCTGGCCACCCTCTGCTCTGGGGACCCATGACAACTGCGAGTTCCCCACCAAAGGGTGGCTGTGGCTTGTGGTGATAGGTAGTCAACAGTAGAGCTGTCCTGAATGTATGCACAGGTCCCTGGGAACAGACACTTATTTCTGGGCAGGGGTTGGTCAGCCGAGGACGTATGGCCAAATCCATGCCATGTTTGGTAGCACATGGTGGTCAGCCCCTGAGGTGAAGGGCTGGCTACCTGGTAACCCTCTGGCCCTAGGATCTGGTTGTTTCTGCTGACACTTCCAGGTTTCCTGGTCCTGCTCCAAGTAGACACTCGGAAATAGATTCCAGGTCCGGGCCTGTAATCCCAGCACTCAGCCTTTAGCAAGAGGGTTGCTGTGAGTTCAAGGCCAGCCTGGGGGGATACATGGTGAGATCCTGTCTCAAAGACACAAACAAAAAGTGGATGTCAGGGTCCATGGTAGATGTGTAGATGTGTCTAACTTTGTACACTGTGCTTTCCAGGCTGCGTGGGCTCCCTGTCCCTGTCTCTCAGCCCACACTGCAGCCTTAGACGCCACAAACCTTGCCCCTGCCACACCTCTCCCGCACTCATTAACCATCCGATGTCCTCCTTGCCAAAGCCTGTAAATTCAGTTGATTGTGAATTAATTGTGTGTTTAATTACTATTGATTTCGACAGTTCTTTATTTTGGGTGTAAGTCCCTTATCAACTGTGTAATTTCAAACAACCTCTGTTTTCCTCACCTTGTGGCTCGCTGAGCAGTATCTCTTACAGGAAAAAAAAAAAAGATGAAATCCAACTTGTCTACCCTTTCCCTTTATGGTTTGGCCCTGCCTGACCAACTGTGTTTTCTTCTGGTTCTGCGTTTAGTTCCTGGATCCATTTGGGATGGTCTTGCTTCTTTTCATGTAGACGTCCAGGTGTCCCAGCATCCCTTGCTGCTGACCTTCCTTGCTGTGGCTCTTTTTATGCACTTTATCAGGTCCTGCTTGTTGGCTGCTTCATTCCCTCCCCCCACTCTCTGCCTCATCAGGACTTCCTTTGGACCTTCATGGGATATTTTCCAGAACTTTCCCTGGAGCCTCCCTCTGGATCCTGTGACCACTTCCCTGAGGACTAAGTCCTTCAGTTGGTGCCCATCTCACGGCAATGCCTGTTTCTGGGCCAGAGGCAGAAGAACAGAAAAGACCCTGTGTCTTCCGATTGGTCAGAGGAGAAGGGTCTACATCTGTAGTTGATTGAGGCTTCCGTGACCCCTGTGGCCCCACAGTTGGGTGGGGAAGTTCAAAACCGTTCTCTCTACCTGCTACAAGAGAGTCCTGCCTTCTGTGAGTGCTCCAGGGCCTCTCTTCCTCATAGCACCAGGTCCTGCCAGGCTGCCCTAGTCCTGCCCACACCCTCTGGACAGAAAGGAACTGAAAGAGAAAACTGCTTCATACTCTGAGTCCGAGAAGGGGCAAGCGAGGCTAGGTAGGGCAGGGGTGATGTGTGGCGGCTGAGTATCCATTCGGTCAGTCACTAGGTCCAAGCAGGCCTGACCTTGGCTAACTGTTTTTCATCTAGTTTCATAAAGTATAAATTACCTTCCTCAATGATTGACATTTTCAAGGGCGCTCCACTCTGTGGTCCCCATCTGGAGCGGAAAATCCCATTGCAGGTGAGGGCCTGAAGCTCAGTAGGAACCAAGGGCCCCCAAAGCCTCCTTCATCCACATCTGTGACCCCGCCCCCCTCCACTGCACTGACATCCCTAGAGTGACCAGGGCAGCCACACCTGCTCAGGGACCCCAGGCATCTTCTTGGTGTCCCTTTGCCTCCTGCCCATCAGAGACAGCTCTCCAGGAGCGCCTCTGCATCCGTCCTTGCCACCTTCCCAAGGCTGGTGTCTCCATTCAGTAGGCCTAGTGGTCTAGAAAGTCCTCCTCAGACACAGCCCTGTCCAGAGTGTTGGATGCCCCACACTGAGAAAAGGAAGGGCAAGACAAGCCGTGTAACATGCCTGTCATCTCTGGGGCCCAAGCTTAGGCAGGTCAGGGCAGCAGCCTTCACTAGGAGAGTCAGCGCTGAGTCCTCTAGGCATGCGTGCAAGAGAGGAAAGTAGGGCCAGCGTGAATGAGGGATGAGCAAGACCCGTGTATAGGAATTTTAGGCTGGCTCATCAGGTCTCTTCAGGGAGAGGGGACAGCAGCCCACTTTTCAGGGCAGCAGTAAGGTTCCAGGACCCTTAATGGACTTTGCGTTTCTTTGTCCACTTCAGGGGTTCATTTGTCAAACATGATGGGATTGCACTTATCAGGGTTTCAAACAGAAGCCACCAAGAGGGGCTATCCTGAGGCTGCTGTGCACGCTGTACTCACAGATGCCTTCAGTGGCCTGTGCCTGCCAGACCGAGGGACACCGGGCTCTTCTGGACACTGAGAGCAATGTAGATGCCTCTAGCAAGGCAGGCCTCTGTGGGACCTGAGGGACTGTTGCTGAGGCTGGGAGGCAGACAGCAGGGGTGTGGAAGAGCGCCCGCTCCTCCACACACGTGAATCACCTTCAGGGTGGCTGGCACTCTTCCTTCTGTGCATGAGGACGCATGGAGTGCAAAGGTACATGGGCAGCTGTGGCAGAGGTGGCCCAGCATGACAGTGCTGTATCTGAGACCCAGACCATCCTGAGCTGTGCTAGTTGAGAGTAAGGAGATCCTGCGGCTGTGGCAGGGATGGCTTGAGAGACCTCTAGCACAAGACATTCCCACTTTCCCTTGTAAAAGGTTAGGCTAAGAAGAGGAGCAGCATGGTTTGAAAGGTCTGCTGGGGTCATCCTGAGCAGAGCTAGGTCACCACCCATGCACACAGGCAACGAGGAGCTGGCATATACATTCTGGCTGGGCCCTGTACCAGTGTGGACCTGTGTTGGGCCACCAGAGCAACTGGGAAGCTTGGGTGTTCCGCTCTGGGTTGGGTGGATGAACGTCAACTAAAGAGCACATCCATGTCTCAGATGGTGCCTGGCCAACTAAGGGATGTTGTCAGCATGGTGCCTGGCTCCTAGAATGGGCAGAGATGCATAGGCTGGATAGGAAAGTGGAGGGAGAGGGAATCAGTATCTGTCTGTGGTGTGCTTGCTTGTGGTACTGGCAGGGAGGGGCAAGTCATCCACTTCAGGTAGTTTTCAGACATCGGTAAGATGCACAAGTGGACTCGCTGTGCAGGTGATTGAAACAGTTGATGTCCAGAAGGACCCCAGCCCTTCCTCAGTATGTGGAAGCTGGTGAGCCGCCCCAAGAGGGATGGGCATCTTCATTGAGGAAGCGCAGATCCCAAATCCTGTTTCTTGAAGAGCCCTCTCACTCCGTCCCTGAGGAAGCACAGAGCTTGTAAGTGGGTGGCATGTTGCTGGTCTGAAGCCTGCCTCTCAGATAAGCTCAGAATTGCACAGGAGGCGTTTCCTCGCCTGTGAAATGAAATCACAGTCCCTGTTCTGTTCACATGGGTGTTTGCCTCCACTGAAGGAGACACACAGGGCCAGGATGCACACTGGCTTTTGGGTGAAGACTGCAGTGTGCCAGGCAAAGTGAAGCCACCTGAGTGAGCACCTTGACCACATAGTACCACGCTGCATGCCTATCAGGAGACATCTACATGACCAGCTTCAGTGTCCCGTAGGTGGGGCTGTCAGGAATGGCTAATGTTGATCTCCTAGGCCTCAGCATCTACTTGTGGTTGTTGGCTTTTGCTGCAAAGAAAATAACATGAGGTCGTCACAGAGGGGGCTGCTGTGTCTTAGTTCTCTCCAAAGCAGAGCCAGTCCTAAAGCTCCGGCAGTGGCTCAGCGGGGGTGGGGTGGGTGGAGGGGTGGGTGGAGGGGGTGGGTGGTAGGGTGAGTGGGGAACCCTGGCCCCATCCAGGTCACCAGCTCACACAGATTAACCACAGGCCTTGCCATGCAGACCTCTGCCGCTGCTCATGGATCAATGTTGGAATGCCTGTCACCACTCTGTGATTTAGGACCAGGCATGGCCATAATTCTTAGTCCCTCCCGCTCACGCCTGGCAGTTCCTTGGTACAGTGCCTCACAGCCTGCTGAGGAATGGCTTTGGTGGGGGGTGTGCCCTTTGACACAAATACCACACAGGCCCTGCATTGGCCAGGCCTACCCCAGGGCAGTGCAGACCACCCCCCTACCCCACCCCAGTCCTGTGCAGTCCTGTGCACATAGCTGTGTGTGACTGAGCACGCATTTGTAGAGACACCCACCAGCCCCCTCCACGGTCTCAGAATGAGGGGGCTGCACTTGCTGGGCTGGCGTGGGCCCTGCTTTGATGCAGAAAATAACAGAGCTGCTCTTGAGGTCTGCAGCTATCAGCAATTGTTAAAAGCCTTCCAGGCCAATTACACACAGAGCTGGAGCTAGGAGCACTTGGGCAAACCACCTCACCTCCAGCCCATCTGCATCGGGGCTGCAGCTTCAGCATGAGAAGGGTCAGCCAAGGGGCATTTGGGGGGCGCAGGGGAGGGCTGGAGGTGACCCCTAAGCACAGCAGTGGCCGCAAGGCCCTCAGTTATGACCATTGGGCTTGAGTTGTGAATGGGTGTTATGGACTGGTATCTTGGACAAGGGCCTTTTTCTGAGACTCAGTTTCTCCTCACATAAATTAACGGTTGTTAAGGCTCATTTTGTTCAGGGAGAGGCCACACTGCTCTGTATTTAGTTAGTGGTAGATATTCTTGAGCCGAGTGTACAAAGTTCCACACGCCTCTCTCATCTCCTCTTGCTATGTGACAGTTACACCTGGCAATCCACGCCGACCTGTTGTGATAAGTGACGATGTGGTGCACGATGAGTTCACTCTTGGTGCTCTGCACTCTTGGGGTACCAACAAGCGCACAAGCCCAGCCACCCAGCACTGATCCAGGGCTGTCCAGTCCGGGTGCATGCTTGAGGTACACAGCTGTGTACGCACAGAGTGGCTGTACCATCAGCCGCTCTCTGATTATGGAATTTCTGCTGTGTTCACTGAACGACATTTCCTGGCTCCTGATTCCTGTTGTTCTCAGGGTGTTCTTGCCAGCAGTCTCCCAGCCTTTGCAGATGGAGATCCAGAGGTTTGGGGTCAGCTAAATCAGATATGGGAGGGAGGCAGAGCAGCAGGAGACAGCCTGCTGGATCCTAAGGCTCAGTGTTCCCCATGTCTTGGCTGCTGGCCTTGTGGGGACTCAGGGGCCTGGAGCAGGTCTGGGTGGGGTGGATACTGCGGCATACATATCAGAGGCACCAGGGCAGATACTGGGGTATAGGTATTAGAGTGGGTGCAGAGGAGGGCACTGAGGCACATTATAGTAGGTTCTGGGGCAGATATTGGATGGGTATTGGGGTGGGCACTGGGGTACATTAGGATGGATTCTGGGGTAGATACTTGGGTAGGTACTGGGCACTGGGCACATTAGGGTGGGTTCTGGGGTAGATATTCAAGTAGGTACTGAGGTGAGTATTTGGGGGTATATTGGGGTAGGTAATGGGGTGGTTACTAGGGTAGGTACTGGAGTAGATATTCAGGTAGGTACTGAGGTAGGTACTGGAATGGATTTCCAGATAGATATTGGGATGGATACCGGGGTAAATATTTGGGTAGATACTCAGGTGGATAGGCACTGGGGGTAGATAATTGGAGTAGGTGCTGGGGCGGGTACTGAGATGGAAATGAAGGAAGGTGCTGGAGTAGATATCGCTGAGAAGATTCAGAAGGGGGTGTGACGTCAGCTGAGGCCCTAACCACCTCACGTGTCCCCACCAGGTCCTGCTGTCCTTGTCCTGATGCTCCCTGGGTGGTGCTGGCCTTGTCCCTCAGCCATGTGGGAATAACAGAGAAGGCGGTACTGCTCTCCACAGGGTGGGTGGGACCTCGAACTGCACTTTCTCCGGCATCACTGATTTCTCTGCTGTAACTAATGAGTCCCGCAGCTGGGCCCTAAGCCAGAGCCTACAGCTGGGTGTCTATTGTAATGAGTTACCTCAGGCTGCTGGTGGCACCTCCCTCCGGCTGGCCTGAGGCCATCGTTAATGTCCCAGGAATGGGTGGCCGCAGAATCCTAAATTTTCCCTCAAGTCTCTTTAAGGGACTCTGCAGCCCATCACTGCTGTCCGTTCTTCATTAGGGATGGCAAGGTGCCACGTCCATATTCCTGTGAGGACACGGAATAGCATTGAGCCGCCCCATGCCCATCCATCCATTATAGCAGCTGCGTGACTGAGGCCATCCCCACACTTTCCGGGAAAATGGCCTCCCTCTTACCATAGTTCCGCCCTGCGATGTGCCGCTCGCCTTTTGTGCAGCAGCAGCGGGTGGGCAGTGGCGTCTTGGAGGGTACCTGGCTCCCTAAACTGGGAACTTCCTCTTTTGCTGATTTTTTTTAAAGCAGGAATAAGAAATCACATATTTATCATCATCTCCCAGCAACAGAACCCAAACCTAAGTAAAGAATTCTTAAGAGTTTTTTTTTTTTTTTCCTGCTCAGCGCCTAGCTTATCTTAAACTGTCGAAGTTGATAGCCCAATCCACTTTTTGATGTAACTATGATGGTTTTAGGAGACTTAGACATGATTTTTTATAGCGTGAAAAAGAAAAATAGAACCGAATATATGATAATGATGAATCCGCCGACTTCTGCGTCTGAAATTGCTCCCAGGCACGAGTTATTGCATAATAATTCATGCCCTGTTGTGTCTTGCTGCTTAATAAGCGTATGGAAAGGCTTGTGCAGAATTGTCTTTCTATTGCCATCTCAGCGCTGGCTTCACTGCGGAGTGCAGGGGAGGGCCGAGGTGTGCAGCCCTGACTAATGAAGCCGTCAAGGCCGGGGGCAGGGAGTACAGGACCTAGCCCATAGTGCGCGAGCCAGGGGAGAAGGCTCCCATGGCAGAAATTCCCTCGCCCAAATGAGGAATATTCCGCGGAAGGATAGCCTCTGGCTTCAGCCTCCCAGAAGCATGCAACAGACTTGGTCCTGGCCATGTGTTTCAGCATTGGTAGCACATACTAGGAGAAAGTTGTTCTTAATGGGTTGTTGGCTACAACATCTTCAGTAGAACAGGGGTTCCCTGAGACCACCAGTCGCAATGGGTGGCCCCCCCCAACCCCCCGGGTGAGTTCCCTGCACACAGGCGGGCCGGAGATCCTCAATGGACACACATCACAGGAGTGCATTGTCCAGTGTGATTCTGTGTCTTTAGCTCTGCCCCTCTGCCGTGTGTTTTTTAATTTCAGCCGTGGTAGCGGAGCAGGTCAGGTGGTTATGAATAGCCTGGGGATCTGGGTTTGATTGCTGGGGAGGCTCCCTGATGAACTAGGGCAGGTTTCTTTCCTTTTCTGGGCAGGAGTCTCCAGCTGTAAAAAAGAAGAAGGTAACATGGACCTTGTCCCGAAAGTGAAGGTAGAACTCTGTGATGTTCCCAGAGCCCTGCGTGAGGTTGGTCACCAGGCCTCCTGGGAGGTGCTCTCTCCTGGCACTTCTGATCACTCAGGCCAGTGCTGGCCTCAACATCCTCATCAAGACAAGGGGTACTGTGGAGTATTACAAGTTCTATATCTGTGATGCGGCTTCAGTGGGTTCCCTGGGACAGCCCTTCGTAAATATTGGCCCTACATCCTCCCTTTTACCATCATTTTGATTCCTGGCTTATCCCCGTAGTCCATGAACACCCTGCAGACAGGCCATATGCACCCACCTTAGCAGTCAGAGTGGTACCACGCAGCATCTCCGGTAGGCCAGTGTGTCATCGCCTCTGTACTTTGTCTTGTCCTGTTCAGGCAAGTGTCAGTGACGTTTGGTCAGTGCACCATCGTCAGTACTCGGAGGTGCCCTGCGAGGTGGTGCCTATAGCCCAGAGAATGTGTGGAAATGGGGGACACTGTGGAGTGGACCAGCCTGAAGCCTTTGCATGGAGCTTGAGGACCCGATGTGGCAGTGTCCTGGCAGGGAAGTCACAGGCCACAAAGTCCCGACTGCCGGCGCACAGGACCTTCACATGTCGTAGAGCCCCTTCAGGTGTGTCTGCATGAGGCTACTGTCCTTGGCCTCGAGAGGCTCCATCGGCATCTGAACTCCAGATTGGCTGGACTGTGAACTGCAGAGTGGGTAGGCTAAGCCTGTCAGCCCGTGGCTCAGGAGGGCTGAGGATGAAATGAAGGAGGCCAGGGCAAGAGTGTACACTGTTGAGGTCCATTCATCCTGCATGTCTTCTCCTGTTGAACGCTGCAGACTCATCCATCCTGTGCACCTTTCTGTGAAGCAACAAGATGTGATCAAGGAGAGACCATTCAAGCCAGCTTTAGTAGTCTCAGCTACTCGGAAGGCTGAAACAGGGATTACCTGCGCCAGAAGTTCTGGGCTAGCCTGGACAACATATAAAGACCTCCCAGTGTCCCCCTCCATGTCAAAAAAGGGGAGTAAGAAGGGAGAGAGGGATGAGAGAACAGGGAGGGAAGAAGAGGAGGGGGAGGAGGGGAGAAGAGAGCACATTTGCATCACCCCATGATGGACGTGGTCTGCTCCTTCAAGAGGCATCCCTCCAGGTGATATAGCTGGATTGGATACTGGTTTGAGATGCCCTGGACAATGAGCACTGTCTAACCCATGGTCATGCTGGGGTATCACACACATGCACAGAAGTCATGGAACTTCCAACTCCTCAGACTCAGGGACTCAGCTGGCCCCAAGGTATCCCTCAGCTCAGAGACACTTGGACCCAGTCCTCAGGGCATCTAGCATGACCCCATCACACTTCATGGTCCTCACACCCATGGGCACCTCTCATTCACTGATATCATAGTGGTCAGGCACAGTACAACTGTGGCCTGCTAACCGCTGGCCCAGCTGGTGGCCTCTCCTCTGCACTGCACCCCCGCCCAGCACCATCTAGGATGCATGGAGCTTGGGCTGCCCCCCCAAGCTGAGTGCTGCATAGAGTGGCCTCATATCCAGATACTGGGGTGGTTTAGACCCCCCGTGAGAAAAGACATTTCAGGGCAAGGGTAGAGTGACCTTGGTTGGAGACCAAGTGTGGAAGTGAAATTTGAGTCTATGTTTTGAAACTCAAGACATCTGTGAAGACTAATGCATGTTAAAAGGAGGCAGGTTTGAGCTTGATAAGAAAAACATGGCAGGCTTCACAATCATGTTTGGAGACCAGTGCAGCGTGGTAGATGTCTGGGCAGTACATGGTCAGGGCTGCGGCATCTGGCCAGCTGTGCAGCGTTCATTAGCGATGATGGCTTCTAGGAGGCTGCAGCCCCTGTAGCAGGCCTAGCTCCATGCTCTCTCCAGGAAGGATGCCTTCTCTTGCTGGATCCCCTGGTCACCTTCTCTGTACTTAGTCCATCTGCTGCCCACAGCTAGGTCCCACTCTCCTGGAAGGACACTCTGACCTAGGGTGCCCATGCTGATTGTGAGGCTCAGGAAGAGGACAGAAGAACCTCAGGATGTTGGGCAGCAGGTTAACACTAGACTCAGGATGGGAGCAAAGACTTTGTTCACCCCAGAGAGACAGCACAGCACCCCAGTCCTTTCATGTTGGAAGCCCTTAACATGGTGGGCATGCACTCTATCCCTGGGGTGCACCCCAGGCCTCCACATTCATCAGTATTTCCACTTCATATTTAATATCAGTTTTGAAGCAGTTGTCTCATTTGGGGGCTCAGATTGAGAGGTTAGGGGTCAAAAGGACAGAGAACCGTGACCCATGCTAATTGAATTTTGTGCACTTAACCAAGCCTGGGCCACTGTTCTCTAGTAAGTGTCAATACTGAATGAATAAAGAGACAGACTCTCCTTCAAAATTGCGCAGATATTTTAGGGAAGAATACAACATTTGAAGGATAACTATCAAACATTGAAACAAAAGACAGTAGACTAAATCTCAAAGCTTTGTCTCTAGGGTTCAGGGCAGAGGGTGTGTTCTATCCTGTGGTCACCACAGAGTGGTATTAGACACCATTCATCCACCAAGCACACATTGGGCCTCAGTGCTCTGCTAAGTGCTAGGGACAAAAGGAGATGAAATGTTATCTTTGGGGAACTCATGATTTAGTTCAGTCATTCAAGGCAAGGAAGCAGAGAAGATAGCAAAGCGCTGCTTGCATCTAGGATGCAGGATCTAGCCGAGGGCCTTGCGTCTTAGCAGTGACATCTGCCTGAAGAAGCCGAGAGAAGATTCTAGAGGTGGAACTAGGGGCTCTGCTTCTTCTGGCTGTCCTGGGCCCGCCCTCTGCCACAGAATTAAGAGCCCCAGTGTTAGGGAGTTTCTGGAGTTGGTGCTAAAGTGTCTGTCCCTGTGTAATTAAGAGAACTCCACCTGATGGGAATGAGGTTCCCAGAATATCCTGGCCTCTGACACCAGCCTAGACCTTTCTCCATGGAAACCGTGATGAAGGAGGGGCTGGAACTCAGGGCCCCTGCAGCAACTCTATCTTCCTAACAGTCTCGCCAGCTCTTATTCCAGCCTTGGAGAATAAATCCAGTGTGACCTTCAAATGCTCACGACCGAATACTGCTAATGTGTGTTCCTTTTGAAATATGCAAGATGTCGAGTGTGATTAAGCTGAGGAAGGATTAAGGTGAGTCACTCCTTTGTTTAAGCTTTAGCTTCTGGGCTAGACTTACATGGGAGGGATTTTAAAGTGTTCACGGAACCACCAGGCAGGGCATGTTATGGTATAAGAAGTCATGTATTACAGTGTAGGGGGAGCCTCTTATCAGACACCCTAACACATCCATGTCACCCTGCCTTGATTTGGATGGAGCCTGGGCAAAAAAAGACACGGGTGTCTCCTGAGCACTCATAGAGTGCCACAGGCAGCCGAGGTTGGGCTGAGGAACCACATACCTTCCTACTGCTCTAGAGCCTCCTTGTGCTAAGTGCTTTCCAAATAGCTTCTTCTAGACATGTTTGCGGCCAGAGCTCTGGCCTTTAAAGATGAGCTGTCCCATGCTTCTGCCCACACCCGCTCCATTTCACAAATCCTTTACCTGCAAGGTAAGTCTTCTTCCTTAAGCCCAGTGCCCATCAGTTGGTGTGTGGCACTCCCGGGAAATCCATGCTGAGGGGACTGTTACAGGGAGAATTGGATTTGGGTGTAGGGGAATCAGGTGGGCGGAAAGTTTCCTGTTCCCTGTTATCTGAGTTTGTGCTGCCAGCTGATAGCATTATGGGAATCATACCTACTAGGCACCCCCAGCAGAACTGGAATTCAGAAGCCAGTCCTCCTGAGTTGGACTTGGATTTTACATCTGCCCTCTGCCAGTAGCCTTCTCTGCTCTGTTTCTTCGTTTGCAAAGTGGGATTAGCATGTATTTGCAAGGTCTTCTAGACTTAGTGCTATGCCTCACAGCAAGAACCATACCTTTGCGATGTGGAAATGGTAGCTGTGAGGTGCAGAGACAACCGTATCGCTTTAACCACTGCCCTCCCACCCCCACCCCACAGTGCACAAACCTAGGCAGCTGAGGAATTCCTGCAGGTCATATCTAGCCTGTACAGAGGAAAGTCTGTGGCTGCCTCTGGCCTGGTACTGGCTGTAGGTACTTCTGCAGTTAACAGCTACTTCAGGTTCTGATGCTGTGTGCTGAGGGGGCTCTGTCCAGGGTCCCACGAAAGTGGCTGTGAACAGCCTGCTGCAGGAACAGAATTCATTTCAGACTAGAGTGCCTGGGGCTCTGTTTGTACTGTGATAGGTTAGTTGTGATTTGTATTTTGCAGTTACACACACTGGCCTATAAATTTGCATAAGTAACTGCTTCATGCCCTGTAGGCAGTCATATCAGATCTGACCGACCCCCCGCCCCTTCCAGTTGTTCTATGAGCTATGCCCTGCCTGTTTCTTCCCCATGGGACTGAGGTCCCCCCCCCTCCCCAACACACACCTCTTCTCTCTTGTCTCAGTCCTTTACTCTGCAGTCCTGACTGGCCTGGAATGCTCTATGTAAACCAAGCTGGTCCCACAGAGAGTCTGCTTGCTTCTGCTTTCAGGGTGCTGGGATTAAGGGTGTGTACCACCACATCTGGCATTCCTCTTTGGCTCTTAATGAAGGTGCTGAATTTGCCCACTGCCCTTGCACCCTCAGCAGGGCGTAGCAAACACCAGCTGGCGGGCCAGTGCTCTGGCTTAGTCTGCAAGGATGGAAGAGGCGGGACCAGCATGCTTTCAGCACAGGTTGGGAACTAATACAGACTCATGAATGAGGAGAACTCACCCAGGTATGGCATGTGCTCTGGGCCTTGTTCATAAGTGTGTCCAAGGGCCCATAGGGTGGGCATGACCTGGTTGGGCATGAGTACAGAGAAGTGTAATGATGTCCCCGCTCTCAGGGAGCTCAGACTTGGGTGGTGAGAGAGACTTGTGAACAGGCGATGTAATCCTAAGGGGAACTAGAAAGATGTCTTAAGGCTTCGGGAGAGATGAGAGTTGTCTGGCAAAGAGGCAAATGATGCTATTAGAAGACACCTGGGGGAAAATATGCTACTAAAATAACCAGAGTCTGTGTGTGGAGTACAGGTGTTTATCTGAGGTTTATGAGATGAAGCCAGAGAGACAGAACTGGCAGGGAGCAGTCTTCTACCCTGGATGGACAGGTTGACATGTATCTGTGATAGCAAAGGAGGAATGCCATGGATAGATGTAAGTCTATGTATATTCCATGAAAAGAGGTTCTTATGGCTGCTTACTCCATGGTAGAAGGGCCCCACGTGTGCACCATGCAAAGGAGTCTTGTGTGTGCACCATGACTGGGATCTCTCATGTGTGCACAGCATCAGGTGTCACAGCTTCAGGAGTCTGAAGAACTTCACCTCAGTAGCTACAGGATGGCTAGGAAGAAGCAGGTCTTGCCTAGATACTGTTAGAATAATGCAGGTAGTGGGTAGGGAGAGGTCTTTTACCTTGAAGTTCTTACCTTCATGAGGACCTGTGTTCAATCCCCAGGACCCATGTTTGAAAAGCTGGTGTGTGGCCTCCAGAACATTTGTGCCAGTGTGTCTTGCATACAGGTCCTTATTACAGCTCACAGTGTTCATAGCTGGGCTCACAGTGTTCATAGCTGGGCTCACAGTGTTCATAGCTGGGTGCGATGGATGATTATCTTTCTTCTCTGGTAGCCTAGATAGCACCTTTCAGCACGTTCAGTGCTTGTCAGCAGGCATGAAACTTCTAGTTGAATATCAACTTGATTTCCCCATGTTCAGTGACGTACATATATGTTATCTTCAACAATAGAGTCTGCCTTCAGGTTGTGGAGGGTAACCAGTAGCACTGGTAATAGCTTGAAATGTGTGAAGTGATCCATGGGACTCCTTTGGCTAATGACTCAAAGAGACGTAACCCATTCTTGGTACTGAGGTGTTTACTTGGTAATATAAAATGTCTAAGTGGGGCTTTGTCTTCCCCATTTCAATGGTAACACCATTTAAATTACACACACACACACACACACACACACACACACACACACACACATGAAGCTTCTACAGTAGTAGGTTTCCATGGCTTTTAAAAAGGCCTTTAGTGTTGTTGGCTATCCTCATATTCCCTCCTTTATCCTGCCTTCCCATCTACCTCATTTAATCCTCCTAGTTTCCCTTTATCTTTTTGTAGCACTATAGGTATTTAACCTCTGGATATTCTAAATGAAACACACACACACACACACACACACACACACACACACACACACCCATAAATGTTAAAATCTAACATCCACATATATATGAGAATGCATGCAATGCTTGTCTTTTGGGTGCGGGGCAGGGGGACCGACCACTTTCTGATAGGACTTAAGGCCCAGTTCATGAGATGGGACCTTTAGCTGACACTGTCGATGAGGACAAGAACCTGATGCTAGAGAGGTCATGGGCCCAGCAGAATACCTGCTGCTGTTATTCTGCTAAGTGAACAGCAATAAAATGTCTCCTAATGACACACTGCTATACCCATAGATTAGAACATCACCCAAACCTCATTAGAGAAGCTTCTTCTTGCAGTAGATGGTAATTAACACAAGAGACTCACAACTGGACAATGTTCAGAGAGCGAGAGACCTTGAAACACTCAGCCCTAAGTGGTCTGTATCACACCCCTCCCCTCAAGGCTCAGGGATCTATTCAGAAGTGGAGGCAAGAAGATTTTAAGAAAACCTCGTCTTCCAGATCCACCAGGGCTAAAGCACACACTGTGACACACACACAAGGCCCACACAAGTTTAAGTCAGAGTCCCAGCAGGAAGAAGGGGAAGCTATTTGCAATTGCTGGGAGAGGGAAAATCAGTTTTCTGTATTGGAGTGTCACTGGGTATATCAACCACACTCCAGGAAGACTCTGGTTTGTTGTTGTTGTTGTTGTTGTTTTTGTGGGTGTTTCCTTTTTCTTCTTTTTTTTTGAAAGAGAGAAAAAGAACAGGAAGTTGGCTGGGTAGAGAAGGGGAGTATCTGGGAGGAGTTGGGGAGAAAAAAGAATATGATCAGAATATATCATATGAAAACTTTTAAATATTAAATAAAAGAGAAAAGCTGAGTGGGTGTGGTTGCATACATTTGTAACATTTGTAATCTCAGCTTTGGAAAGACAAAAATAGGTGGATCTCTGGGCCTTGCTGGCTAGCCAGTCCAGCTTAACCAGTAAGCATCAGGCCAGTGAGAAACTGTCTCAAAAAACAAAGTGGACATTGACTGAGGAACATCACCTAATGTTTGTCCTCTGGCTGCCACACCTCCCTGCCTGTGTGCACTTGAACACACACACACACACACACACACACACACACACACACACACACTCACCCCACATCCGTCCATACACCATACACCTCCCCACACCTACACATATACCTTTACCCCCTTGTACAATACAGGTAAATACATGATACTGGCCTGTGGGACTAAAGAGGAAATGGAATGCTTTTGCAGGATAGAGTAGAAAATGAGATAGATTGTGGGTGTGTGAGAAGGGGAAGCAGGGTCAGGAATATGCTGGAAGGGGCTTGGACCTTATATCCAAGAAGACACATACCACAACTTGGGAGTAGAGGAAGCCCTGAGTGAGAAAGTCATGATTGAATGTTTACTGTTGACGTGGGCACTGCCATGTCAAGGACCCCAGTGCCTCAGACCCAGAAGGAAATAGCAAACCCTCCTACCTTTCTTGGGTGAGGCTCAGAGGAAAATGGTAAAGCCTTCCTTAGTGGTTCTAAGAGTGGTTGTTGATGAGTATGCAGAAAATGCTCACCATAGTTTTCTCCCCTACATAGATGAGCTAAATCTGTCTCCTCGATCTAGCTGTATATCATAAACTGCCTCCTTGTTTATCTGTATGCATTAACCCCACCTCCCTGTTCAACTGTGTATAATAATACACTGAGCTTCCAGGGTTCTGTGGCTTTTCCATCTAAGAGCACAGTTTACCCAAACTCAGCTTTTCTGTTTGTCTTTTTTTCATTCTCTTTCTGCTCCTAGTCGGGCCACATCCCTGGAGCCATGCTGGATGTGACACCAACTCCTTTTGTAACAATAGACAGCACAGAATGTAGTCTGTCAGTTGGCACCTCATCTGACCACACCTATTGGTGGAGCATTGGTCATTGCTGCTGGGGATGTGGCCAGGGCTCCAAAGACACACAATTAGGGACAACAAGATGTTGGCATAGCCTAATAAGTACTTGCCTTTCAGCAGTCTGAAAATCTGGAGTTCACGCATGGCATGCCAGTTGTCTGAGCACCCTGGCCCAGCCACTCTACCACCAAAGAGGGGACTAAACTTCAAACTATCACCACAAATGAGTGTTTTGCAGGGTATAAATTATTTTTATATAACAAATAACTTTCCTCTCTTCTTTTCCTTCTGTGTATAAACTAACGTCTTATAAAAGAATGAGACTTCTACTTTATTGTGTTGGAACAAGGCAGATAATAGCTCTTACACATGCAGGGCAAAACCCTGGAGACGGTAAAGTGAAGTTTGACTGACCTCATGCTACAAATTAATCTGCAGCCCACTTAGTGTCAACAGCAATAAATTAAGCCATTGTGCTGGAAGGATACTGGGGATGCCCTGAAGTGGGGCGGGGCCCCTTGAGGCGACATCTTTTCGTGTGTATTCTGAACCTTCACTAGGTTGTGCTGAGGGTCTGGGTAGTACCAGATGTGGGGGTCACCACTTGACAGGGCGGAGTCAGTGCAGCAAAGCCAGGAGGATTGCCTTTTAGGAAAGAGCATTGGCAGCCACTAAGATAGGACCCCAGTGAGGCAGGAAGTGGGCTGAGTTGCCAGACACAGAGAGGGTCGATACCATTGTCCTTTCCTTCTGGGGTCATTCTGTCTGCAGCTCTTTCCCATAGGTCAGTAATGGCTTTCGTCAACCTGGCTGTGGGATGACCCTGGGTGAGGCAATCTCAGATGAGCTGGAGGTTTTAATGAGCTGGTTAAACATCTCATGCATAACTGCCCTGATTCTCGGTCACTCTGAACTTACTGAGGTGGCTCAGACCCTGCCCCTTCTCTTTGTCTCTGTCTCTTCTCCCTGTCCCACATGTAGCTTTGTAGGTGACTTGTCAATTAGTCACAGCACACAGACCCACTGCACAGTGTCCAGAACGATAGGACTGTGAGCCTGGGGTAGCAGATGACAGTCAATGTATCTGGAGATGTAGGCGACTCACCCCTTCTCAGGGTGCTTGCATCCTGATCCCTTCCTTGCAGGTTGGTAATGTCACCTGATGCCCATATGTCTGGAATGTAGGAAATGGGGCTCATTGACCTTTGGTCTCTGGTTCCACTCTTGTGCACTCAGCCACCGATTTAACAAGATTGGTAGGCAAGTCAGATATTGCACACCTGACCACATCTGACCACACCTGGTTAGTGGCAGAAAGCCACATGGATCCCTTCTCAGACCTTCCCATCTAGGCTGTTGAATCCCACAGGTAGAATGGGTAGGTGTCTGTTGAAGGCCACAGCTCAACAGTGGAGAGCTAGGTCACTCCTTACAACCTACTGTCCATCTGCCATGCATGGATACTTGCCAGGCTCCCCCGGGTCAGAGTAGGAGGAGCTTGCATCTCACCTTCCTTTTCACTCTTGTGTGTAGGCATGCGGTTTTTGTGTCTGCCTGTTTGAGGGAGACCAGCTCCCTCTTTTTCTTTCCCCAGAGACTCTTGAGCAGGGAAAAAAAAAATAAAGGAATACTTAGATAAAAATATAGAGGAAAGAGAGACAGTTAGAAACATAGTATAGCCTAGGGAGGGCCTGGGTCAAAATCCACCAGCCCCTTCTGTTGCTACTAAAGGGCTTTTAAAGGAATGCCAAGGGGGTGGAGCAAAAGACCTCCCCCCAGCACAGCCAAGTGCAGACTATCTAAGACACCTGGTGACCATGCACATGGTCAAGCCATCCCCTCATGCAGCCCTGCTGTGTAAAGCAAGCTCAGATCTCACTAGGAAGCTTTTGTTTCTAAACCACACCTGTTTAGAAAGGTCCTGACATAAACCTTTCATTAGGATAAAAGGGAGAAAAATGCAAATAAGCAAAGCAGATACCTTTGCAAAAACTGAACTGAATTATTCCGTGGGTTCTGAACAATATGGTTAGCCAAACCGCTACAGAGCTCTGGCAGAAAATGGTTGTTCATGTGGAGAATTCCCGCACTGACCCTAGCTGAGGGCTGAGAACATCAGATCTGGGAGCACACACTTGGCTCAACTTCCCAAGGCTTGCACAGCCGGGAGAGGGGACGGCAAACCGCTGAGGCAAGTGTGGGGTCACACCCTGCATTTTGGAGGTGCCTGTGTCAGGGTGGAGAAACGCCCTTCTGTTCCTCTGCGGCAAGAACTTTCACACAGATGGAAGCTGGATTTTGTCGAATGTGTCTCCTGTGGCTGCTGGTGAGGTTGTGTGGTTTCCCTCAGTCCGTTCACATGGCGGATGGCTGATTTCCCAGTGCCCCAGAAAGGCCCTTTGCTCAGTCAACTGTCCTCACACGGCACCTCTGCTTTCGGTAGCTAACATCGTGCCAGGGAGTTTGTGTTACATCCATGAAGGCCAAGTCTCTGGTTTCCTCATCTGCCTATGATTGACATCAGTGGTGCTGGACTTATGAACTGAGTATCAGTTGGTCTAATATGTTTTACTTCCTCTGTAGGCATTGGCAGAATTTCAGTAACACCATCTGGGCTGGGGAGTTTCTTGGTCAGGAGTTTGAAAGTACCCAGCAGGTTTCCCCCCACCTCCCTCCCTCCCTCCCTCCCTTCCTCCCTCCCTTCCTTTAATTCTTTCATTCATCATTTATTTTTAAGTGTTTATTATTATTTTTAATTATGTGTATAAATCTGTGTCTTTGTGGTTTTGTGAATGTAGGTGCACAGAGGCCAGAGGAGACATTGGATGCCCTGCAGCTGGAGATACAGGTTGTTGTGAGGCATCGCTGTGGGTACTGGGAAGCTAACTGTGCACGAGCAGTCCACTCTTTGCCTCTGACCCATCTCTCCAGCCCTGCCCCACGTAGGGTTCAAACACTGTGCTTGCTATTCTTTCCTTTCTTCCTATTGAGATAAACTGCATGTAACCATCTTCAAGGTCTTTAGCTTTTCTCTGTAATCTGAAGTCTCCAACTGAAGTCTTCCTGGGACTTTGTTTTTTCTTCCTATGCACTATATTTTTCCGTTCTGACATTTCCACTGTGTAAATGTTGTTTCTCTGCAGGTATTTGAAGTCTTCTTTTTTTTTTTTTTTTTCCAACAGTGTTCATCTTCATCTTTGGAGCATAGCAATAATAGCTGATGTTGATAAATAGATAATTCAGACACCGAATGCATCTCAAGGTTGGCATGTGCTGGCTGTCTTTAACCTTGAGAATCAGATTTTCCTGGTTCCTAGGATGAGGAGTAGTCTTAGATTATATCCTGTACGTACTATGTTGTGAGATATGGGTTCTCTTTAAGTCTGTGGTTTTCAGCCAAGGGTGTTCTTGCCTCCCTCAGGACATTTGGGAATTTTTGGAGATAGTTTTGAATGTCCCAGCTGTGGGGTGTTACTGGCATCTAGTGGATAGAGACCAGCCATGATGTACCACATCTTGGAGCATATCAATCTCTGCTCACAGATATTCAGTCAGAAACATAAACCATGAATATGCCAAGAAATCCTTGCTCAAAGCTGGAGGAGGTGGGTTCAGATCATGAGGACTGTCTCACACAATACAAGGTGATTTTAGAGTGTGCCATGGATGGAATTTCTTGTAATGGCATTTGGGAATGATTAGGGTTATATGAAGCCATGAGGTGGTGTCCCCATCACAGGATTAGTGCCCTGATAAGAAGATAGGCCAGGGTGATCTGTCTGATTGAAGACATGGGCTGTCTGGAGCCAGAGAGAGGCCTTGCCAGCACCTGGCCTTGCTGGCACTCTGGTCATGGACTTGCACCTTACAGGACTATGGCAATGTCAGTTTCTGTTGACTAAACTTCTGGTCTGCTGTGTTGTAGAATGGGGCCCAGGCTGACAAATGCATTGTGCTTCTTTGGGTCTGCTTCAGATTTGTGCAGCTTGCTAGGAAGCCTGAGTCACGTCAGAGTCCACTCACTAGGGAATCTTCTCAGGGTACCCGATGCTCCCTGGGAACTTCCAGTACTGCCTGGATCATTAGGACATTTTCCCCAGACCTTTAGCTGGAACATTCCGTTTTTTCTGTCTTAGATTTATCCTCTCCTGTGCGCTCACCCAATGGGAGTGGTCAGGGCTAGGTGGTAAGAGGGAAGAGAGAAACATGATGGATTTCCACTTGTGGCCACTTGTGAGTACCCCAGTGGCCCTGATCCTGCACTCAGGCCAGCTGAGTGCAGAGGTAACAAAGGACTCCATGGGTGCTGTAACAGAGTCACAGTTGGAGACACTCAGGCTCTGTCCCCAGGAGGTCTGTGAGTGCTGCCTGGCCAGAGAGTGCCTGAGCCTCAGACAAGCTGATTTAGAATGAAGTGCATGTTAGTTTGTTACCCTGATAAACATGCTGTCCCCGACGATCTGAATCTCTCCATGACTTGACCACTGAGTGCATCAGAATGGTGACGAGGTATTCTTATCTCTCATCTCCATTAACCCCTATCAAACAGGTCCGTGGGTCTGACCCATCGATATCATTTCTATTTTTCCTCAGTATTGCTGGGAGAGAAACCCAAGCAGTCTTCGGAAGGTCTGAGCGGATGAGGTGTTGCCCTTATCATAATTCTTGGCACACTCTGCTGAGCACACACAGAAAAATCGTTAGTTACCCTTTGCTTTGACAGAAGTATCATTTCTGCAGTTGAGATCTGCAGATAATTAAAAAGCGCATGGCTCCCGACTCCCCGTCACTGCCTTCCCCTCTGATGGTGCGGCGCCCTGAATAGAATCATTCCCAGGCACTCTGACTGACAGCTGGAAGGATCTAGCCCATCCACCTGGGAGTGCTAGCTCTGTAGACAGGACTCCAGTGCTGGGGGAAGCAGCACTCAGCCTGCCCAGATCACTTGAGCGATGTGGCCTAGTGAAGCAAGGAGCGCCACTGAGAGAAGACCACGCTGCCCGAGCTTTGATTTGTATGCCGGCTGCTGCTGAAACTCCTTTAAGAACCCATGTTGAGCAAGTGGAGGGAGTCACTCACCTGAATGATTCCGTTAGCTGTGGTGAGGTGCACTGCACCAAGCTTTGTTAAAAGAGCCTGTGGGAAGCTGCTCTCTCCAGCCCCCACCTCGCTAGGCAGGAAGAGGGGACAACGCCCGAGATTGGTCCACTGGACAGTGGTTCCTAGTCCTAGCTGGCTACCTGGTCCCTAGGTGCTTATTGTTGCTACCCATTCCCGGGTCCAGCCAGACTTCCAGTTAGACTCTGATTGCAAGGGGAAAATGTAACCCCTGATTTAAGAAACCGTCTTAGTTTGCTGCAAATACAGCTCACACGCATGACAGAGCAGGGAGCCGTGGATTCTTTACCCAGATTCTTTCCATAAAACGTCTTGTGAGCCGGCCCTGTGAACTCATCAGAGCCAGGCTGTGGGTCCTAACACAAACCACCCCGGTGCAGATGTCCTTGCCTCTGGCTCTGCCCGTTTGTGCCTGTGTGTGTGTGTGTGGTTTTCTGTACCATTTCACATGCTTCATGGTCAAGATTCAGACTTGCCCACGACAGCCCACCCGGTGCCTGGGACGGGCCACTGCTCGAGGACCCCACCGACTGCTGCAGATGGAACCTCATCTCCCTGTTAGAGTGGACTGAGGTACCGAAGAGAGGAAGAAGCAGAACGAAGGAGACACCAGAGAAGTCCTGTGGGCCGCAGCTCTGGGAGCTGTGTGCGCCAACCGGGGCATGGCATGGTGGTGGCTGCTCTCTACCCAGCGTTTCTGTGGGGAAGCATGAATGAGATACGTGTGTCCGCTGCTGAACGAGAGAGCCCCCAGAGTGTGTTGAAGCCCTCACTTCCAATGGCCGTAACCGGGCTACTGATATGTCGGTGGAGTTCTGCTGGCACATGGGGGCAGCCGACAAGTATTTTCACGGCACAAGGAGGGATTTAGACACTGTGGGATTTTGTGTCTGGTTGTCACATACTGTGACGAGGAACTTCGTCCCGGGACCTGTGTGAGTGAGTTCAGTTTATCACTCCAGCTGCCACAGCTGTTCCTCTGTTCATGTTGCTTTGTGCCAACAAAACTGAGACTTGGTTCATATTGTGGCATGCAGGTCCCGGCACACGGGAGTCAGTGTGCGCTTGTGGAGGTAATGCTTAGTCTTTTGCGTAGATTGGTGCCTGCTGCAGGCATTAGTGTGGTGCTAGTATTGGGTGAGTGTGGTTAATGTGGGGTGAGTGTGGTTAGTGTGTGGTTAGTGTGGGGTGAGTGTGGTAGTGTGGGGTGAGTGTGGTAGTGTGGGGTGAGTGTGGTTAGTGTGGGGTGAGTGTGGTTAGTGTGGGGTGAGTGTGGTTAGTGTGGGGTGAGTGTGGTACTAGTGTGGTGCTAGTGTGGGGTGAGTGTGGTTAGTGTGTGCTGGTGTGGGATTGGCATGGTGCTGGTGTGAGATTGGCATGGTTAGCGTGGTGTTTGTGTGGTACCACGTGGCACTAGCAGTGTTCCAGCCTGCTCTTGGTGTGTTGTTAGTGTGGCACTGGGTGGTGTCTGTGGTGTTCTGTGGTGTTAGGAGACGGCAGTGATGTGCTGGAAGAGCCCTGCCTTTGGGCCACGGAGATGCAGGTTCAAATCCAGGTTACACAAGAGCTCTCCATGCCTCAGTTTCCTCTCTCAGCCTCACAGTATGCCTGTTTCTTTGTAAGTACAGGAAGTGAGAGAATTCAGGGCCGTTCTGTACCAGGTTCCCGGCTAATCACTGAAGAGTTAACGGGGTTTCTGACCCCCAGTCAGTGAGTTGAAAGCTTTCTCTGCATTGGGGCCCGTGTGTGAGGTTCTGCTACCCTCTGTCTGGCACTCACTGTCTCCAGGAGGCCGCATGTTATAGGGGACAGAATTCAGGGCCACAGGGCCACAGAAGGTGCTCATCTCGATTTGCTCCCACATGCATGCCATTGAACATGTCCATGTATGACATAGTATGGCAGTGTGCTCTGGTGGCTATGGAGAGACCAGGCATCACAGGAGTTAGGGAAGGGTGTTTGAAGAATTGGGACCTCTCCACAGGTAAATCATCATTCAGCACAACTTTCTACATTCTCAACCAGAAAACTACAACAAACCCCAAGCATCATGTGGACTAAATGGTTCAGGATCCAAGCACTTCTGGTAAATTCTTCCCTGTCTTTCCCCTCCCTTCTTTTCCAGAAAGACCCCAGCTGACCAGACCCTGCCCTTCATGCATGGGCCTCTCATCTCTTTGGCGTCAGGCATCTTGAACACTGCATACCCTCAGAAAGTATCCCCAGATACACTGTCTTCCCCCCCTCCTGCTCCCTGGGAGCTGCTGGGCCTGTCAGCTATCCTTTGTTTGCAAGGAAGGGCTAGACTTCTGGCTTGAGATGACAGGTTGGGTTCAGTGTTTATCTCTTTGCTTCCTAAGATCTCTTTAAGATGAGCTGGGAGAGGAGCTGTCAGCATAGGAGTTCCAGGAGACTGTCTGGAGCACTGGCAGGGGCAGAGGAGCTGTTCCTGCTCAGCAGGCACAAGTGGTGTGTGCATATGATGGAGGAGCAGAGTGGAGATGCAGAGGGATGTTGGATACAGGACGTCACAGCAGAGGGATGCTGGATACAGGGAGTCACAACAGACGGATGCTGGATACAGGGAGTCACAACAGAGGGATGCTAGATACAGGGAGTCACAGCAGAGGGATGCTGGATACAGGACGTCACAGCAGAGGGATGCTGGATACAGAGAATCACAGCAGAGGGATGCTGGATACAGGACGTCACAGCAGAGGGATGTTGGATACAGGACGTCACAGCAGAGGGATGCTGGATACAGGGAGTCACGGCAGAGGGATGCTGGATACAGGGAGTCACAACAGAGGGATGCTGGATACAGGGAGTCACAACAGAGGGATGCTGGATACAGGGAGTCACAGCAGAGGGATGCTGGATACAGGGTGTCACAGCAGAGGGATGCTGGATACAGGGTATCACAGCAGAGGGATGCTGGATACAGGGAGTCACAGCAGAGGGATGCTGGATACAGGGTATCACAGCAGAGGGATGCTAGATACTGGGAGTCACAGCAGAGGGATGCTGGATACAGGGTATCACAGCAGAGGGATGCTGGATACAGGGTATCACAGCAGAGGGATGCTGGATACAGGGAGTCACAGCAGAGGGATGCTGGATACAGTGGAGACAGCCAATCCCAGGCAGACCTGCTTTAAGGTACCAGTGCTTCACTCTGCAGACAGGCCCATGCTCTCCCTTCTCTAAAGATCTGCAGAGAACAAGGTGAGCACACAGGGGTCAGGACTGCTGGTACCTTGAAGTAAAGATGGTTAATTATGACACCTGGAGACTCTTGCTCACCTCCAAAGAAAAGCCTAACCTACAGAACCTTACTCTCAGTTGTGCCTGGAGGGGTCTGGTAGTGTTGCTCAGTGGTAGAACACTCACCCATCAGGCACCAGACCCTGGCTTGACTTCAATTCTGATACCCACACCACAAACAATCCTTCAAATGTGATTGGGAATATTCAAAACTGTTCAAAATAAACAAATAGGATAAAAATAGTCCGTGTAGACAAACAATAATGAAATCCTCAGAGACACGGAAGAATAAAATACAGTGTACTGTGAGAACAGCTGTACCTCAGGGAAGTTCTGGAAGACCCGAGGCTTCCTTCCCCTCCCTCCCCCTTCTTCGTCCTCCCTCCTCAGCCCCTGCCCACATTTTCTTTTTCCAGCACCACCTGTATTATTTTATACATTAAACATGTGCATTTATTAAAGATTTACTAAGCAAACAGATTTTTTTTTAAAGCTTATTCAAAGCACATGAAGCTTGTCTGGTTCTAGTACCCGGGGCCATCAATTATTTATTGGCATCAGTTTACGGATCCTCCTTGTCTCTGTATCTGGGGAGATCTCCAGGCTTCTGGTTTAGGATATTCTTATTGTCTGCTGCCCTTTGAGAAAATTCCCAGCTGTCACAGGACCACTCTCCTGCCAACCGTCTCTTCGCTCTGTGAGGGCTAAGCAGATCTGCCTTTGGAGCATGGAAATGGCACACGTGTGGACGGGACAGAGTGGGTGGGCAGGGCGTGGAATGCTGAGGACTGCTTCTCTAGGACCCACAAGCCAGGGAAAATCACGTGCACAGATCACTTGAAGGAAAATACAAAAGCAGATGACTTTGCAGGGTTCCCACAGAGAAGAGAGACAAAAATTCATTTGTTTGAACAATGATATTTACTTGATACCATTTAATAGGAACACATTAAGAATGCTGTGAACCGTGATTCCAACCTGCCAGGTAGATGAACCCCATCTGTGCAGAAGTGGGGGTAACCAACTGCTCTCTGATTGGATTTGAGGCTCACTCTATAAGGGAGAGCCCATGCCTGGTGCTATAAACCCAGTCAAAAGCCCATGCTTTGGGAAGCCATGGGCTCTAGTTGGGGGACTTACTTCTGTTGTTTAAGTCAAGACAGCACCAAATTGCCTTGTAAATATCTACTTTTATACCCATGGACATAGAAGCCTCTCTTTGCAGTGAACCATGGATGAATGCAGAGATGTGTGGCCACCCAGCATGCTGAGAATACGTCACAGTTGAGAGCTCCGTCCCAAGCAGGACATTTATACTACCCCATCTAAGGCTCAGGTAACACTGTAGAACAGGGGGAGAGAATGTAAGAGCAGGAGGATGGAGAGAAGAGCCGTGAAATGCCGTCTTTGGGCATGGCGATGCAACCGTGAGTTCACAGCAGCTCCTCCTGCTGGCACTGGGCCTGTCCACAGCCAAACCTGTGTGGTGAGGTGCTTATGGACCGCATCCCTGACTGCTGGACTATTGGCTACCGACAGATTCTAGGGAGGGAGAGGCCATTGTCTTCAGCTGTGTATCCACAGGTGAGCCTGCCAGGCTCCAGGGGATAGTTCCAAACCCATGGTCATACAGATGATTGTGTTTAAATTCAAGTGGGAAGCAGAGGCGGGAGGAAGATAAGATGTGTGGGGATAACAATCAGGATGTAGTTTATACATGGGTGAAATTGTCAGATAGCAAATGTAATGAATAATTAAAAATAAAAGAAGATCCAAGGGCTTCCCCGTCACCTGGATGTCAGAGGCAGGCACATGAGAAACGGCGCTGCTCACGAACCTGTTCTAGTCTGCCTCGCAGGAAAGCAAGGGCTCTGAACATGCTGCGTGGAAATAGTCTCCGAGATGCTACGAGGGAGCTGGGAAGGCCCAGAGTAGCAGCTGGAGAACTACAAGCCTCCCAGGGCACACCCCACCCGGCCAAGTGAGCTCTCTCCCCTGGCTCCCAGAGCACTCCCAGACTGCAGGTCCTGGATTCTCAGGCCCACAGCTGCTCAGCAGGAAGCATTGGCTCTGGGTACACATCCCGAAGGACAGGCAGCATAACATTTGTAAGCCGGATCTTTGCAAATAGGATGCTTCTCTCGCAAGTCCCATCCACAGTCTCCCAGGGAAAGGCTTCTGAGGAGTGATAATGGCCTCTGTGGGCTCCCCAGAACATGACTGTGCCTTCTGGTGACAGTGTTCTCTGTATTCTCCATTCTCTCCCGTGATTGATCAGTGTGGGTACGAAGACACAGAGTCCCTCACCGTGGGATGGACTGGAAATGGGCTGGGAGGGGCTCATGTCAGTGATGAGTGCCACACTTCATTTCCAGTCTGTAAAAAAATCACATCATCTCTGCCATGAGCTACCGTGCCCATCCATGCACACTCAGATTTGTGTTCCGTGATACTACTCCATGGATGATACCTTACCTCGGGGAAAACTCATTTCTGGTGGGCATACCCAACCCCTGAGCCCCACGCAGTGACTGCACTCCTTGGGGACCCCAGCATCCTGCACAGCCTCAGCTCCTACCTCTTCCTTCCTCTCACCCAGCCCACTGCACGCTCTCCTGTGGCTGCTGCGGTCCTGCCTGGTTGGGAGGCTCAACCAGGGCCAGACAGAAGCCTTGGTTCTCAGATCTGCAGACTCGCCCTCTGCTTGCTACATTTCCCTACAGGGATGCTCTGCTTTTCAGTGAGGCTACAAGCATCCGCTGGGCTAGTCTCCTTCTGTACCTGTCTCCAGTCACTGCATACAGCAGGTGTCTAATACAGGATGATGCCCCTTCCCTGGTACTGACGCTTGGTGGTGATTACTGTCTCCCTTGGACTTCATCTTCTCTGTGGCAGGGGTCTTCCATACTGCTCTTGTTCTCCTTGTCCTTCGTGATAGTGCAGGACAATTTAGGAAATTCAGAGGTCCTCCTGAGGAGGACAGTTAGGGGTCATCATCACCTTGGATGGTCTGCATGATCTTAAGAGAGTCCTGAGAGGAAGACACAGATTGGGGCATCTTAGGGTAGTGTGGCTGGAGTAGACAGGGACAGTACTCTAGTAAGTCAGCCTGCCTGATCCTCAGTGACACAGTGAGACTTTACAGGGAGCTATGGAGTAGGTAAGGCCACTAGCCCGGGGCACAGTGGGCCGTGTGTATACAGCATGGACTAGTAGGTGGGATTGTCTTGAGGGTATCATGAGACAAAAGGACCCACATTCTCTAGGTTTTCATTTAAGAAATTATCTTGGACGAGAGAGAGAGAGAGAGAGAGAGAGAGAGAGAGAGAGAGAGAGAGAGAGAGAGAGAGATATCATATCGATAGAGATCATATTGATAAACAGAGAGATCATATTGATCAATTGATAAAGTGCTGACTATGAAGTATGAGAACCTGAGTTTGGTTACCAGAACCCAGAAATTGGAGAGAAGAGGAGTGGGGGAGACTAGGAAGAGTTAGGGGGAGGTAGTATTGGATAGATATGATTAAAATACATTATATGAATGTGTGAGACTTTCAAAGAATATAACATACTATTTTTTTTTTTTTAAGCAGAGAATGGTAGCATGCTCCTGTCATCCTGGCTCTGGGGAGGTGGAGACAGCAGATCCTTGAGGCTGGAGGGTCTGCCAGCCTAGCCTTCTTGGTCAGCACTAGGGCCAGTAAGAGACTGCCTCAGGAAACAAGTTGGATGGCAGCTGAGGAATAACAGATGAGATTGACCTTTACCTCCACATTCATGGGCACATACAGCCCTACATATGTATATCTGCACACACACACACACACACACACACGCACGCACGCACGCACGCACGCACGCACGCACGCACGCACACACGAAGTGATCTATTCAAAACCCTCCACCTACTTATTTTAACATGTGCCTGCACAGGAATGTTGGTTGCTTCATGGAAAGAGGCCTGAGCTGTGGGAAGTCTGGCTTAAGGTTAAGAAATGCCCTGGGGACCAGGAAGAAGCACTGTTTCCTGAAAAGAAAACAGTGGACAGGTGAGCTGAGGAGGCCACAGCCCAGTGCAGGTTCATGGTCCCCTAAGGGACAAGGGGTCTTATAGCTGAGGAGATAATGGTACAGACGGGGAGGAGGGCCAGGCCATAGAAACGGCTCTGGTAGAAGCACAGGACTTTTCTGAGCAGGCGATGCTGGGTCTTCAAGGGTAGCTGTGGCTATACAAAAGCTTACTTCATGTCCATTCCATACATGCATGGACCCAGGACATTGACTGAGTCAGTCTAGCTTCAGGGGAGGGAAGGGTATGTTTTCAGGAAAGCCTTTTTTTTAATTAAGAAAAAATTTTTTTAATTCATTTTACATATCAAAGATCCCCCTCTTCCCTCCTCCCGCCCCTCCAACCTCCCCCTCCCAACCCAACCCCCCATTCCCTCCTACAAGAAGGCAAGGCCTCCATTGGGGAGGTACATTTAGTAGACTGGGCAGGTCCAAGCTCCTCCCCCTGCCTCAAGGCTGTGTGAGGTGTCCCACCATATAAGTGGGCTGCAAAAGGCCTGCTCATGCACCAGGGATGAATTGTTTTAACTTTCATTTTATTTATTCTGTGTATCTTTCACATCATGCATCTCCATCCCATTCATTTCCTGTCCCTTCGCATCTGTCCTCTGCCCCTGCAACCTCCCCCAAAAGTAAAACAAAATTTAAGAAAAAAAAAAAGGAAAAAAATTAAAAAGCTTGTAATGGAAGCTGCAGTGTGACACAGTGAGTCACGCAGTAAACCCTTTATCCGTGTATCTTTACTTGCAAATGTTTATTGCATAGAGTCATTGGTCTGGTTCGAGGCCTCTGGTTTCTCATACACTATCGATGTTGGGCCCTCATCGAGACTCCTCTTGGATACCATCTTTGCCCTGGGTTGGAGAGATCCTGCGGCTTTGGGTCTGTGGGTCAGGCCCCTTCACGTGCTCTAGCAGATCATAGGTGGGGTGGATGTTGGGGCAGGCCAAGTCATAACTGGTTCTGGGCCTGGGTAGTTGCAGGGTTGGTCAGCATGACATTTCTCTCCTGTCCTCAACACGGGTGAGCTCTCCAGCACTGCCCTGGCTAATTCACCCCTAGCAGCAATGAGTGGGGGGCGGGGCCAGTTCACCTGCCTTCATGCCCTCAGGGTCGGCTCTCCCACACCTACACCAACAGGGCCAGCTCCACTGTTGTTACCCAGGCAAGGTACAGGGCCCACTCTCCCTCCCGAGTGCTGCAGCTGATAAGGGGCAGGGAAGCCCCCCCACTCCCGTGAGCCCAGGCCAGCCCCTCTACTTGTCCCAGATGTCGATGGGCTGGGGGTGGTGGTAGTGGTGGTGGTGGTGGTGGTGGTGGGGTGGTGGTGGTGGTGGTGGTGGTGGTGGTGGGGGTGGTGGTGGTGGTGGTGGTGGTGGTGGTTGGGGGTAGTGGTGGTGGTTGGGGTGGTTGGGGGTGGTGGTAGAGGTGGTGGTGGTTGGGGGTGGTGGTGGTGGTGGTTGGTTGTTGGTGGTGGTGGTTGGGGGTGGTGGTTGGTGGTGGTGGTGGTGGTGGGGGGGTGGTGGGTGGTGGTGGTGGTGGTGGTTGGGGGTGGTGGTGGTGGTTGGGGGTGGTTGGGGGTGGTGGTAGGGTGGTGGTGGTGGTGGGGGTGGTGGTGGTGGTGGTGGGGGTGGGGGTGGTGGTGGTTGGGGGTGGTGGGTGGTGGGGGTGGGGTGGTGGTGGTGGTGGTTGGGGGTGGTGGGGGTGGTGGTAGAGGTGTGGTGGTTGGGGTGGTGGTAGTGGTGGTGGTTGGTGGTGGTGGTTGGGGGTGGTTGGGGGTGGTGGTGAGGTGGTGGTGTTGGGGGTGGTGGTGGTGGTGGTTGGGGGTGGTGGTGGTGGTGGTTGGGGGTGGTGGTGGTGGTGGTGGTTGGGGGTGGTGGTGGTGGTGGTTGGGGGTGGTGGTGGTGGTTGGGTTGGTGGTGGTGGTTGGGGGTGGTGGTGGTGGTGGGGGTGGTTGGGGGGTGGTGGTGGGTGATGGTGGTTGGAGGTGGTGGTAGTGGTGGTTGGGGTTGGTGGTGGTGGTTGGGGGTGGTGGTGGTGGTTGGGGTGGTTGGGGTGGGGTGGGGTGGTTGGGGGTGGGTGGGGTGGTTGGGGTGGGGGGTCATCTCTCCTCTGCCTGTGCCGCCCCCGCCACCACACGTCAGAGGAGTATCGGGACAGCCCCCACAGCTGCTCACAACATCGGGGCTGAGTGAAAGCCTCCTTTTATTGGCTAAAAACATAACTCTTCTAGTGGTTTTAATTGAGAAACTTGGATGAGGCATGTTCTCAAGGGACACATCCATGCGTGTTGCCACAGTGAACTTAAAAAAAATCATTCCTGGGCACTGTGGACGCAGCACAAGGCTGTGTGTTTTAGCCTTGCTCCATGCCTTCCCCAGAGCCCAGAGGAGAGTACAGAGAGCATGCTGGAAGGTTTACCCAGCTGTTGTTTTAATAAAACACAGATTCAGCCTTTAAAAATTTAGGAGGCAGAAAGTAACTCTGGGAAAACCTTGTTCCTGTTAGCTCCAGGAGTCAGGAGGCTGAAAATAAAGCTGGCCAGAGCACAGGGGTCACGCACAGCCCAAGCACTTTCTGTTGAAACTGCAGAGCCCTGGGCCTCCCCAGGCGGACTCATACCTGTCCTCAGCTTTACCTCATGACCTAGACCAGGAAAGAACCTTTGTTCATCCCCCAAAGATCCTTCTGGAAGCCAGTACCACAGTCCAACTCAGCTCCCTGGAGGACACCTTCCCCCTTCCCAGGCATATGGTCACATCAGCAGGTGTGTTAGCACATAGATGTTACTCAGATCCATCCGGGGGCAGCAGCAGAATCTCAGGTCTGTCCTCTACAGACCACAGAAGAGTCATTCTATGTTTCACAGAGCACAGGTGGGAGTCTGGACCCTAGGAACCTGCCACGCCCCAAACTCTCTGTGCTTCTAGCGTGCAAAGACTGGCCTCCTGATATTTCTTGTTTGATCATAGTAGCTCATGAGAGAGAGCTACATGTGGCCTAGGGGGGTTATTGTCTTCTAGAATTACTGGAACAGCATATATATATGCATCCCATCCCTCTCAATGCAGCCTCCAGAGCCACCTCCTACCCTAGTGTCTACACCTTGCCTGTCAGGCACCAGGATTCCAAAACCACCGCTGGCAAGGATGAGCCAAGGAACCTACTGACAACAGAGACAATGCATGCTAGCCCAGGTCCCCTGTCTGCCTCATCCTCAATGGCTCTGGGATCAGTGCATTGCTGTTCCAGTTACAGGATGAGGGGGAAGACTGGACTTCTCCAAGGTCATATGCTAGGAAGGTCCCAAGCAGTTATCTAGAAGCAGTTTCTACCCTATGTGTTCCTCAGACTTAAGTCACCAAGTTACCTGGTAATCTGTGGTGATGCCAAGAATCCAGATTCCTCTGAGTGGTGGGACCAACAAGGCCATGCCAACTGTTACCAAATAGAAAGGACAGAGGAATGGGCAAGGGTGCTGTGGTGGATTGAATGAAAATGGTCTTCTTAGGCTCATGTTTTAATGCTGGGTCTGTAGTTGGTGGAACTGTTTGGGAAGGATTAGGAGGTGTGGCCTTGTTGGAGGAGGTGTGTCACTTTGAGGTTTCAGAGGCCCATGCCATTCCCAGTTCTCTGTCTGTCTGTCTCTCTCTGTCTTTCTATCTGTCTCTCTGTCTCTGTCTCTCTCTGTGTGTCTTTATGTCTGTCTGTCTCTGTCTCTCTCTTTGCTTCATGTTTATGGATGTAAGCTCTCAGCTATTGCTCCAGCACCATGCCTCTTTGTCTGCTGCCATGCTCTCCACCATGATGATCAGGGACTCTTGCTCTCTGGGACTGTGTGAGCTCCGATAAATATTTTCTTTTATGAGTTCCCTTGGTCATGGTGTCTCTTCATAGCAATAGAAAAGTAAGACAGGTGCCATGGGCATCTGTCTGATGGTTTTATTATTTCTCAAAGAAAATGAAAAGTGTCATATACGTGCCCTATACATATACATTTCATGTACCAAACACACCCCTGATCTCTCTGTCCATCTGTGTGTCCATTTAACAACTCCTAGAGGTACTTTGTATCAAGCCTTAGGGTAGAGGTGCAGGAGCATGCAGATCAACTGTCTGGCTCTGGAAGGTTCTATGTCAGTGGTGCTCAACCTTCCTAATGCTGTGATCCTTTAATACAGCTCCTCATGTTGTGGTGACCCCCAACCATACAGTTATTTCATTGATACACCCACCATAACTGTAATTTTGCTACTGCTATGAATCATAATGTAAATATCTGATATGCAACCCCCAAAGGGGTTGTGACCTACAGGTTGAGAGCCACTGTTATATGTGGTGGGTAAACTGAGGCAAGCCTTCTGTATTAATTAGGGTTTTATTGTTGCAATGAAGCATCATGACCAAAAAGCAAATTGGGAAGGAAAGGGTTGACTTGGCTTACACTTCCACATCACTCTTTATCATCAAAGGAAGTCAGGACAGGAACTCAAGCAGGGCAGGAACCTGGAGGCAGGAGCTGATGCAGAGGCCATGGAGGGGTACTGTTTACTGGCTTGCTCCTCATGGCTTGCACAGCCTGCTTTCTTATAGAACCCAGGACCACCAGCCCAAGTATGGCACCACCCCCAATGGGCTGGGCCCTCCCCCATCAATCACTAATTAAGAAAATGCCTTCTAGGCTTGCCTACAGCCTGATTTTATGAAGGCATTTTCTTAATTGAAGTCCTCTCCTCTCAGATGACTTTAGCTTATGTCATGTTGACATAAAACTAGCAGACACACCTTCCCACCCCACCCTAGGGAGCGAGGCACCTGGCTCAGCAGCTGACAGTGTTAGCAAGCTGAGATATGCCATTTGTCCCCATTGACATTTCTGGTGCTGTATGGCTTCCGAGGATGAGGTCACATCAGCTCAGAGCCATATGGGCTGAATGAAGTCCATTTTCCAGAGACCTTATTTACCATGGAGAGAGCTGAGCAAGTTCTGCTGATCTTGGATGCCACACACTTCCGAAAGTATGGGTCTATCAGTTGAAAACAGAGTGAGGTCGCAGCAAGATCACAGTCTTTCTGAGCTTAGCCCTGCCGTTCTTGGTTGGGGGTCTCCCCTTCATAGCTGAGATGTGACCCTGCTGCCATGCCCCTGTGGCCCTCACTGTCTGTTAGTCCCACCCCATGGTGTCGGGGTTACTGTGGGGTTGGTGGGGGGAGGCACCAGAACAGCCCACAGGGAGGGGCCCTAAGGACTTTGATCTTCCTGCAAAGGGAGACAAGGCAATTCCTATTCTGGGAACGTCCCTCACAATAAATCTAAGTCCGGTTTTGAGAGATTGAAGTCCCTGGCAACGAGGTTATGGGGCAACGTGACAGACTGGAGGGAAGTAGATCACCCGGACGGATGACAAACGGAGCGGAAGGTCTAATCAGAAAGAAGGATGAGGGTCTAACTCAGCAAGGTTTATGGATGGCGTCAGGAAAGTTGCTGATGTGCTCTTTCCTCTGGGAGGAGAGAGGTCGGGGGCCAGGGGTCAGGGAGTGCAGAGCGATCGATGGGAACCCCTCTGGAGGATGTGAGCACTTGGTGGGGCTGGGGACATTGAAGACTGTCTGGTGTGTTCATTTGTTTATGTGAGCTTTGTTCCACTGAGGGTTTAACTTGGCTCATGCGAAATACCTCGCATAAAGCTGACGTAAATAAATGAGGCCTAGGAAAGGGTTAAGTCAGGAGAGGTGGGGGCCAGAAGGGAAGTGCAGGGAAAGCCCACCCTGCCTCTTTATTACACAGTGGTCATGGCAGGTGGGTGTACTCTGCGTTTGTGATGCACTAGGCTCCACACTACACTCTTTACAGAGGTTTGTGTCTCACTCGCTAGCTAGGGACAGAAGAAGTCTGAACTGCTGCTCACACCCCTCTCCCCCAGCTGTCCCAGGAGCAGAGCAGGCCAGTCTCCCTCTCCTCTCCAGTCTGAGCACTCTGGTGGGGTGTCATAGTGACACCGTCCTGCCCTGCCTAGCCGAGTGAGGCACAGACGTGCCCAGGACATGGTGGATGGCGTGGGATGGGGTCGGCATTATAAAGCGATGTTGTTGAGAAGTTGGGGGTGATGCCAAGGGGTGCTGGCAATGTTTGGGACGGAGAGCCCATGAGCACCCACATTTCATCCTGATGAATCCGTTGGCCCAACAGTCCTGGGTGGCACGCGGGCGTTATGGTACTTGTATGGTTGAGGAAACTGAGGCTCCTGGAGGTTAATGAACTTATTGGGTCACACAGTTGGGAAGTGGCAGTGCTGGAGATGGGTCTGGCAGTGCACCTTTCCTCCTGGCTGCCCTTCCGGGGGCATCTGTGCTGCAGAGGCTACGGCTCATTGGTTACAGGCCGTGTGTCAGAGAGAGAGAGAGAGAGAGAGAGAGACAGAGACAGAGACAGAGACAGAGACAGAGACAGAGAGAAGAGGGGGAATCTGGATAGCTCAGATGATGGCAGGCATGTTCCCTTCCAGCTGGGTCCCTTCCCCACTAACCTGGACTGGGCTGTAGGCACTGAGTGGGAGATGGGATGGAAGGTACTGTACTGGGTCTGGTCTCTGTCTCAAGAATCATGGGGCAGCCTTGCTTTTGTCCTCACACCCAGTCATAAAGCCTGCTCTGCCCCACTGAGCAGGGCTGTGGAGTGAGGCCTCGCAGAGGGCATGTTTTGCCCAGAAACCGCCCCACCCTGAGGGCATGATGCCATCCTGAGTCCTCACAGGATACGGCTTCCTGCGAAACACCCTGAGTTGGGAGAGCTCACCGGTGACCATGCCATGGGGGGGGGGGGCAGCTGTAGCAATACGCCCCCAGGTTCTATATTAGTGACAGCAAAGTTAGACTCTGTCTGCAGTCCTTGGGGCAAGCTCGAGCCAGGTGGCAGAAGTCAGGCTTGGCTACTGTAAGCCATGCTAACCATGTTCCTGGCCTTTGGGTTTCGGAAGTGGGCAGGCTGTGGGAGTCCTGAAGGCCTAAGAGAAAACATGTCACTTCAGAAGGGAGGAAAACACATGGAGGGCTGCTTTTCGGAGTGCCAGGATCAGTGGGTTCAATCAATACTTATTTATTATGGGAAAGCCTCCAACCAGGGCAAGAAACACTGGCCAACAGTAACCATCTGTCTACCTACCTACCTACCACTCAGGACCCTCAGAGTGGTGGGCTGTAGGGGCTGGGTAAACACGTCGTGCGTCATGGACTGTTACGATGTTCCTAGGATCTTGACGAGGAAGACTTCAGAGACCTCATTTTCATTCAGCTTTGCAATACACCCCCTGCAAGTGATAGCTGACCTTGGCCTGGACAGCATGAGCTGGACCTATGGCCTCAGGACCCCCCAATCAGGGAATGAGGGGGCAGTGTGTGTGTGTGTGTGTATGTGTGTGTGTGTGTGTGTGTGTGTGTGTGTGTGATTGTGTGTTTCTGTCATTTGGCTGCCCTGCACATCTCTCATGTATAAAGTCCTTACTGAGGTCACAGTGCCAGCTCCGTCTGTACTCAGCCACAGTGAGGGACTACCATGGTCCCCCTTCTTCACCCTTGCCTGCCAGCTTGGTCTGCCTGGGTGCCAGATTAACTATTTCTGTTGTCAGGACAAAAAAATAAAGAAGGGAGGGTTTGTTTGTGGCTCGTGGTTCAAGGCGACCAGTCCATCGTGGCTGGGACATCTTACTACTGGGTGACTGAGGCAGCTGGTCACTTTGTGCCTGCCGTCAGGAGGCAGAGTGTTGAGTGCCGGTGCTCAGCTTGCTGTCTGTCCTTGTCAGCCCTGTACTCACTCCATCCAGCGGCATGGTGATGCTCAGGTAAACTAGGTCTTTTTACTTCAGTCAACCTCATGTAAGGGATTTCCTCACAGGCACGCCTAGGAGCTTTTCTACATAATTGTGTAAAGATGACAACACGAACCATGAAAAGTGCTATGACAGTGTGTGTGTGTGTGTGTGTGTGTGTGTGTGTGTGTGTGTGTGTGTGTGTAGAAGCAGGGGAGGGAGAGGGAGAGAGAGCATGAGCTCGTGCATGCCTGGGAGCAGTCGTGGACCCCCAGACAGCAGAGATTCACTTTATGTTGCTCTGAAGGCCTATTTGGGGTTTTGGTGGGGGCTGTGGCTGTGTGCCCACTCACAGATGGTGCTTCCCGGCTGTGTCCCTGTGTGATGGGAATGCAAGGTGGCTCTGGGACCCCTTTCTTCCTCCCTGCCTCCCTTGGCCACTGGCCACTGGAGCTTAGGGATTTGGATACTTGCTCAGAGGCCGGGGGTACACAGCGTGAGGACTATGCCGACCTTTAACCCAGTGTGCCTCCCCACTAGTGTGGGAGCACAGTCCAAGAATGGAGTTGTGTAAGGGGAATTCTGAGTGCTTGTGAGAAAACTCCAGGAAAACAAGAGTCCTGTGCCCTCAGTTTCTTCAAAACCACAGACTTGTTCTTGGAATGTGCTTTCATGCCCCTCCTGGGTCAGTGAGTTTACTTTCAGTTACTCATTGGCTATTGTTATTTGTTTGTATGCCTCCATGGAAAAACATGCTTTTGCCACGTGCAGCTTGTCCTTGTGAGCGTGAACTCACAAGCGTGAACAGCTTGAACTCATGAGAACTTTACCCATGTGACCTTCCTTATCCCCCAGAGTATAAATTGTCTGGTGCTCTGAATAAAGTTGGCTATTGCATGGGACTTTAGTCGGCCTCATTTCCAGACTCCATTCTCTCAGGTTCCATAGCCTTTAGAGTGGTAAACACTCTAGGCCCACACTTCGCACTAAAAGGAGCCTCACATAGAAACCAGCTTTCCAGGGGCTCGACCCTGCTCTAGGCTGTTCTCAGGCCCTAGCTCCTGCCTGACTCACACTCAGTGCCGAGGGGAAGCTGCCTTTCCCCGATCCCTTTGTCCAGCAAGGCTGATTTGTGGCCCTGTTGATGAGTCACAGTCCAGAAGGAGCAGGTCCACGCAGCTACCTTGCGTCAGGAAAAAGGGGTGATGAACCTGGCCCATTAGCTCTGAGTTAATGGTGTGATAATGGCTCCATATTTCTTTTTCCTGATGTGCGGCAGGGAGCTGGTTCACAGCAGTGGGTCATCAGGAGGGCAGACCCAGGGTAAAAACCCAGTTGTGAATCTCTCCAGCCATGAGACAGTCCTCACTGTGTGTGTGTGCATATGCATATTGCTGGCAGGCACCTGTGTGTACACACCTGCGTGTGTATGAACGCACAGTTAGCTGGTGTGTGCAAATGTGTATGCATCTGTGTATGTACATCTGTGTATCTCCCCCCCCCTCTGTGTATGTGTGTGTGTAATGTGCAGGTGTACCCATGTGCTTGTGTGCATTTGTATTATGTATGTATGTCTGTCTGCATGTGTGTTCATGAACATGTGTGTACCTTGGGAATTAAAGGAAGGAGAAAGTCTCAGGCTTAGAGGGAAGTGAAAACTCCTAGCAAAGACAGTTATTAGCTTGCTGCCAGCACTGTTTGTGGTCTGCTTGCCTCCTCCTAGAAGGGCCAATTTGCTTCCTTTCTTTTGTTCCTTCCACAGAGACAGCCAGACAAATGGAGATGCATGACCTGCCGCATGGGGGTCTGACTCACTGGGGAAGAAGCATTTTCCGGAAGGACCTGAGGTGGGAGGGGGAGAGGGTCCTTTCCAATTTTGTTAAAAAGCCACATAGGACCCTCTTGTTGCCCTCGAATGCTCCTCCAACTCTGGAGGAGTTCTGGGTGGCGTTTCCCCTTTTTGTGGTTGTTCCTGGAAACCACTCAGGGCACTCAGTCCTCAGCAGGCCCAGGACACCGTTCCTCACTTGAGTCCTCTGGGATCACCTGTGAGAGGACAGGGGAGTGTACGCGTAAATGGGCAAGGCTCCTAAGGTCCCAGGGAGGGAATTCACTGGCGTCTTCAGGCCTTTTCCAAGGAAACTACCTTGGATACATACCTGGACACATCTCCAGGGCTGTGAGTACACACACGTGTGCAGGTGTGTTGGAGGGGCAGCGCTATGTAGAGGATCGTGGGGGTCTGGACTGACCCTACTGTTGTCTGCTGAAGGGTCCCAGAGCTGAAGTCATGATCCCTAGAGATTACCAGTCATGGGAGTGGGCAGTGGGGGATGTGTTAGGGCTCCTGGAAACAGCGGTGGTTCCGTGGTACTGTGGTCGTCAGGGAACTGGCCAGGGACCCTGTGTCCCCTCCATCTCTGTAGCTCTGCCTTTTGTCTACTCTTTGAAGATTATTTCAGACAGCTGTGCCATTGTTGGTTATTATTGTAAATTTAACACACTTTAGAGCCGTTTGTGAAGTGGGAACCTCAATTGAAGATTGGCCTGTGGGCATGTCCGGGGCATTTTCTATTTTTTTTCTGCTTTTCCTTTAATTTTTTTTTTTTAAGAGAGGGTCTCATTATACATTATAACTCTGGCTGTTCTGGAACTTACTCTGTAGACCAGGTTGGCCTCAAACTCACAGAGATCCACCTGCTTCTGCCTCCTGAATACTGAGATCAAAGACATGCACTACGTGCCCGGCTCCTGGGCATTTTCTTGGTTGCTGATGGATGTGGGAGGGAGGGCCCAGCCCACTGTGGGCGGTGCCCTCCCTAGGCAGGTGGGCCTGGGCTGAGTAACGGATATAGCAGAACAAGCCAGAGGAAGCCAGCAAGTAAGTGGTATTCCTCCACGGCCTCTGCCTAGTTCCTGCCTCCAGGTTCCTGCCTTGGCTTCCCTTGATTGTGGGAGCTGAAGTAAGTCCTTTCATGGTGTTTGACAGAAAACAAAGACAGCCAAAAGTTTGATTTATTGAAGCTACAGCATTTCCCCTGGCTTTGCTCCTGATCTCACCCGGTCACCGTGACTATAGCCGCCGTGAGTTCTTTATTTCATTTACTAGTTCTACAACCCTCCAATCGCATAGTGTGCTTCCCAACAGCTGAATTAGTTTATGTAGCGATGGAAGAGCTAATGAGGCCTTGGAAACACGAGGAGTCAAAGCAAAGAGTAAAGACAAATCAAGAGTCACTGCAGGTGATCGGGTGCCAGGTCACAAGTCTGTGGCAGGACCGCCAAAGCCAACGGGGCAGCATCCAAGCTTTGGTACCACCCCTGGGACAATGGTGTTGAGGTAAACGTGTGACATGGATGGACCTCTTTCAGAGGTCACGCCCATCTCACATGTCCCTCTTTTGTGTATCTTAGCAAGGCGGCTGTGTCAGCCCTTGCTCTGGTGTGTGACACACTCATGAGCCAGGTGTCTCTGATATAGTACGGGAAGCCCACAGGCCTCTGTGCCCTGATTTAATCAGCCAAGCCCACAGATGGTAACTTTCCATTGCTCATCAGACTGTGCCTTATGGCTAAAGATGGCGGTTGTTTCTTTCTCTGCATGAATTTGGTTCAATGTCCATCTGCCGTGTCTCTGTAGCCATCATGGAGCATCTTGGTGTGAGCTATGGCTGGGACGTTCATGCCCTGTGGTTTGGGAGTTTCCACCCAAACTCATATAGACTTCTAATCCCCGCTGTAAAGTTTCCAGACTTTGAACAGGGCGACATTTGCAGGGTAATTGGGTTGGGAGGGTGGTCCACTCACGGCTTGGCGGGTTATTTTGAGTGTGAGCCTGCTTCAATAGTCAGCCCAGCTGCATTTCTTAGATGTGCTCTCTAACCATGGGCTGCCCGTCCTGTGCAACTCTGTGACTCTGCAACTGCTCCCGCCAGCAGCAAAGAGCCCTGGCCTCGGTCAGACCTCTAAAGTTTACAGATTGTGAGCAAATACCACCAAGCCTGAGGTATTGTTATCGCCACAGCAAAATGACCAAGAGAGATATTAAGCCCCTGCCTCCTGCTCTCTTTGGGGTAACTTTAGAAGTGGAGTTGATGGTCACACAAGTAGACCCCTCATGCTGTTTTTACAGGGCCTCATCGCACTGCTCACACCCTGTAGTGATGCTCACAGGATTTGAAGGAAATGGAAAGCTAGAGCCATCTGCATCCCAGGGCCTCATAGGCAGGATCCATCTTCTGAGATCAGTGTGTGGGTTCCAGGGCTCCATGGGGCCGGTGAGTCCTGAAGGGGAAGGGACCAGAGCCCTTTGCCATCCTTAGGCTCTCAAGATCCCTGGGTTATCAGGGGGCCACATGTGGAAGAGGCAGGTGGAGTACAGTCTTCGATATCCTCTCTGGCTCTGTTGACTTGTGTTGTAAAATCTGGTTCCTGGGCCTGCCTGGTCCTAGAGGCTGCTTTCCTGGACCTATCCTTATTATTTGCAATTTCATACCTGTATATAGTGCATTTTGATCAGACTCACTCTCACTTCTCTTGTCCTCCCTTTCATGCCTCCCTCTTTGTGCGAGCCACTGAGTTTCATTAGGATGGCTTGCATGAGCATGCGTGAGGGATATTTGTTGGTGTTTGGGCATCTTGGCAGTGGCGACATCACTGAAGAAAATGATTCCCCCTCTCCCATGACCAGGTTTTACCTCCCTTTCCTCTTGCAAAGAGACACAGCTCTGTTTGGATGAGTGCCACAGCCAGACACGAGAGCTCTTTACCTGTGCTGAGGTGACACTCAGGGATGCTGACCTGGTCCTCGAATCTCTTTCTTGCAGTGAGGCTGGGTGCTTCTGCATACCTCTGGTTTGGAGGTGTGCACAGAAGCATCGATAAATCAGTAGGATCTTGTGAAGGATGAGAGGTGAGGGCAAGTTAGCAGGTTGTAACTAGAATCAGGCATTTGCCTGGGATGTGCTTTCAGAGTCTCAGGGCAGAGCAAAAATTCAGTTCTGACCTAGAATTGTCCCTGAGTGGAGCCAACGTCACTGGTCCTAGGACTGTGGATGATGTCTGTGCTCAGTAGGAAAGGAGATGGTTAAACTCCCCTTTGTTGGCTGAGAGCTGGTCCTTCCCACAGGGGTCTCCATCCTTCCCTTTAATAAGAGACAAGCATGGCACCGGTGGGGGAGGGAGGGGACAGCAACAGTCCTGCTCCAGACAGGTGTGGAACCATCCGAAGACAGTGCTGCACATGGCATCGCTCATTTAATTTAAGACTTAAGCAGCTCCGTAGAATATATAAAGGTCTCTGGGAAGGTTCATATTTTATTTTTCTCTACAAATAGGGCAGGCACGGTGGCTGTGGTGGACACCTCCAGCAATGATTCTGTCCCTCTTTCAATCTGAGGGAGACCACACACAGTGAATTTACCCTGACTGCACCGAGAGCCCAGGGTTTAAAGGGACAGAGTCCATATTTTTACCTTACCGTTTTTTCTCTTTGTTTCTATTGACCCGTGTTTAAAAGTTCTGAGTGACCCTGGGCTCTGTTCTGAAGCATGTCCTTTTTGTTTGTTAAGAAGAGGTGGAAAACCACCCAGGCCTCGTTGTTTTGGTGACATCATGAAGTAGAAGAAAGCTGGAGCTAAAGCCCATGGTTATTCCTGGACATGACGGGGTGGTAGTGGTGCTGTGGCCCTCCTGCTGAGGGACTCTGAGGCCTGAACTGAAGGTCTTCATGGCCGTTGGTCACCTGGTGACTCCCCTCTAGAGGATGAGGCCCATTCCCGTCTGTCACGTGCACTGCTGCTTCCTTTGGACGTGGACACAGCCCGTGGAGTTCTCTGACCTACCAGGTGCAACTGTCTGTGCGTCTGAAGCGAGGAGAGAGGGAGAGAGGAAGGAACAGGAGAGGGAGTGTGGGACGGGAGATCTTTCCTTCAAGCTCTCTGAGTGAATTAATTCTCTTCTATATTCCCGAGTGAAGCAGAGAATGTCTGTGAAGAGTCTTGGCTCTGGGCCCCAGACTGGCTCCTCCTGGAGTGATCGGTCCCTGCAGCATTGAAGCTGACCTTTTGCAAAGATTCCCCTTTATTCCAATTATTGATCCTTTAATGGTGTCTAATGATGATGTAAAGACACTGCCAGCGAAGCCTCAGCTCTATTGATTGCTCTGAGGAGCTGCATGGAGCAGACCCCATGTACCCCCCCCCACAACACCCTGTGGACTTCATCCCCCTTCTCTGCTGCTCCAGAGGGCTCCCCAGTTCCAGCCCTGGCCCCTCTGTCTCACCCGGGGTGCTGCTCTTCTCCCCTCTCCCCTTCCTGCCACCAGGTTCATCCGGCTCTGAGCACCCATGCATCTCCCCTCCTCGTCACTCTAAATCCTACCTGCGCTTTCCAGGCACATCTCAAATATCATTTCAAATGTCAGACAAGAGAGCAATCTTTTAGAACTATAAATCAGACAAGGTCGTTCTTCAGCTTAAACCCTCGAATGGTTTCCAGTTGCCCTCTCAGTAAATCTGAGGCCCCTGCCTGGCTGCCCCTGGTCCTTAGCTTCCTCACCCCCTTTATGATGGCTGCACCCCATGGTTGTCTAGCCCACAGAGGAGGCCAGCTTCCTCCTGCCTCAGGGAGCAGCATTGCTGTGCTTTGGGGGCGTTTCCCTTTACGTGGTCCCTCAAATGGCCAACTCTGCTTCAGATGCTAGACCTCAGTTGGTTACAAAGGTGTCCGTGCCTTAGTCTCCAAATGCCCAGGACTTAGGATGCTAGGTGGCCTTGGGGCTTTGCAGAGAGAGAGAGAGTGGAGGTTAGAGTTCAAGGAAGAGAGATGGCCTGGCTTACCCAGGATGACCCCGGGACTTTGGGAGGTAGAAGGGGAAGGTGTTGGTGGGGATGGCTAGATGGGAAGCTGAGACACCTGTCAGTTCTGAGGATAGAGGAGAGTGTAGCGCAAATCCTAATTGGTCTTAGTAATAAAAACCCGGAGCCAGATATCGGGATAAATGCTGGAAGATCAGAGAGACAAAGGAGCAGGTCACAGCCACCTCTCACCTCATCAACTCCTCACCTGAAAGGGGGCTGAGCTCCTGTCTCCTCCTGCCTTATATTTCTCCCTCCACCCAGCCATATCACTTCCTGTCTCCTCTTCCCAAGTGCTGGGATTAAAGGTGTGCACCACCACTGCCTGGCCTCCACGGTTAAGTAGTGGCTGGCTCCACACTCTGATCTCCAGGCAAGCTTTATTTGTCAGAGCCCAAATAAAATACCACCACAGGGGAGGACAGGCAGTGAGACTCTCTGGACACAGGAATGACATCAGCAAGGAAATCTCAGGCCACAAGGAGTGGACGGTGCCACATACTGGACACGAGTCCTCGCCTGTGATTCTGGGGACCACGGTGAAGCTGCTGTGTTCGTGGTCATTTGTTTCTGCTGCAAACAGGGACCAGTGCTGTCCCGTCCTCCTCCAACTCTGACCTGTGATGAGCCTTGAGCATGTGTGGGAGTAGGGTACTCTGGTCTCAGGCAAACCCCACACAATTTCTCCTGCAGGAGCTTCCAGAAGTAGGTCCTGAGAAGTAGAGTAGATGTGTGGCCTCAGGCTGGGGCAGGCACATGAAACAGAGAGGTGATGAAGGGTCCAGGGCTTCAGACGGTAGGCAAAGCTGCCCTGTTGCCCTGGTCCATAGTGACACTTAACCCACAGGCTGAAGCAGGGTGCTGGGAGAAGGATTCTCTAGATGTCTCTCTCTCTCTCTCTCTGACGGCAGTTGCGCCTGAGCTCTGACACCCTCCTGTGTCCTCTGCTTGGGCTTCTCTGGAGCTACTCTTGGAGGCTTCAGGTGAGCTGATGAAGCTGTGTGACTTGCCCCAGGTCCGTCCTTGATCCTTGATGACCTCAGCTCCTCTGAGTTCTTGATGTCCTTCATTGGAGGCTGGGAATGGCGAACTTTGGAGGTACATGGTGGCTGAGCCCCTGGACAGTGCGTGGCAGCCATCCCAGAAGAGCTGCCCAGCAGGCCTGGCTCTGAGCTGACCTGGGTGCCTCCAGTGTGGGTGCTGCTCCCTGATAGCGGCCTTGCGACGAACGCCACAGGCCATCTCTTCTCTGGTTCTGCCCGTGGCTGTTCAGGGATAACTTTCAGGGACACCGTGACACCTGGCAGTTCAGACGGTCTCTGTGGACGAGGGAAGAGCAGATGGAGAGGCATGCAGTACTGCCCTTCGGAACTGGTGCTGTCCCTCCTGGGAGAGACGCCTGTCAGGTAGATGCCAACCAACAGGAAGATCATTCTGCAGGGAGGTCCCTGGCCTTCCAGAAATGATGTAACCACCATCAGGAAGGAACATGAGCACTCCGGAGAAAGGCCAGAGAAGACAGGTATGCACAGTATGCACATTCTGTGCTACACACACACACACACACACACACACACACACACACACACACACACACACACACGCGTCAGCTGCAGGCACAGTGGCAGCTGTCAGCCCCAAAGCATCCTTGTGACTAGCTGTCACTTCAGCATCTGTCGCAGAGATGGACAAAGATCGGCAGCTGAGGCTGTTTGCCCTCCCTGTGAGCAACCCTGACCATGGCAGAGCCTCTGTGTCTGAGACTGGTTTTACGCCCCAGGCTCTGGCCTGGGAAGAAGTGCAGCGTATTTTGTGAGTGAGGGATGTTGGGTAGTTGGGTGTGCCGGGCCTGGCCCTGTGGAGGCCACGTCTGTCAGCCATCTGGAGTGGCGGCGCAGGCATGACACTCTTCGGCAGCCTCGGGGCCGCACTGGCAGCTCCTGGCATTGTTTCTGTCATGAAGGAGGAGGCCGCTGCTTCTGGTAAATCACAGCCGCGCAAGGCGGCACTCTGGCTCTCCTGATCCATCATCTTGCGTGGTCCGCGTGAGGTCTGCAGAGTTCTCTTCTCTCTGGGGAAACAGTTCTTCCTCAGCCTCTTTCAGGTCTCTGCCTCGTTGGGCTCACTCTACCAACAGTCTCTGGAGGAGGCCAAGAAGCACCATGTACACCGTTTATAGAAAAGAAAATTAAATGGCAGACTTGAGTAGCCAGGGGACGGTGAGGTGGGGCAGTCAGTGCTTCCACAGGGATCTCGAGGTAGCCGTTACTTCCTGTGCTGCTTGCTCAGGTGAGAGGTTGCCTGCCGCTCAGCCCGCAGAGCTTCAGAGTTCCAGAAGCACCCTCCGCTTTGCGAAGAACATCCCAAGCCATCCGACATGTTCAGAGCCACGATCCACACACAGTCGCTGACCTTCCTCTTCACCCTGCACTACCTCTCTGATGAGAAGAGGCAGCAGGAGCTGGGAGCGAGTCCTGGCCACATTTTATGAAAGGATTCAGAAAAGATAAACAATGCAGCTACTCAGGATCAACCGACAGAGAATGGAAGAGGTGAGAAGGAACTTGGGTCCTCTGATCTCAAGCTGTTCCTGCCACGAAGACACATTGTCTTTCCATCTCTGGCGCCCCAGGTGAATCAGGAACTCCTCTTCCCCTGTGGGAACGGTGCCTGGCACATGGAGACACAGGGCCCTTATGTGCCATGTCCAGAGTGTGGCCTGGAGTCCCACAATTCTGCTGTGTCGTCTCTGTGCTCTGGGTCACGGATATCATACCAGACATCAATAGAGACCTTGAGAGCCCAAAGCCCATTGGATAGAGAGAGACTTGGTCTCACAAGTCCAAAAGGGCCAGTCAGGGCGTGTGTGTGTGCGTGGGCAGGAGTTGTCTTCATGAGTGACTCAGGAGGTCATACAAGGTGCATTGCCCTTCCCATCCTGCTCGGACCCTGGGCTCTGGCTGGCTCTGTAGATGGGCCTGGAGACTGACACATGTCCCTATATCAAGTTACCAGCAGAGGAGGTTTCTTGCGCTCTCTCTCTCTCTCTCTCTCTCTCTCTCTCTCTCTCTCTCTCTCTCTCTCTCTCTCTGTGTGTGTGTGTGTGTGTGTGTGTGTGTTTGTGTGTGTGTGTGTGAAATGAGCACAAGGGTGTTGTTTCTTTTAGGACAGTTGTGGTTAGATAATTCCCAGGAAGTGCTTGATGGGTGCTGCTGGGCACGCTAGAAACTGCTACACAGGGTATAGGGCCGAGGCGGGGTGCAGGCTCTCTGTGTACAGAAGGCACCAGAATCCCACTCTCCCGGCTTCTCTGTGTTGCTGAGGGACAGGCATTGTGACCGTGGCGGTCGCCAGCCATCTCCACACATCTTCAAGACCTTGCCAAGGGCACACTCTGCCTCTGCAGTGCCGCATAATGGAGCCCGCACGGCGCTCTCCGATTGTCTGGGGCTCTACTTGACTGGAGGGTCAGCGTCTCCTGGGATAAATCACGGCGCACTAGATCAATTGTCAAGGTTTGGCCGACTCATTTGAGAGGCTGGATTCATGTTGTGCCGTCTCTTCTTCCCGTTGCAATTTTTTCCTAAGGACGTGGTGTCAGAGTTTTAGTGCCTCATATTTCCTGCAAATGATAGCAGTAAGTTGGCGCGGCCGTGGCGGCAGGGCTTCACGCGGTGCCGTTTGATTTGATCCCGTCACAGCCGTCTTTGAAGCAGTGGCTGCATGCAGAGGAGAGGGAGCGGCGTCCCCAGCTCGTGGCTGCCTGCGATCATCCTGCATCAGCTCGTGGCTGCCTGCATTCATCCTGCATCTCCTGGGCCACTTGTCACACGGTGTCGATATTCATGTGGGGCTGTAACCATAGCAAGCAAATGCCATTCCGTAGAGATGGTATATTTTTAATGCTAGAAAAATGACATTTCCTCCCCGTGTGTCAGTTCGAGTGTTTTTTTTTTTTCTATAGGTTCCCATAAGATGAAACCTGGAGAGTGCAGGTATCCCTAATCTCGCGCTGGAAATTCATTTTTTCCTACCTATTTTCTCTTTTAGATAGGTGCTATATCCCCTATCAGAGTCAACATAAATATGTGGACTTGGGGGTGTCTCTGATGGTGAAGTTCTTACTGTGTAAATATGAGGGCCTGAATTCCATCTCCAGAACCTGTGTGAAAATCTGGGTGTGGTGACAGACACGTGTGATATCAGCACTGGAGAGTCGGAGACATGTGGATCCCTGGGGCTTGGCGACCAGTCAGCCTAACCTAATTGGCAAATAAACAAAGTGAATGCAGCCTAGGGAAACACACATGAGGCTGAACTCTGGCCTCCACATGGATGTCTGTGTTTCAGCAGCACACATGTGTAAGGGGGTGAACACACACGTGTGTACACACACACACACACACACACACACACACACACACTCACACTCACACTGATGATTTCTCCCAATTTTCCAGCATTCACATTTGCTATCCACTTCATCTCCTTCCTTTCTCTTGGATTAAAACAGGTGCCACCCACCCAGGATTAGGTATTGATCCCTCCTCTCCGACGGCTAATTAGCAGTTATGTTTTGTGATGTTCCTTTGAAGTCCATCAGCCCTTCAGTGGGGGTGTGGCTGAGCACACACACAGCTTGTTAGTTGTCTTCCCAGATAACTCATTTTTCAATGCACCTGTTTCAGTTATTTGATTAATCTTGAGACAGGGTATCACTCTAGTCAAGACTGGCCTGGAACTCACAGCTGTCCTCTCTCCTCAGTTTCCCGAGGGCTGGAATTGCAGCTGCATCAATTTTATTTGATATCTTCTACAGGACAGTCTGTGTCCAGGTCTAAGAGAGACTCACATGGGGCTCCTGTTTATCCTTCTGATATCCCTGCACGACATACTTTGTTAACATTCTTCTCCACTGGCCAAGCAAGAGATGACAAGCAGGTGATCACACAGACACCGTGAGGTGAGAACCCCCTGGGCACTGTGGGCTACCTTCTCAGATCAAGGGCCACAGCTTGCCTTGTGCCCATGACTCCTAGACCCCCAGCCACACCTTGGGCTCTGTCCTGACCTAGGAGTGTGCTGTGTTTTGCCTTGGTTCTCTCTCTCTTGTCAAACTGCAGCTTTATCTCAACACAAAGCGTCTCATGCGTACCCATGCTTACGTTCTTTCTGAGTTCTAATTCCCTTGCCTGCTCTTTGTTCTTTGAGATGGTCTTTGTGGTCAATTTTACTTAAAAATTCTATCATAGCATTAACTGTGTTGCATCCAATTCATAAATTAGTTTGGCAGGAGCATGTATCTCCTTTACACTGATCGGTTGGCGTGGGCATTATGTTCCCCTTTTCCCGAGGTCGCCTGTCATGAGTCTGGCGGGGACCTGGTTCTCAGCACCAGAGCCTGACTGTGGTCTCTAAGGTCAACTCCATAGTCAATGTGACTGATCCAAGCAGTTCCTCCTCCACTGCCATCTGTTAATGGCGGCTCCCTGGGGGAACGTGCCTTTTCATATTTATATTAGTGGATTTTTAAAAGTGTTTTATATATGCATGTAATAACAATTAATGGAAAAAAGAGGCCATAGGTTTCAGAGAAAGCAAAGAGTGGTATATGGGGAGGGGTTTGGCAGGAAGAAAGGAAAAGGAGAAATGGTGTAATTATATTATAATCTCAAAGAATAAAGGAAATCATAAAAACGTTTTAAAAGTATGTTGTTTCAAGTTTCTTTTTTCAAGTAGGCAATTCTTTACTGTTTGAGAAATGTCAATTCTCCCTCTTTCCCAATAATTTCATATATGGTTATGCAGCTGTATGTATGTGCAGATGTATCTGTCATACATCCATTCCTTTCTTCTTACCTTGTTCAGCTGGAAGGATGCTGGTGAAACACATAAAGCTATCTGCTCCCCTAAGATTTCAGTGACAGCAGCATTGGATTTAGCACCAGGTAGGTGTGTTTAAGCCCTGGCTACTCGCTTGGAGGTTTCAGGACATACTTCACCATGTTAAGGACATGTCCCCTTATGGCAGTGGTTCTCAACCTTCAGGTTGTGACCCCTTTGAGGGGTCGAACAACCTTTTCACTGGGGTCACCTAAGACCATCAGAAATCATGGATATTTATATTACAATTTATAACAGTAGCAAAATTACAGTTACGAAGTAGCAATGAAAATAATTTAATAGTGGGGGAGTCATCGTAACAAGAGGAACTGTATTAAAGGTCACAGCATCACAGCATTAGGAAGACTGAGGACCATTGCTCTATGGGGGAAGTGTCCACCAACACCTTTTTAGTACCCGAGAAAGTGGCAGTGGGCCATTTTTGTCAACGCTAAAACATTCCGTTCTTTGTGGGATGGGGCTTGCCTTGTTCCAGCATGGGTGTTTTCCTGGAGATGGCTGAGCACAGAATTTCACGTGTGTTACAATTCCATATGCAATGTCGGCATCTGTAGCCATCCAACACACCTCATATTTCTTTTCTTCCACCTTTGCCCAGGTCTCTAGGATGTCCTAGCTTGGGGAACGCAGGGTCCAGGAGCCGACCATCTTCTTGCATTCTCTGGAAACACCCAGCATGGACATTATTTGTTCCATGACAGCCTGAAAACCAGCCCCCAAAATGCTGGGAACTTGAGAGCAGTAATTCTTGAATGCCATTTTCAATTTCATACATGGCTTTTTGTTTATTGCTTATTGATTCAATTATGGTGACTCATTTTCCTAGAGAAGAGAAAGCATACATTGTCTGGATGCCTGCATCAAGAATGAAGCGTATGTATTGATTTCTCCTATCTAAATTGAGGAAATTGGTGCATTTATTTTCTCGTACCCTTTCCTTTGGCTCCGTTGTTTCCCTATGATGTTGTCATGGAGGCCTTCTTCACAGGAAGTGTTTTATCATCAAAGATTGCATGCACAGACTAGTTGATGAGTCCTTAGGTTTGTTTGACCAAGTGGCTTGGACGCCCTCCTGTTCTCTTTGGGGGTTTTCCTTCCTATTGAAGACAGAGATGAGGTCACCAGTTCTGAAATCTCAGCTGGGTATAGAACTTCGGGGTTGTTGACTTTCCTCTTGCTTTGGAGGAGTCTCTGCTATGTAGCCCAGGCTAGCCTCAAACTTGCAATTATCCTCTTGCCTCAAGTCCCCTGAGTGCTGGGATTACAGGCGAGAGTCACTATACTCACCCAAAACTTACATTTAAAAAAATGAATTATTATTTTTCCCCAGCCTGATCACAGTTTCCCCTCCCTGCTTCCTCTCCTTCCAGTCCTCCTCCCAATCTCCCCTCTCCCCAAGCTCAGCTACTTTTCTCCTTGTTTTCAAGTCTCTGAGGTTGTAGGAGGGAAACTGAGGCCAGTCTGAAAGTTGCCTGTGCAGCAGAGGCTTAGTCTCCCTGACTGGGTTTTTTTAAGAGTCTCTCTTTCATCTGTTATGACTGACTTCATCATGACTATTTTATACACATATGTAACACATCCATGAAACGTTTTGATCCCATTCAACCCATCACCACCTCCTGCTGCCCTCCTGCTGGTCCCTTCTCTGTTCTCAAGCCTCCCTTTCACTCTGTGTGTGTGAGACCCAGCAAGTGTAGTTGGTGTGGACCATGGGTGAGGGGTTGCTTCCAGGAGAACTGGGCATCTTGCCAGTGGCTACACCACTGAACAAATTGTCGCCTTCTTTCTCTAACAACCATGAACTGCATGTAAATCCTTAGGGGTGGGGCCCTCACAAACCCCTCTACTCTCCATGACAGAACACCAACAGCCCTAGGTTTTTGTAGGCAATCACAGCTGCTGTTGAGTTTTAAGAGTGCAGAGCCATGCCATACCCAGAAGGCCATGGGTCTTCAAGACTCCACCCCTTTCTCTAGTTCCCTCACTCTTTCCACACCCTCTTTTGAGATGATCTTTGAGCCTTGGAGGAGGTGGTGGAGATGACCCATGTGGGGATGAGCATTGGACACAGGCTGGAGTTTTCAAAGAGCCTTCATCCTCAGCCTTAAGTTCCTCCAGTGTTCTACTTGGGTGTTTGAATCTTGTTACCAGTGGTAGCTGCTGAAGGATGTGCCCATCAGGGTTTCACAGTTTGATTTTTTTTTCAGAGAGGGACTCTTCTGGTGTGTCTTCCAGTGTGGGGGCAACATTTCTCTCCCACTGACCTCGGGTTCTTCGTGTATAGCTCTGTGTGGTCATCATCATTGTCCTTTTGGGCATTTGGCTTTCTGTTTTCTTCTGCCTTATGGTCTAGCTTCCCATATCTCCCTTCAAGGTAATTTTTCAGGGTTTTCTGCTGAGTTATTAGTGTCTCCTGATACTTCCAAAGGTACTTCTAACTCTTCTGGGGGCATTACTCATCTCTTAGGTTATTCCTGAGTGAAGCCTCTTTTAGCTTTACATCAATTTGATATCCTAAAGATTTACTATTTTAATTTTTTAGGTGTATGAGTGTTTGCCTGCATGTATGTCTGTGCACCATGTGCATGAAGCACCCACAGAGGCCAGAAGAGGGCACTGGATCCCTGGAAACTGGAGTTAGAGAGGGTTGTGAGTCTCCCGTGGGTGGTTGAGACTGAAAACCAGGTCCTTCGAAGGACAGCTAGTGTTCTTATCTGCCAAGCTATCTGACCAGCCTCTTAGTTTGATATCTTATTAACTGATATTTTAACTCCAGTTGTTTAGAATGCTTTCTCATATATAAACAACAGCTTTTTGTTTGTATGGTTTTTTTTTTCCTGCTTTGTCTTGAGATAGCATTTTATGTAGCTCAGGACATCCTTGAACTTGCTGTATAGCTGAGGCTGGCCTTGAACTCCTGATTCTCTTGTCTACACCTCCTGAGTGCTGGGCAAACAAGCATATACCATGGTATCCACTTTTAAGAAACAGCTTTATTGAGATTAAAGTTAATATGATATAAAATTCACCCTGTAAAGGCTATAATTGTGTGTGCATGTATTCAGGATTGTGCAGCTGTTATCAAGGATTTTAGTACCCTCTCTTTTTACCAACTGTTAGTCACCAGTTTACTTTCTACACCCATGGGTTTACCTATTCTGGACATTTCATATAAATAGAATAATCTAGTATATGACCTTTTACAGTTGGTTTCTTTGAGTTAGTGTTTTAAGCATCATCCATGTCGTAGTATATATCAATACTTCATTCCTTTACAAATATTTTTATTAATTCTATGGGAACTTCATATATTTTATTTGATCATATTCAGCTTCCACTCCTCCCCCTAATGTTTCCAAGGTCTACCCATACCTCCTTTCCCCTCCAACTTCATGTCCTCTTCCTGTTCTTTATCTCTTTCTATTGCCAAAAAAAAAAAAATCAATTGTATGACATACCATACTGTGTTTATCCATGTATCACTCAATGGGCATATTGATTGTTTTCACCTTTGGCTATTACAAATAATCCTGATAGGAACATTTATATTTATTGTATAGACTGGATTTTTGATGACTAGTATCATATTGATAACAAATTCACTTCAATAGTATGCAAATGTTTTGCTACTATGTAGTATTCTAATTCCCTTCCTTTGTGCTGTTATTTCTTGTAAATTAAATACTTTAAAATCTCTTCCTCTGTCTCTCTCTCTCTCTCTCTCTCTCTCTCTCATATATGGTTATAAATTTGTGTGTGTGTGTGTGTGTGTGTGTGTGTGTGTGTGTGTGTGTGTGTACACATCAGCACAGGCATGTGTGTGCCATGGTGTGCACACAGAGGCCAGTCAGAAGACAACCCCCAGGCCTTGGTCTTCACTTTCCATCTTGTTTAAGACAAAATCTTTATTGCTTGCTGTTGAGTTCACCAGGCTGAAGGGTTTGAGATTTCCTGGGGGAAGTCTCCTGTATCTGGCTCCTGTTTTGCCATAGGAGACTGTAATCTTAGAAGCACTGAAATGAGAGACATGCATCTCTGCATCCGACTTCAGGTGGCCCTGGGGGTCTAACTCAGGTCCTCACACTTTGTTGCTTTTCTCATGGAGCCATCTCTGTAGCCCTCTGTAAATCATATCCTTAGTGTGGAAGCTTCTGGTACAGTTTCACAAGACTCATTTCTTCAGAGAAGAGTTAAGAGCAAATTATACACATGCCTCTTTTAATTTTATTACAGTGGTCACCTCTGCTATCATTCATTTCTTCATTTGGGTTTCAATCCCTATCCAGTGTCCTTTCAGTGGGTCTTGAAGACCTTTGTAGTAGGAAAGTTTCTCCAGTCCCTTCAGGCCTCCGCAGTCCCATGGCCCACTTATAAAATAATCACTCAGAAGATAATATTAATTATAACTGTTTGGCCATTAGCTCAGGCTTATTACAGACTAGCTCTTACGCTTAAATTAACCCATAATTATTATTTATGTTTAGCCACATGGCGTGGTACCTTTTCTCAGTTCTGCCTTGTCATCTTGCCTCCTCTGTGTCTGGCTGGCGACTCTCCTGACTTAGCCTTCCTCTTCCCAGAATTCTCCTCATTTGCTTACCCTACCTGTACTTCCTGCCTGGCTCTGGCTAATCAGCCTTTTATTTATCAACCAATCAGAGCAACACATATTCACAGCATAGAGAATGACATCCCACAGCAGACCTTCTCTCCCTTCCTCCCTCTCCCTCTCTCTATGTGTTGTGTTCATGCATGCTTGTGAACCTAGTAGCAATGGATTCTCCATTTTTGTCTATTAAGGGGTGTCTCTATTCCTTCATTTTTTCTACATTAAAATGTTTCTTTTGAGATACATCTTATTTTTAAATTTTAGAAACATTCAGTGCATTTTATGACCTCCTAAAGAAAAGTCACCCATATATGCTTGAATTTTATTGGACCTGAAATGGAAGCTTCCCAAACTTCACTTGTCCTTCTGTAGGAAGCTAGGTCCCTATTTCCTCCCTCTAGCGTGCCTTGGCACCTACAGGCCTTTGGACTCATCCACTTGAGGCAGAGTGTGTTACTACTCATCGGTTCCCAGTCTTCTCAGTGAGGAGCATAAAGACCATTCCCCAACCCACCCCTAGCAAGGCACCCACTCCCATCCCCTAACAATGCAGGCCTGTTCTGTGACATTGCCACTTCCAGGTCCTATGCTTCACCCCGGTCCTGTTCATTTCTTCTGTCACGGCAGCCACTGTTGCTGTAGACTGTGGTGGGTCCCTGTATGAGCTGACAGTATCCCTGAGCAGAGCACTCAGGTCAGTTCCAGGCTGTGGTGATATATTGTGTATCCTAAATGTGGTGATATATTGTGTACCCTAATAAACGTATCTGGGGATCAGAGGACAGAGCCAGCCACTAGATTAGACAGACAGTCCACTAGATTAAAGGACAGACAGTGCAGCACACACCCTTAATCCTATCACTTGGGAGGCAGAGATCCATCTGGATCTCTGTGAGTTCAAGGCCACACTGGAAACAGAGTCAGGCAGTGGTGGCATACACCTTTAATCCTAAGAAGTGACATGGCTGGATGGAGAATGGTATATAAGGCATGAAGAGACAGGAACTAAACAGATGAACAACTGAGACCCTCAGGGGTGAGGACTCAGAGGCTTTCAGTCTGAGATTCATGGAAACAGGATCAGCTCAGGAGTTGGTGAGGTGAGGCTGGCTGTGGCTTGTTCTGTTTCTCTGATCTTTCAGCTTTTACCCCAATATCTGGCTCTGGGGTTTTTATTAATAAGACCTTTTAAGATTCATGTTACACCAGGAGAAAGGAAAATAGATCTTTGTTGCTGCAACTTTTGTTATTTAATGTAATTTTGAAATAGATGACTTTTGGGTGGTTAATATTTTAAGAATAAGTGATGGATGGAAATATCTCCTTCATTCTGTCCTGCCTCAGCCTGCATCTCAGAGTCTGAGTGTTTACTTCCCCATGCATCCTCCCAGAAGGTTTTCATGCATCTATAAGCCAACATGCCACATTCCTTCTCACTGTTTCATAACTGAGCTTTCCATGGCTCCTTAATACATGGTGCAGATCTTTATATATTAATATTTTATGCATATTTTCAACTACCCAGCATTCCAGTGATGGCTGTATCATTATTATCCTTGAAATAGTGACATTTCACCACAGAATATGTTAAGTATGAGACTTCTTTTTATGCCTCCAGGGGCTTTATATGCTTAGTTCAACATTTTGTGCTTTTCTTAAACCTGTGAAAATTTTATTCAGTTTTTTAGCAAACATTTCATCAGCTCACTTCTTTGTTCTCTGTGCGACTACTGTGGAATGTTGTGTGTGGCCCTTGGTATCCCAAGTCTTCCTTCATACCTCTCTGATGTTTTGAATTGTTTTTGTGCCATGTTTTTAGGAAAATTAATTCAGTCTTCACTATGTAACAGCTATATGAATTTCCAGACTTTCTCTAGAGTTCCGTTAGATGCCTGTTGCTCCTTTTTCTCAGACCCTCATCTTGTTAGATGGCTTTGCTGCCATGGGACGTTCTCTCTCATTGAATGGAAACTTCTGGAAAGGTCATTGTCTGGCAGCTGAATCCATTTCTCTCTCAAGGGATTCACTTACTTTTTTTTTTTTTTTTTTTTTTTTTTTTTGTCTTTTGGCCTATTCATGATCTTCAAACACTTCACTGTGTGTTTGCCTTGGAGGTGAAGCACAGACTGACTAATTTTCTTTGGCTTTGGGCCTCCCTCCTTTCCTCTCTTCCCCTCTTCTGCCACTTATCCCTTCCTCTCCCTTTGTTTCCCTCTTCTATACTTTGGTTCTCCACCAGGCCTTTCCTTTAGTGCAGTGTTGGCCCCATCTCCATGGATGGTACACTTGGTTGAGGTGAAAAGTCTTCATAGAGTTGGGCAGAAACATCAAAGAAGCAAACAGCTATGTGGGCTGTGAGTGTTTGTGCTCTGATTGAAGATAGCACAAAGCCTGTCTGTGGCTCTTCTTGCCTCTGTTGTCTGGTGGAAGGTCTTACTCTATTGAGTGGTGGGCACACTGATGATACAGTGGGTTTTCTGCATACTGTGTGACATCCTGCCCTGCTCAAGATGTGTGACATCCTGCCCTGCTCAAGATGTGTGACATCCTGCCCTGCTCAAGAATTCCCTGCACAGATCTGTCACCTCCTTCCTCTCCTCCTACACATCTTCTGAGGATGTGTGGAGCCAGCTGAATCTCTGCCCTGGTTCCTGGGTACTGAGCTCCTGGAGGAGACACATCTTTTCCAGCTTGTCCTAGTCCCTTAGAACTTCAGTTTTCTACAAGGGTCTTGCCTCATATGTTCTATCTAGTCTGTCAGTCAGTGTGACTGTTTCCTTTCTTCCATGGAGTTACTCAGACCCAGGTTTGCTCCTGGCTCTAGCTCTCATTCTCAGCTCCAGCCTGGATTGGTGAATTCTGATTTTTAGTCTATAGTGTCTGAGGGGCACAAGGAAGCTGCACAGGTTATGCCACTATTGGGAAAGACTCGTCCTGGGAACCGTGGAGGGAAACACCAGTGTCACAATTAGAAAGGAGTCTCTACATGAAGCAAGAAATGCTGGGAATCATGGAAGGAAAAACCTGAGTTCTGGGAGTGAGGGAGGAAATAGGTGGCAGATGGACTTAGGAGAACAAAAAATTGTTGGGCTTTGGTGTTGGTAAAGCTAGTGAGTAGTCAATAGAGTAGGTCTTTCCTCTAGACAACAGAGGCTAGAAGATTCACAGAAAGGCTTTGTGCTATCTTGGGTCAGAGTAACCTCTCACAGCCTACATGGATGCTTGCTTTTTAATATTCCTACCCAACTCTATGAAGATTTTCACCTCAATCAAGTGATCAGCTTAACTTGTAAAGCACACAATTGAATGCACACAAATATGGCCCTTCACGTCTTCCTCTAGAAATAAGGGTGATAAATTGGTTAATTATTGTTTTGGAATCAGTGTGCTATTCAGGCTTCTGATTTATAGCTTGTGTTGCGGGTAGGTAACTTCCCGTTCTTACTGGATCTGTTTGAAGCAACTTAGTGTTCCATCTCACTATTAGCCAAAGGAGGTTTGAAAAGTAAGTTGAAGAGTTTAGTAGCTTTGTAACAATAGCATAAAATGTGGAATAATGAACTGTAAATGTGTCTAATTACATAAATAATGCATTTGTGTAATTGTCAAGTAAGGGCGTGTGCTAATGAACCAATTATTTTTAATTGTAGGATGCTTGATTGTTTCAGAAATATAATTGATTGTAATCAAGAATCAATTAAATGTTGATAGTAATTATGTTTATCAAGCTTAAATACATGACATCATTACACCATAACTACTTCAGGAAGAAGAAAGTAGAATGAGGTTATTATAAGTGAGGGGGAAATAGCTTATGTTTATGCCGACAGCCCACTGGTGGTGGTCCTGTGCAGTGATCCAGGGAGAAGGAAGCACCCTTCAAGCCCCACAAAGTAGGCTGAGGAAGCCAGGCTTCTCCAGCAGTGAGCTCTTTTTGCTTCTTAGGAAGTATTGTTTCCCTGGGAATGTTGGGAAAACAGATGTGGGGTGGCCAGGGCTTCAGCAAGGGTCATGTTATGGGACTGGTAACAGGGATCTTGGCTTTGTAGCTTGTTTTGAAGGCCATATGGCACCCCTCTGGGATGTGTTCCCAAGTTGATATGAGACTCCCAACTCTGGATGAAGGGGCTCCAAAAAAATTGCTAGTGACTGGGGTCATCAATCTAGAGTGCTTTCTGGGGTCTTGCTTACAAAGAAAGGTGGCATCTTTGTGTTCTTCCCAGATGGCCTCCATGAGAAGTTGGGCCATGGTGTCTGTATGGAGATATAAGGAACTCCGCCCTGGTGGTGTGTAGCTACTTCTCAGTGTTCTCTAGCAACTGTCTAAAATGTAAGCCACCTCCTCCCACAGCCTGGAGCAATCACAGCTCAGCCCAGCTGGCAGGGAAATATATAGCTTTCTTCAGAGCATCTAGAGCTGTGTCCTGTGTCATGATCTATGAAAGGCAGGGTTTGGAGCCTTGGCACACTCTCCACTTGGTCCCGCCTTGTCCTCCAACCAGTGTTCTTCTCCAGAGAGTCCCTACCATTTTTCTTATTTTTTTTTTTAAACCCAGCATTATCCTGGCTCCCAATGATTTGGCTTTTCCCTGGCTGTGCAGCGTTGAGTCCCCCTCTCTCTCCTATCCTACCCATAATCACACACAGCTGCTTCTAATATCTTCTCGATTGTACAGTACTGCTGTTGCAGAGGCTGGCCTAAAGTTCGGCTGGGAGGACTAGCTGTTTTCAAATCCTATGGAGATAGAAATGTTAGCAAGAGCTGCCTCTAGAATCTCTGTGCAGACCTAGCATCTCTTCCTGAAACCTGCATGCGGGGCAGTTTTCTCTTTGCATTATAGGTGAGTATGCTGAGGCCCAGGAAGGGTAGCTAGCCAATAGTCTGCCAGGCAGTGACAGGGCTGAGGTTGGCTGGTAGTCCTGCTATAGAGCCTGAGTGGCAGCCTCTGTACAATCAGCATGTTAGGAAGTCCAGTAGAAATGCTAGGAGTCCATTTTGCTTCTACAGGAACCTTTCAGAGACTGTTTCCTTCCTGAGATAGTGCTTGTTTTTTTTTTTTTTTCTAGAATTAATAGGCTTTTTTTTTTTTTTTTTTTTTTTTTTAAATTTCATGAACTGTCTAAATAACCAGGCCCTATCTTTCCTGTTGACACTCTCAGGCCCAGCAAGGGTGTCTTCAGTTTCTTGCTGGGAGAGTGGATTCCACTGGACAAAGCTCCCCATCTCCTCTTGGATGCCACTCAACCTTTCTGGTTTGCTCTCTCACCTCTTGTGCTGCAGGGATCACCTCCTCTCTGCCTTGCTGTGGATTCCATAGTTCCAGCTCCACAGTCTGTCCTTCATGAGTTACTGGTTCACCAGGGCAAGCTTTGAGTTTTTCCCGTGTTTAGGAACTTGATAATATCTGGTATACATAGAACCCTAGGGATTCATTTGGAATTTATTATTTATTTACATTCGTTCCATCTGTGTCTATCTCTATGTGTATCCCACAGCCTGCAATGTGGAGGTCAGAGGACAGCTTGTCGGAGTTGGTTCTCTCCTCCCACCATGTAAGTCCTGGTGACTGAACTCGACTCATCTGGCCTGGCAGCAAGCATTCTTATCTTCTGAACCATTTTGCCATCCTTCTATTAGGAATTTTGAACCTTGCTTATTTTCCAGTTTTCACCCTCCAGCTGAAGATACTTCTGCCTCCCTTCTTGGTACACACACACACACACACACACACACACACACACACACACACACACATGAAATGTGGTCAGAAGTAAGAATCATAATGAACCTATTCTATGAGGACAAGACAAATATGTGTAAAAAACGAGACATGCTCATGAGTGTTGATGCCAGAAAAGTCTAGGACCCAACTCTACAGTTGAGGGTAATCCATGTGGGGTGACTGAAGGATGGGACCTGAGATCTGTGGTGCTGAGTAGATAATTTGGTGGGTATGATGGGGAGCATGGAAGGCAGAGTTGAGCACAAGAAGTGACAACATCATGGTTTTGGTGCAATGTGCTTATTCAGTCTTGTTATTAAACCCAAGTCCAGCTGCTTGCTTCTCAACAGACCAGTTAAACTGAGGGGCAATGTATCAACACAAGGAAGAGGACTTTAGAAAACCAGTTTGATGAGAAGATGGAAAACTTTTGTTCAATGGCCATCTTTCTGGGAAGCTATTTAAGTAATCAATAAAGACAGTCAATGGCATTCTCAGACTGATAGGCATCTTCTTACAATGGTGATGAGTAACCCACCCAGTTGGGTGCCTATCATTGTATGAGTAATAGCCAACTGGTAGACATCTGCTCACAGTGGGAATAGTAGTTGATTGGTGATGGCATACTGGTGGGCATCTACATACTCTGGTGATTGGTGACTGTACCGTGGTGGACATCTACTCACTGTGTTGACTGGTGACTGTACCCCGCTGGACATCTACTCACTGTGGTGATAGGTGACTGTACCCTGGTGGACATCCCCTTACTGTGTTGATTGGTGATTGTATTCTGGTGAATGTCTACTCTCTGTGATGGTTGGTGACTGTACAATGGAGGACATCTTACAGATGGCTGAGATGATTCATAACCTGTCCTGGTCACCTAGTCATGGAGTGCTTTTCAATAATGCAGCTTTCAAGGGATATGTCACCATTTCCTTGGCTATATTCCACACTAATTAATTTGCAAATGTGCAGTTCCTGACATATTATTCAGGCTTGAGAGGCCTTCTTGATGATTGACAATGCATACTAATGGGAAAAACATATGTTTCCTGATTATTGTAGAAGTTAGGGGCAGACAAAATTGAACAGGGATAATTTGACTTTCTTTTCTATTTATATCCATTTTATTTCTTTCACTTGCCTTATTGCTTAGTCTGAGATTTCAAGTACTTTGCTGATTAGGAGCCAAGAGAGTGGCTGATTTTAAGAGAGGGTGTTTTTGTTTTTTCTCATATTATGTTGGTTATAGTTCTTGCATACAAACTGTTGTTTTGAAATGTGTCTATTTTACTAATGTCTTCAAGATTTTTATCTTGAAGGCATGTTGACTTTTGTCAAAGATCTTTTCTCTGTCTATTGATATAATTGTGTAATTTACATCTTTGAGTCTACTTATGTGCTATATTGCATTTATTGTTTGGTGTTTGCTGAGCTATCTTTGCATCCCTGGGATGAAACCACCTTTGTCATGGTGTATGATCTTTTCAATGTGTTGCTGAATTAGTTTATTTTATTGATACTTTTGGTATCCATGTTCATCAGGAAAATTGGTCTACAACTTTCTTTTTAAAATTATATTCTCATCAGGTTTGGTGTTAGGGTAACGTGGAATTCGTAAGATGACCTTGATAGTAGTATTACCTTTAAAATTTTATGGAATAGAATAATTCGTGGGGAATTGCAGGTTTTTTTTTTTATATATTGGATCTAATTTAGAAATCATTCTACCCAACTTTGGTCTTTTTTTTTTAAGTTGGAAGACTTTTTTAAATTATGGTTTCAATCCTATTGCTCATTTTAAGTCTGTTTACAATCTTTATAGCCTTTTCACTTAATTTTAGTAGTTCATAAGTTTCTCAAAATTACTCATTTATTTTAGATTTTCCAATATATTGCAATAAAGGTTTTCTAAGTATGCCCTAATAACCTTTTGGATTTCATTGATGCCTGTTGTAATATACCCCATTTTTTCCTCTGGCTTTTATCAATTTGGCTCCCCACTCTGTATCTTTTGGTTAACTTGGTGTCTACTGTTCTAGTTGGTGGCATGTACCTGGGAGAGCAGGGCCTAAAATTGAGGAGGACTACATCTCATGCAATAACCAACTTTATTCAGCGCATCAGGCAGTTTATACTCTGAGGGTTAAGAACAACCACACGAGTAAGGTGTTCAATCACAAGGAGAAGCCACATATGGCAAAAGCATATTTTTCCATAGAGGCACATGAATAACAACAGCTGAAGTAAACTCACCCCTGTCTGTGACGTATGAAAGGAGCATGAAAACACAAAGAACAATTCTGTGCCTTGAGGAAACTGAGGTCACAGCACTCTTGGCTTGTTTTCTTGGAGTTTTCTCACAAGCACTCAGAATTTTCCTCATACTCCATTCTTAGTCTGTGTTCTGACTGCTTGGGTCAAGGTTGGTCAGTTTTATCATTTCAAAGAACCCACTTTGTGCCATTGATTCTTTCTATTGTTCTTTTCATTTCATTAACTCCTCCTCTGAACCTCATTTCTGTCTACTAATTTTGTCTTTTCTTGTCCATATTCTTCTAAGAGCTTGAGACATATCATTAGGTTGTTAAGTTGAGATCTCTTTTTGTGGCCATTTATAGATATAAATTCCTTTCTATCTGGCTGCCTTTGTTGTATCCCACAGATTCTGGTATGTTGTGATTTCAGCTTTTTATTCTAGGTGTTTGGAAACTCTGCCAGATTTCTTCAATGAGACACTGATTGTTAAATGATGGATTTTTCAGTCTTCATGAGTTTGTGTATTTTCTGTACTTTTCTCTTACTGCTGACGTTCAGTTTTAGTCCATTATGATCAGATAGAATATAGGGAGTTATTTAAATTCTCAACTATTTATTGACTTGCTTTGGGTCCTCAAATATTTCTTGTTCTGGAGAAAGTTCCATGGGCTTCCAAGGACAATGTGTATTCTGTGGCTGTTGAGTGGAATATTCTATAGGTGTCTGTTGAGTCTAATCAATCTTCAATGTCATTAAACTCTGATGGTTCTTTATTTAATGTTTTTGGCTAGATGACCTGTCTCTTGGTGAGGGTAAGGTACTCAGTTACCAACTGCCATTGTGTTGAGGTCAATCTATGTCTTTACATCGAGGGGTGTTTTTGAAATTGGGTGTGCTGATGTTTCATGTGTGTTGTGTTTAGAATATTGTCTTGATAGTTCAGTTCCTCCATTAGTATATACCTCTGTAGTTTTTAAATGCTGATTTGAAGCCTCCTTCAGCAGCTGGTAGGATACTGCTCCACTGCCTTTTGAATGCCACATGCTTGGGATATATTTTTCCATCCTTTTAATCTGAGGCTTCATTTGTTTACCAATAAAAAGTATTTCTTGCAGGCAACAAATAGTTGGGTCCTGTTTTTACAGTCTGTGAGTCTATGTATTATAGTAGGAGAATTGGGGTCATTAACATTTAGAATTCTTATTTTGCAAGATATATTATTTCCTTATATTGTATTGTCTTTGTTTTTTGATGTTTGTACTTGGACAAACTTCAATTGCTTGTCTATAATTCCTGTGTCTCCATAAATGTTTTTCTCTTCAGTGTGTAGGGTATTTAAAGAAGTATTTTCTGCAGTGCTGGCTTAGGTGTCTCAAGAATTCTAAGTTTGTGTTTTTTTGCAGAAGGCTTTAGCTTCTCCTTCAATTACAAAGGGGGACCTTTGCTGGACACAGTTCTCTGGGTTGGTAGTTATCGTCTTTCAGGCTTGAAGCACATGCTTTCATGGCCTAGATAATAGAGTTCTGTTAAAAAGTCTGTTATCCAGACAGGTTTATCTTATTTAATACAGCCTTTATGTGTAAGTCAGTGTTTCTGTCTTGCAGCCTTCCATGTTCCTCGGTATATTTAGTGTCTGGGGAGTCTCTTTCTGCCTGTCTGCCTACGGCTCTAAATGCTTTACTGGGATGATCGTGTGTTTTCTAAGCCTGGGAACTTTGAGCCATGATTTTATTAAAAGTGTTCTCTGCACCCTCCTATCTTACCCTTCATCTTACTCTTCCCCACTTACAACCAGCAAGTTTAGCTGCACACCAAAGATCTTGCATGTTCTAGCTGTACTTTCTTATTTTTTTCTTTTTGTTGTCTGTATGTTCTATTTCAGCTCTCTTTTCTTCAGGTCATGATGCTTTGCCTTTCATTTTCTTGATCTAATCTCTGTGGCAAGTTTTTTTTTTTCACTATAAGAATTTCAATTTGACTTTTCTGTATTTCTCTTTATTGAATTCCTCATTCATTTTCTGTGTTGTTTTCCTTATTTCATTCAGATCTTTGCTTTTATTCCCTTTTGATGCATTCAAGAGTTTGTGTCCTCTTTGATTTTTTTGAACATTCTCTTAATCATCCCTTTTAATTCATTGTCTGGGACTTTACTCCCCACTCTTTGGAACCATCACTGTGGAGTTGTTGGCTTTTGATTTTTGTAGTGCTTGTGTGTCTGCCCTGGCCCCTGTACATCTTGGACTAAGTCACTGGTTGATTCTCTAATATCCTGTATTTTTTTCAGTTGAAGCATTTGCAGTGTTCAGGTAGGACTGAGTTATGATTGAGTTGATGGTGGTCTCCCCTCCGAGCTTAGTACCAAATACTCAGCAATGTGCTCAGGATCTAAAGCCTGATCCTGAAACCATTCTTAGGGAAGAAGACTAAAAAGCAATCATAAAGGACAGATAAACTCATCATCAAAATACAGTAAAGGGCCATGAAAAGCAGTCACCCTCACAGCTCCCATATCCTTAGAGGTATAAAGGTGCAAGGCTAATGTCATGCACACCAAGAACAGGTTAGATGTGTATGGAAGGTACATAGGAGGAGTAAGGCTAGTGACCAGTGTCAGAGCAACAGAGAGAAAAGGGGGAGAAGTGAATAGCAAGAGCATAAAGGAATAAACAAGACAGGGCATAGTCAGCTAAAGACAGAAGAGAAAGGGAAATGCAAAGAAGCTAAGAGAGTAAGACTGAAGAGTAGGAGCTGGGAAAACATGATAAATGATGAGAGAGGAGTAAGAGAATGAGAAGAGTGAGAGAGAGCAAGGTAGAGGTTTTATTTAAAACTAAAAAGGAGTAAAACACATGGGATGGGAAGAAGAAAGGAGACAGAGCAAGAATGGACGTTTAAATATTAAAATCTAGGTGTGGTAATCCATGCCAGTAATCCCAATACTTGGGATACTGAGGCAGAGGGACCACTATAGCTCAAGGCCACTCTGTTTCTTGTGGTGAGTTCCTATCAACATAAAAACATGACAGGAAAGGACAAGACATTCCATAAAATTAAACATTAAAGAACTCTTTAGAGAAGAGGACATTTAAGAAAACAGAATAAAATTTATGTTTTATTTGAATTAGTTAATGTAGCTTAAGCAGTCTATTTAAAAAGCATACTGTCAGAAAAGAGGGAAAAGGGAAGAAATAAATAAAATGAAATATAAATATAAATAAAAAACTGAAATTAAGAATAACAACACAATCAGAGCTATGAGAACTAGCTTCCCATCACATAGGGTTGAAACTTGCATGGGCAGGATCACAAACTCTGTGTTTGTGTCTGAGTAGCTTTGCCTTTATTGGCTGTTTGGGTTGGAGCCCCATCCCTGGGGGAAAGCCTATTGGGCTTTACAGATGACTTCCATGTTGTTTTTCTGATGGCCAGAGGGTATGGTTCACATGCGGGACAGAGGTTGTTGTTGCTGTAAATCAGTAGTTCTCAACCTTGCTGATGCTGCATCCCTTTAGTACAGTCTCTTATGTTGTGGTGACCCCAACCATAAAATTATTTTTATTGTTACAACATAACTATAACTTTGATACTGTTACGAATCATAATGTAAATATCTATGTTTTCTGATGGTCTTGGGTGACCCCTGTGAAAAGGTCATTTGAACTTCCCAAGGGTTCTTGACCCACAGCTTGAGAACCACTGTTCTAAATGGTCTTTGTGTCTTGGGACTCGATGAGCTGATGACAAGCTTCTCATTGGCAGGCCCTAGACCCTGGTGATTATCAGCTTCTGGGCTTGTGTTGGTGACCATGGTGGACAGCTTCACTGCCCTGTGCATGGTACATCCCTCCTTTGCAGACCTCTGAAAGTTAGCTTCCCTGTTTGCTGTGCAGCTGAAGACCAACTCTCATAGAAGTCTTTGACGCCCTCTGGAGCTCTCCATGGTCCTTACGCAGCGCTTTCTCCTGTAGCTAGAAGCATTGACTCCTGATCCCTGTTTGGTTGGACACAAATCCACTCAGCACTGAGCCCAGTGTTAACTGGTTTATTTTCTTTTGGTCTCTGCTTCCCCCTCTGCTGCTCATACACACCCCTTTCACTCTGAAAGTGCAGTGCACTTTGATCTGTGAAACTCTCACTTTGATCTCTAGAATTGGTTCCTGCCCTGTACAGTTGCCTGTGTTCTGTACTCAAATCTGAGACCTCTTTTATTCTGTCCTATTTTCTTAAGTTTTCTTTACTATTTTTATGTGCATGTATCTCTGTGTGGGTATATACACACCAGTGCAGGTACCTATGGAGGTTAGAGACATCGGATCCCTCTGGAGTTGGAGTTACAGGCTGGTGTGAGTTCTGGGAACTAAACTTGAGTCCTTTGCAAGAGCAGGGTGCACTCCTAAGCACTGTGACACCTCTCCAGCTCCTTTAGGGCACTTTTCAGTGCCTTCTCATGGCCATTCTCCCACTGTTCCTGGCTCATCCCCTGAGATCCCAGCAGTCATCGTGTGTACAGAGTCCACCATCTTCTTTCTCTTTAAAAATACACTTGTAAATTTACAGATTTGTTTTTATGAAACAGGACTTTTGTGATGTAATCTAGGCTGGTCTCAAACTCGCTATCCTGTCTCAACTCTCAACTGGGATTACAGATGTGTGTCACCATGCAAAGTTAAATGGACTGTTTTGTATTGTACTTCTACTTCTTATATAATTTCAAAATTCCTTCAAATTATCTTAGAGATGGAAAGTTAGTTTTCATATCTTTTCTGATGCAGTGCTTTCTGGTATTTCTTTATTGTCTTTTTGGATGTAATTCTGTTCAACATAATTTCAAATGATAATGAGTGTGAATTGCATGTGACTGCAACCCCTTCCTGTTGGCTGTTATTTGCTTATTAATTTTATGAGTGTGTGTGTGTGTGTGTGCCTGTGTGTGTGTTCCTTGGTTATGTATGTGCATCACATACATGCAGATGCCCAAGGAACCCAGAGGAGGCACTACATTCCCTGGAACTGGAGCTCCCAATGATTGTGAATCACCACGTGGGTGATGGAGTCTGTACCTGGATGCTTTGCAAGAGCAGCAAGTGCTCTTAACCAAGGAGTCATCTCTCTGGCTCCACTGCTCATTTTTAATGTGGACTCAGTTTTCCTGAGCACTTTTAGGAAAGTATCTGAGTAGCTTTTCTGGCTTTAGACATTCCTCAGGTGTGGAAATGATGTCATTCTTGGGTTCCAGTCTCCTCTCCTCACCTGAGGTAGATCTAAATGGTGCCAGCTCAGGTAAGCCAGTTCTTCCCAGAATTCACTTCCCCATGTCACTCTTTGTAGGGGTAACCCATGCTGATCTTTGCATGGGGTGGGTTATGTATGTAGCTCTGAAGGTTAGTGCAGGGGGCATCAGATAGTGGCCATGTACCTGTTGTTCCCAGCTTCCTCTCCAGACCCCTCTTAATCATCTGCATCAATGTGGTGCAACACCTGTCCAGTTTTAGCTGCTGCCTTTCAGCCTGCCATTGGCTCCTTTCTTTCCCTCTGCTTTTATTGTATACACCCTGGGGTGGGGAAGAGCTGTCACAAGTGGCTTGTTCTTCTCCTGTGTTTGTGAAAATTGTACATTATGTCCCGCCCCAGTGAGGTATGCCCAAGTCCTAACTCCAATTCTAACTTCTAAATGTGATCTAATTGACCACAGGGGACTTTTGAAAATGTTGCAAGGATGAGGTCCTAAAGTCCCAGTGACCTAATCAGAGAAAGGAGAGAGAGAGAGAGAGATCTACACAGAAAGAGAATATAGTCATCGATGGGAGTGACATGCCACTTACCACCTTAGTGTTTGAGACAGGCTCTTACTGAACCTGAACTCACAGATTTGGCTAGACTGGCACCAGCAACCCTCAGGACCCTCCAGTCTTCCTCTCCCCTGTGCTGTTCCTGACTTTTAAAAGGGGTCCTGGGAGATCAAACTCAGTCCTCATAAGTTGTGCAGAACTTTACTAACTAAACCAGCTCCTAATAAGGACTCCAGTCCCATTGGGTTAGGGACATCTCTATCACCCAGGGAAAGACTCTGCACAGTCACACTGAGGCATCCGCTGTGTATCACCCACAGGCTCACAGTTGAGAGATAGTCACAGCACCTTCGCAGCCTCCCTGGGAGCAAGGGTAAGAGCCACCTCTAAGAATTGCCATCCTCACACTGGACCAAGGAGACCTCCTCCCTCCCACTCTTAGGGCATACCTTGAGGTAATCTCTCCTGGGATGCTTGGTGTGGAATTCAGAGATTCACTGCCTGGCTTTTTCTGAGATCTCCAGCAATATGACACCCCCAGTTTTTGAAATACTTAACTAAAATTCATCTCTCCCTTCCACTAACATCTTAGTGTTGCCTTCTATCCCAGATGCTCCCCTGCCCCAGAGGTGTATTGTTTTTCAGACCTCCTTGCACAGAGCATCTCTGTCACACAAAGACCAAAACAAGAGTATTGAAAACAACCTAAAATGGAATGGCGGGTGTCCTGATGGTAAAAACTCTTTAGTCACTGCAGTGGTCTCAAAGTTCCTCCCAGCCTCTAACTCCTGGGGTTTGCCCCTCATCTCTCCTGGCTCCTCTGTCTTAAGAGTTGCTCTGGGTATTTCCGAAGCCTCACCCCCACCTTGAAGATGGGACCTCTAGTCCACTCACTGCCAAACAGAAAGGGAGTCAGCTGCCCTTTCAGAGGAGGTGACTACTGGCTCCAACATACGGCGATAGGATAGGTCCTTCCAGGCTGTGGGTTTGCAGAGTGGGTTTGAACGTTCCCCCATGCATCAATGTCTGCCTCCTCGTGGGAGGTGGGTGAAGTGTGGGATCAAATGGAGGCAGCAGCCTGCCTTCATCCCTTCCTTCCACTAGAGGTAGGGTCGTCTGAGAAGGTAACCTACAGAAGTGAACATTTGGAGAGTCAGGCTCTGAGGTCCCCGAGGACCTAGGGAGGACCCTAGACACGTAGCTCTGAGTGGCCTAGTGCTTACGTCATTTCTCCCGCCCCAGCCTCTCACGTGTTGAGATGATGAGTTTCATCGTGCTGCCTAGAAGCTGTGTGTGTGAAGGGGTCCTGTCTGGCAGCGGTGGCGCACAAGATGGCCCCCTGTTCTCTCTTGGAAACTGCCACAGTTTGTTGCAGACCGCACAATGGAGATTAGACTCTAATGGTGAAGGTGGTGTGTGTTAACTGTGGAGATTTGGAACAGCATTCCCTGAAAGAGACGGGGGCTTGTCAGAGGTTTTTATTTTAAATGACAGGATTATGCCTACACAATTGTATATTCTTTATGCACATTTTAAACAGAAGAATGAGGACTTTTCAGAGGAAAATGAAATCCTTTAATTAGAAAGCACTGAACAAGCAGAGCAGGAAATCTTACCCCCACTTCCAGCTCTGCCCATGTCCTCAGAGGGCCCAAGAACAAGAGTGAAGACGTCAGCTCTTCCATGGAAAATGACCCTGCTGCCAGGCAGCTTTGATAGAATGAGACTATCCAATGGTGGAGTCAGGACAGACTCAAAGTCAGAGTGTCCTCAGAGCATGGAGAAGTCGCTCTAAGTATACAGCCCTGGGATGGACTCCATCAGTTTCATGCCCAGGCTGGAGATGGTGAGTAGGAAACCTCAACTACTCAGAGGGGCATGGTATCCATCAAGGAATGGCAGGACCCTGGGCTGGTGGAATGGAGAAGGTTAGAACCATTCCAGACCCACCAGATCCCATGGGAAAATAAAAGCTCCACTCACTGTAATTCCTCCCAATCAGGGACTCTTGCCAGGTGACATTTACACAGGGGACATGGGAATATATAAAGATTTTGAGTATCCTATGCACAGAGTGGTTTTGCTGACATCTCATAGGAGCAGGTCAGATGTACCTCCCACCACCCTAGGTACATGGTATCTTGTGGACAGGGGCTATCTGTACCATCCATTAGTCCAGGTGTATAATATTTCATAGATAAAGGCCAGGTATACCATCACCATCCCAGGTGCATGGTGGCTCCTGAATGGAAGTTGGGTCTACCATCTACAACAATGGTTCTTAACCTTCCTATTGCCGTGACTCTTTAAAGCAGTCCCTCATGTTGCGGTGACCCCCAACCATAAAATTATTTGGTTACTACTTCATAACTAACTTTCTACTCTTACGAATCATAATGTAAATATCTGTTATGTGACCCCTGTAAAAGGGTCATTCAACCTCTGAAGGGATTGAGACCCACAAGTTAAGAACTGCTGGTTTACAAGCTCCGTGTTTATAATGTCTTATGTAGGTAGAGGTCATCTCCTATGCATAGCATAGCTCCCACTTTAGTGGATGTTGGGCTTAAGACATCACTAGTTTTGCAGTTAAGAAATTCTAGTCTAAAACACCTCCCAACACACGTGCACACACATGCACACCTACACTCTCATGATCAGGATGGTAACCATGTCCCCAAAAGCATTCCTCTGATGTTGCCCTTACTAACGTTTCTCTCAGAGAGAGCTAACTCTTTAAATCATATACCAGGTCACACCTTCTCATCCCTATCACAGTTTATGCAGACAGGGGACTTCCTAGCTCATCTATGCCTCAACGTGTCCCTGCCTGTGGTATTTCTTCATGCTTTATGACACCCCAGGGCTGCTCAGGCTGCGGGGCCTTGGCCTTGCTGCTGCCTCTGCCTGGAATTTTCTTTCCCACATGTGCCCACCTTATTTCTTCAGCTCATCTAGCGGCATACCTCAAGACGTGGCATCAAAGTTGCTCTACCTGCCGCGTCTCAACACGCTCTAACTTCTATTTTGGTTCAGAGCACCTGCCCATTCCTGCCAGCACAGCGTCTATTTGGTTGATTGCTCTTGTTATCCACGGCCTCCGCCTGTTGGAGAACGCAGTTGTCATGACTATGGCAAAGTCTGGCATGCATTGATGCTAGATACACATTTGCTAGCTAGCTCACCAGATCATTCATAGAGGGGAAAGTGGTCCTTATGGCAACTTTAAAAAGTAAGCTCGAAGCCGGGCGGTGGTGGCGGCGCATGCCTTTAATCCCAGCACTCGGGAGGCAGAGGCAGGCAGATCTCTGTGAGTTCGAGGCCAGCCTGGTCTCCAAAGTGAGTTCCAGGAAAGGCACAAAGCTACACAGAGAAACCCTGTCTCGAAAAACCAAAAAAAAAAAAGTAAGCTCAATTAAAAAAATGAGTTTATTAACTGAATAAGACAAGATAATAAAATCCCATCAATAAGTTTAAGAATATAAAACAGACATTTGTTGGAATGCTTAGATGTCACGAGTCCTCATCAGATGTGTGGTTATAAGAAGGCAAATCACCCATAATGGTAGCCTGATGGAAAGGAGACCAACTTGCATGGCCCAGGCCCTCGTTTTATGAAAAGCAGGACATGTGGGGTGGGGAACCAGGGAGGATTCTGTGCTCAGAGAACAGGGAAGACATTAATGCCATCACCTGCTGGGCTTGAACTTGGCAACGTGTCCCGAAGGTGACCACAAAATTCCCTTATCTTTTTCCTCCGGGGACACTCACAAGCATGTGCCCAGAAAACGTGCACAAAGCTAGTCAAAGCATGCTCCTCTCCTAGCAACAGACGAACAGATGACTGATCCTATGGCAGCACTCTCTGGTCCTTCCTTCCATCTCCCTGTTTCTCTCTACATGGTTAAAATTGATAAATAGCTAATGGTTAATCAAGGAAATCTAATTGCACAGCATTCCTACAGCCTGATAATATAAATAAAGTTTGGAAATATGCAAAACGGTGCTTCAAATTATTGATAGCCCAATATATATGCAGCGACAGTGAAAAAACAGGTTCAGATGATAAATTCTAAATTCAGAGGGTGTCTGGCGTGGAGACAGGAAGAATCAGGGCCAGTTAGAGGGAGATAGGAGGCTTCAGTTTTATCACTGATACAGACAAATGTTCTAAAAGATTTACTTATTTGATGTGTACGTGCCTCTATGTTAGTTCATACATGTGTGTGCCCGTGCATGTGTACAGAGGCCAGAGAGTGCAGCTGATGTCGGTACCTTTGAGGCAGATCTCTCCTTGAAGCTGGGCCTCATGTTTTCTTGGCTATCCTGGAAGCCATGGACTCCTGGCAGGTTCTGTGGGTGCTGGGATCCAAACTCTCGTCCTCATGGTTGCATAGCAAGACTCTTCACCGCCTCGCTCTCTCTCCAATACCTATATACCTATTTTAAAAACGTAAATTATAGATGATAAATGCTACCTCTGGATGGATGGGGCTGGATGTTTGGGTGCTCTGTGGTTTATTCTCTGTGCTTTGCTGTATGCGTTTAATTTTTCATAATCACGTGACTGACGTTTGCCTGAGCTGAAATAAGCACTATTTCTTGTTTATAACAAGAACTGGAGTCATGTGCACTGCAGAACTTGTTTGCTATTGTTTTTATTTTTGAGAGACAGGGTCTTGATGTATAGCACAGGATGGCCTCTAACTCGCTGCAATTCTCCTGCCTTAGCATCCCCAACCCCACCCCTGAGTGCTGGGATTATAAGGTGTGTGCCACCACGTCGCTTCACTAATGGTTCTGGTTGGTTCTTTCTTCCCTTCCCTTACAAATGGCCAGGCTGAGCCCACAGTCTGTGGTGGTTTTTGATCTTACACCCATGTCTTGTCTTCATGTCTTTCTAGGTCAAGGCTGTTTTCACTTATTGACCCTGCTGCTGTGATGCTTTGGCTAACGGTGCCTCATCATTGAGTATTGAGGGAGCACAAGTGTATACAACCTCGGTGATCTCCTATACGCTTTTGACTTTCTATCTGTTCTTAATTTGGCCTGGCTGGGATGAAGGCTGAACCATCTCTATTCCTTTAGTAATCCTATGATTCAAGTCTATTATGCTTCCTTCTGAAATCTGGTGAAAGGAAGAAAAGTAGTGGACTGAAGTCTAACTTTGTGAAGAGGGAGAGATCATTGTGTCACAGGCATCTGTGGTGATGGAAACAGCCTGGGGGGTGGGGGAACCTGGGATTCCAGGAAGGAGCAGTGTCACATTTGGTGCATGTGCTGAGTGGGAAACCCAGGTTCTTCTGAGAACTTTTAGTCCTTGGCCACAGGACATTTGATCACTTTATCTGCTGTGTTTTTCTTCCCAGTGTATGTGATGTGTTGTAGGTGCTCAGGTAGACAGATCACGTGCTGCAGCTTTGCAATTTTTAAAGTAAATATAAACGAAGTAGCCCTAGTCAAATACTCACATGAATCCTCATATAAGTAGTTATCGAAAGGGCGAATGCAGGACTCTGGACAGATGCCTGTTTCTGCGCACGACAAGGCACCTGGTTCTCTGACTGACTTAAGCTGGAGTTGTCAATTCCTATTTTCTTCTACTCCCTCAGTTTCATGCCTTTCTGCTCTGTTCGCTTCACAGGTTCTCTTCTCACAGGGCTATTCCTGAGAAATTGCAGCTCTGCATCCCTCGGCCTGTCTATCTCACCAGAGGATAATTTTGGCTCCTAGCTTCCCTGTTGCTAAAGGTTTTCCCAAGTTGGGATGCTTTGCCTTAAGATAAGGGTTATCCAATACAATCCTGAAAGTTTGAGCCAGTTCAATCAGATAAAGAAATAATACAAAGGTCGTACATATCAGAAAAGGAAAATAATGTGGACAGCATAGTTATCTTCCTAGAAAATCCCAAGGAATCTACAAACAAAGCTCCCCGAGCTAATAAACTGCAGGGTACAAGAATAATGTAGAAAAATCAAGCAATTTACATATGCAAATAAGTAGGTGAAAATAAAAACTAAAGACACATCGTTATAAGCAAAATCCCAAGATAAAATGGAATAATTCCATGACCAACAAAACAAATACAGGGTCTAAATGCTGAAAAAATCCAAAGCACTAACAAAATAAAAACATAGGGAGAGAGAGAGAGAGAGAGATCATGTTCTTGAATACACTCAACCAAAAAAAAAATCAT